>NW_026067953.1:8475772-8564966 GCF_014885135.2 Alexandromys fortis | reverse complement strand
TATATATCATTGGGAACTCCCATTTACAAGTAGGTGCAGAGTGCAAGGGCCATTGTCAAAGTTACTGTCAATATCATAGTCAATAAAAACACCCAGACCATCCAGGCTTTTTTCTTGGCCCCTCTACCTTGGTAGAAACACCTCAAGTTTCACACACATTCCTGCGCACCACAGCCACAATGCTGGGACCAGCAGAGGACAAGGCAGAGAGCAGATAGCCTGTATATAAGGTTATGTCCTTTTGTCCCAGGAATAGGGCTCCAAGGCCAGACTGGGAGACTCATCCCAGGGGTCGCATCTCCAGCCCAGCTCTCCTCTCTGGGGTCTTCCTTGCTGATTTCAGCTCCAGCGACCAGTACAGTACACTGCTCTCTCCAATCCGACAGCAACAGTCCTGTGAGAGTCGCCCACCTGCGACCAGCGAGCATGATACACAGTGGCACCCACAGGGTACCTGGCCTGGCAGCTGGAGAAGAGGTAGAAAGCCAGCCTTGGGCCCGTGGGAGCACTGGCAGCAAGCCACTCTTTCTTCCTCCTTCCTTCCCTAAACACCCTGTGGGACACCTCGAAATCTGTCCTGCCCCGTGGCTGCAGCCCGGCTAGTCCCCTTACTATACGCCACCCTTCCCCACTAATGCCACAGCCCAAACCTCAGGTCACAGGGCCTCTGACAGCTCCCGTGATGGGTCACCTGCAATGCTGTGTCTGTCCCAACAGTCAGTCAGGCGCCACCCGTCTCTCCCATAGTGGGGCGGGGCACTTTCCAAGCCCTGCCCCCCCTTACCACTGGGGTCCCTGAACAGGTGTCATCCTTCTCCCCTCTCTCTTCCCTCTCTCCCCAGAGAAAGGTACTCAGGCAGCATGCTGAACACAGACCTAGCTTTGGCTACAGTGACTCCTTCCCTGGCCTTGGTCTTAGTTTTGTGGCCCTGAGCCCTGCTCTCCCGCTCCTGCCCCCACCACTCTCTCCCTCCCCTAGCTGGGTAGACTGCATGTTACCCTCACTCCTTGGCCGGTCCTTGTCATCCTTGGTTCTGGCTTGCCTCTCCCTCCCAGAGGCTGCCTCTCTCTCTGTCACAGAGCCAGTTACAGGCCCCTCTAGCCTATGTGTAGCTCAAACTCCCTGTTCTCCCCTGTGGGTGCGACATCTCACACTATCCCCCGCCATGCACGACCCCGTAAGCCTCTCAAGACTCTTGACCCACCCATACCCATGCTGTGCCCTGGGGATACAGAGGGGAACAGGCAGGGCCCCCGTCCCTTAGGAGCCAGCTGCTGGCAACAGTGGATCCGTAATTTGCATGCAGACAGCCGGTGATGAGGCTATGGAGGCAAGGGACAGCCAGGGTCGGCTTTGCAGCACTTCTACACCTCCCCTTAAGCCTAGGAGGTACCCCTCTTTTATAGGGGCAAACTAAGCTTCAGGAATGTTAAGGGGGCTACCAGGGCTCAGAAAAAACAGCAAGGGAGCAGAGCTGCAGTTGAGACCCAACTCCGCATCATCTTAAGTTTCAATTCTTCCCAGTTACATGAGTACACAGATTTCATAGGGCCCGCTACACACACACACACACACACACACACACACACACATTTCTTAAGACCTTAGGAAAGCGGCAAATCTTTTAGCCATCCCAGCCTCTGGAAGCTGGAGCTAACTAACAAAGATGGCTATGCAGGTGACCTTGGGCCAGGGTCATCCCCATGAGAGCGGTGGTTTTCTCACCTGAATGGGGAGAATACACTCCGGTAGACGCTTCCTCTCACCCTCATGGCTTCTATAGCCACCACTACTTCTCTCCATCCTATCACCTTAATCTAGCTTCAATATAGCAATGCTGTCCACATGAGAAAACTGCTGGTTTGTGTGCATGCTTCCTGCTCTGCCCCCATTAGAAGAAGGACATACAGGGACAGGGACCTTCTTTGGGTTCAGGTCTTACTCATTACCAGATCTCCAGCCCTCCAAACATCCTAACATGCCAGACATTGGAAATATTTGTTAAGTTAACTGGTACACGGTGGTTTACAAATTTAACACAGTATACATGGACATAAAGAAGAAACCATTGTTTCTTTATTTTACTTTACATACCAATCAGAGTTTTCTTTCCCTCCTCTCCTCCCACTCCCTCCCCACACCCTCCTTCCCCATCCACTCCTCTGTCTCCATTCAGATGGGGAAAGGTCTCCCTTGGGAATCAACAAAGCATGACATATCAAGTTGAGGCAGAACCATGCTCCCTCCCACTACATCAAGGCTGCACAAGGACCCCCTCATAGGGAATGGGTTTCAAAGAACCAGTTCGTACATCAGGGTCAGGTCCTGATCCCACTTCTAGAGGCCTCACAAAGAACAAGCTCCCTAGCTGTCGGTCCAAAGTCTGTGAGCTACCACAAGCTCAGGTCAGCTGTCTCTGTGGGTTTTTCTGTCATGATCTTGAGCCTCGCCCTGCCCCCACCCCCTTGAGAGCACTTTATTTTGTATAAAGGCTCACAGCACACAATTGGGTGTAGTCACACCTGTATTTACACTTGGTGATATTTTGTCCACTTCGCTGGTGTCATTCAGACATCTTAGTTTCCTGTGGCTAGACACTGTGGTATTACTCCAAAGGCCACTTCCCTCTTGAAGGCCCCAACCTGCCACGAGCAGGCAATGGCGGTCATGGATACACAGCAGCTGACCGTAGACCCAGGGGTTTTTCTCAGTGGTCTCCATTTTCCGCTGCAGAAGGGCTGGCTCAGCTGCTTCTTGGGCTGACCAGGCTATGCCTGGCTCTTCTAGCCCTTGGGGTCACTAGCTGCCCCAGTGCTTGTGCTATAAGCATCCTCCTGGTGTGTCTTATTTTCTTAGCCCCCGACTCTTGGGGATTCTGGCATCTGATCAGACACATGGGCAAAAGAAGAGCTGGACTCCCAGGCACATGCCCAGCTCAGCAACTCGGCAGCCTCTCGAGGAAAGATACAGACATACACCCTGGCCTCCCGGTCCTCCCTATTTCTTGTTCTCTTCCTTTGGCCGGCAATCCACCACAGTCCAGAAGAGGTGGGCTTTCTGCCCTCTCATCCTGTCCGACCAGAACTTTCCTCACATACTGGCCTCCTCCTGCCCCCACCATCCACAGAACAGTCTGAGGCGTGCTGTTTCCTGGAGAGGAATAATAAAAAAAAAAACATATGCAGCTATTATTTTCAAAATATTATCCCCATTACAAACACTGTACTGTGCTCATGCCATGTGACTCCAAATGCTGCAGAACGTGCCATGTGGAGGAGGATTCCCCAGTTGCTCATTCAGACTTGGAATAGTGGGGAGCCTTGAGTCAGCGCACGGAGCTCGGCAGCGTGGGAACAGCACATGGAGGAGCTGGAGCCAAGCACCCATTGCAAGCTGTGATTTCTCTTCAGCAAAACAGCAGCTGTCACCAGCATTAGAGTCTGAAGAGTAAGTGGTGATATACAGACCTGGGATGGGGCAGGTCCCGGAAGAGCTCATCCCTGTCTTGCTAGCAGTCTCTCTCAGTGCCGAAGATGGACAGCATCTCTTTGTGCACTTTGTATAGGGTGGGGAACTGTCCCCTCCATCCTGAAGCTAATGAAACCTGAGCCTAGGCATCTCACCATGGGGCAGGAGAACATGCAGGTCCTGAACCCAACCCAGCTGCAAGGCCCACGTCTGCACAACCCCCTCCAATACCCACTGGAGTCCAGCTTCTGCCCACCTACACACTGAAGACCCCCATACTCTGCTGCCTGCCTCGTGCTCGCACCCCATCTGCCTCCAGCTCTGCGGTGCCCCCCCCCCCCCCGGGGCAGTGTGACTGTCCTTACCTGAAAAGTGCAACCTTGCTTCAGCTTCATTACCCATGATTCCTCTCTTTTCTAAGTGGCCTCTTGAAGGGGTGGAAATCAAGGTGACAGCCAGACAGCCCCAGGAGGTACCCTTCTCCACTGGCCCACAAGGACCTGTCTAGGCTGTGTAATTAAAAAGTGATTTGTTCCTGAAATAACCAAAGCCTCAAGTCACCTGTGCGCCTTGCAGAGGGCAGCGGGCACCATGGGCTCACCTCGGCATACATACCTTACCTCAGCTTCTCGACGGAAGAATTCAGCAAGGTGCTGGGCTGTTGCTGTCAGCCACACTGAGAGACAGGGTTCTTGGAAGCCCCCAGCAGCAGCAGAGGAATGATGCCAACCAGGCACATGGGGGCCAATGGGGAACAAAGTGCATGGTCTCAAGCCTTGCTTTGCCCTTTGGCCCTGCTGGCTAAGGGACTCTTGGGACCTATAAGCTAGAGCTCAGTCTAAGCTGAGGGCAGTAAACCCAGACCCTCCAGGGTAAGCAGATAGACAAGGGAAGGCTGCCAGGCCAGGGACCAGCTCAGAGACCACAGGATTTCTGTTCAGAGGCCGTGGTGTTGGTTCTGACATGGAGGCCGGATCAGTGGTAGGAGCTAGACCATGTGAGGCCAGATCAGTGGTGGGAGCTAGACCATGCTGGGGACCACATGGTTTTCAATCACAGGTACACGAATCAAAAGAGGAAATAAAACAGCAAACTCATCACACAAGGGACACTACAGCAAGGTCAGCAGCAGGCTACCCGCTGTGCCTTTGGATCTGAATAGTTCTAATTGTCTTGTGAGTCAGAGGAGTAGGAAAGCGCCTTCCTAGTGTCTAGCTGCTAGTCTCTGTAGTGTAACAACTGAGGTTGCGGGAGGAAGACACATCCCAAGCCTCCTTCTCCTCATCTCTTATGGAAGGCTCATAGGTAAGGGATTAGGAGTGCCTATCCTAATTTAACCATTGCGAAGGTTAAATGGCATCATTACATTAAAAGCACAAGACATGTAGTTAGCCTTTGTCGACACTATCTGTGGCTACAATTAATTAGGAGCAGGTCTTTTCAGAGTGAAGTGAATCCCACTCAGTAGGATTCCAAACTGAAGAGCTCATCACCGCAATCTTCAGTTCGTTCAAGTTTACTCTTTTTCTTCTTAGTAATTTTGTGGCATGAGGGATGGAACCCAGGGCTTTGCACATACTAGACAGGCAATTTACCGTTGACCTACACAAGTCCTTTTGATTTTTATTTAGAGATAGGACCTAAGTTACTCAGGCTAGCTTTGAACTTGTGAATCTCCTGCCTCAATCTCCCTTGTAGACAAATTCATTATATATTTGTATGTATGTATATATATAATATAAAAGATTATAGTAATTGGCAAACTAAATGAGAATCAAGTTGTGATCTATAATTTTTTTTACACAGAAATGATTCCCAAAGACAGAGGGAAAACACCTTTGTCAGATGAGGTTGCTATTTTGGGGGGAATAGAAAACAGAATGCAGTCAGTAAACGGAAATACCTCAGGAACACGCTGTACCCAGACTTCTCTAGCCCATGCTCTGACACAGCGCAGCCAAGGAGCAAACAAGCGATTTCTAGTGGAGCTCTGCCGTGGGGACTTACAGCCTTCAGGGTGAGCCACTGTCAGCCCAGGGCACACACTTAACTCAGGGGCCACTGGTACTCCAACTGTAGAAATGGGAAGCATCTCAACACCTGCTGCAGGCAGGAGAGTCAGGGTAAAGTCTAGAAGGAACTTGGGACCTTGTAGACACTCAACAGGCAGTGGCTTCCATGACTTCCCTTGAAGGTCCTCCTTATATAGGTTCACTGCTTGCTCCTTAGCTGTGGAAGGAACTAGCCAACCTTTCTTTCACACCCTAGCCGTGATCATGGGTCACCCTTCACAACACCCTGGTTTTATACCGTGCAATGTCCATTCTGCACAAGAACCATTACTGTCAAAACGGGTCATTGTCCAGTACACATATTTGCAAACTGTTCCCATCAGAGAAGAATAGTACAGTGTCCACACTGTCCAGTGAGTGCAGAGGCCTCCAGTCAGAGCTCATCAGAGTCTTGGTGGACAACTCATCTTCTCTGACTGATCCAGCCTTCTCTGTCCTGTTGTCACTTGACAGTGGAGATGAAGCTGTTGTAACCACTTGGCCTTAGAGGAAGCTCTTAGGGAAGAGATGGCTGGAAGTCTCAGTGTGTGGCAGAACGATGGCTTACAAGGGAATGACAAACAGCGGAGTCTGGGAACTGCCGACAAATAACCATGGTCTTACAGATCTTGACTCAGCTGCACTGGTTCAAGGGAAAACCAAAGAAGCCTGCAGCTGTGAGCCGTCCTCTTCTGTGTCTTTGGAGGGTAGCAACCATCCTCCAGGGGTCCCTGGATTCCCATGCTCCCAGCAGCATCACAGTCCTCTGCCCGCTGGATTGTCCATCACCCCAGGATTGATGGAAAGACCCATTTTACAGTGAGAGAAAACAAAGGTCCAGACACAATAATTCATCCAAGGTTAACCAACTAGTAAGAGGCACACCTGCCATGACAAATCATTGAGAACACTTTGTACAGGAAGGACTGGGCCCATGACACTCTTGGGCATTCAGGGTGACCTGATGACACTGAAGCCAGTGTCATCCTTCTCCAAGGGCAAGAAAACTGGGTGACTTCTTAACCTTCTCCAAGCTGCTAGTGCTTGCCACACCTGGGTCAGGTGGCATTTTGCCCTTGCTTTCACGGCTGCCATCTGGACTTGGTGTGGGGTACATGTAGCGTAAGTACCGTGGGAGATGTGACCTTGGGTGAGCATCTTTGCCTCTCTAAGCTTTAGCAAGAATAAAGCTAATCATTTCCTGAGTTCCCTAAGCTTCATTAAAATTTGTATCCTTTTATCATTTTTTTTTTTTGCATTAAGAACCCTGTGAGGTAGAATGTGCCACTGTCCCCATTTGACAGATGAGGAAACACTAATAATGAAATTCCAAGCCTCCTGAGGTAATGGGCTTCTAGCCCAGTGCTCTTTGGTGGCCTTTTCCAGGGACAAGGGTCAGCATACATTCTGAAGGGCCACATGGTGGCTGCGCTAAGAAGCTTTCTGGCCTACAGTACCCGTTGCAACCCAGCTCTGCAATGCTAACACAAGAGTAGCCACAGTCCACATGAGAGTGTAGCTATGGTTTGTCCAATCACATTCAAACCGGCCATGGAGAGCATCTGGCCTGTGGACAGTACCTTCCTGTGGACAGTAGCTAGTCTGTGAACTACAACTTACATCTAGCCTGTGGGTAGCATATGTCCTGTAGATGGCATCTAGACTGTAACTTTAGTTTGCTGGTCCTTGACCTACACGGACAGCTTTTCCTCCATGGGCAATCCTGTTAAAAATGCCCCATCTCTTCCTTCCTCCTAAGTACCCGAGCTCAAGTCTGGATGGCTGACATAAGGAACCAGGAAGATAGTGGCATCTGTGGATACAGCATAGGCAAGGTAATTTATGGATGTCTATCAATCAGTGAAGTGACAGTATACTGACCACAGGGACAGAGTTGGTGTCAAGCTGGCAATTAAAGTTGTCATAGTCCCCCGGGGCAAGGAGAAAGGTGTGTGGGAGCATGCCAGTAGGGGCAACTGGGATTAAGACCACAGGGTCCAAACTCTGAGTTTTGAGGGTTCATCTCCAGCTCTTACTGAGGATACAAACAGCAGGAGAAGTAGGGGCAGAGACCTGTTCAAAGACAAGTTGGAGAAGAAACTGACATTGTCTATGGGTAGGATGTGGCTACTAACATCTAGATTGCTTGGAGCCTATAGCTGAGCTTGGATGGGGAGTCAGCAAAATGATTCCCCGAAAGAGGAGTTAGGACATCCCCCTCCAGCTGATAACCTGTTCTAGGAATCTTTGAACAGAAACAGAATGTGACAGTTCAGCCCTGGATGAGGCCACTAGGCAGAAAAAGAAGGAGGAGGAGGAAGAGGAGGAAGAAGAAGAGGAGGAGGAGAAGGAGGAGGAGGAAAAGAAAAAGGAGGAAGAAGAGGAGAAGAAAAGAAAGAAAAGAGAGAGAAAGAAAAGAGAAAGAAAGAAAAGAGAGAGAAAGAAAGAAAAGAGAGAGAAAGAAAGAAAAGAAACAAAGCATTCAATTCAGCAGATATTATTAAATGCGTACTATGTGCCAAACTCTGGGGATGGCACATGCCCCCAAGCCTGTCACCGTTTACAAGTGAAACAAGTATGTGCACAGAATATTCACAGAAACACAGCCACGAACGACTGGGGGCAGAGGAGGGTTCAGACTGCTCAAGAGGACCTTTTGTGAGGATCTGATACAAAAGAATCACTTTGGCACTCTTGCCACAAAAGGCTCTCAGAAGCACCAACCTCTGGTCCTCGCTGGAGCACACCTGCACCTGAGGACTCATCTCCCCCAGAAATGCTTCAGACTTCCCAGAAGAAAAGAGGCTCTTGCTAACCAACTCCTTTTAAAGGGGGATATTATCTTGTGCATTCACGGTCCTCACCAGAAAGTGGAGCAGATAAGGAGGGAAGCCCTTGTCTTAAGGAGTAATTGCAGCCGTAGAGGAAGTGAGGAGCTGCAAAAGCCCTGAAGAGATGGTTGTCAGGAACTAAATGCTAGCACTGGAGGCTGAGTTTTAAAAACCCCCAGGCTCAGAAAGATAGTAAAAATGCATCGAACCATCTGTCAGCTTACAGCTTCAGTGTCTATTCCGCCTTCTCCGTCAGTGCATTGAAGGCAGAGAAGAGAAGCTGCTCCGGGAATGCGGTCAACTGCTGAGGTGTGACTACACACACACCTCGGGGCTCTTCCACGATTAAAATTCCACTTCCTGAAAAGTAACTCCAGGGGTGGTGCTCTGTGCCAGTGCGGGGACTCCTCTGGTCCCCTGCGCAGTCTACAGTTTGGAATGGAGCCCTATCCAAGTGTTAACAAAAGCATAAAATCCATTACTCACAAATCTAAAAAAGTTACCATAAAACTTAGAGGAAAACACATCCAGGAACTAATGAGTTGAAAAATTAGTTTTAAAAACAGTAAGACTAAACTGGGCATGGTGACTCATGCCTTTTATCCCAGCACTCAGGAGGCAGAGGCAGGAGGATCTCCATGAGTTCGAGGCCAGCCTGGTCTACAAGAGCTAGATCCAGGAAAGCCAGGGCTACACAGAGAAACCCTGTCTCAAGTCCCACAAAAACCAATAATAATAACAATAATAATAATAAAATGACTTACCAGACAGTATTGGAAAGTATATTAAGATAAAAAATATTGGCACAGATTAACCGTCTAATTCCTAAGTGCACTTCGTAATGTTCCTAGCAAGCTGCCTCTTCCCAGGATAAGGACAAATGGCAAAAAGCTTCGGTCAGGTGTCACTGGATTCTGGTGACTTTTTTTTGTTTTTGTTTTGCTTTATTGCATTGCCAAGAGTAGAGTTTTAAGAAAAAACACTACAAAGGTTTCAAAAACCCTATTTATTCTCTATCATCAAAAATAGCAACAGGGGGCTTTATACAACTTTTCTGTGAGTACCCACCAGTCTGTTTTTTTTTTATTTTTTCTTAAAAAAAATAGAAGTTAGATAAAGAAAAATGATTTGGTTTTTTTTTCTTAAAAAATAATGTAAGGAAACACTTAATCAGATAGCCCAAGGAGTCATCAGAAATACGTGTAGCAAGAAAGCTTCGTTTGCGGCCCTGTCCGGCCTTGCACGTCTTGATACTAAACTAGAAAGAGACTGTACAGTACCAGTGTTCCCCAACCTGCCTGGATCAAATTGTTTGTTTTTATACCCATTATTGCTAAGCCAGAGTGTTGACGCTGGAGCCAGGAGTCCACTCATAGAGGATAGAATTGAGAGGCTGCTTCCGAGGACTGGATCTCCACCTGGGCCATCTTGAACTGAGTGCACTGCAGCCATTTGCGGAGGGCAGCTAGGCTAGCACTGCTCTGGCCCGAGCCGGGCAGCGTCCTTAGGCTGTGGTGGTTCACGTTGTTCTGGATGGCCTGGAGACGAAGCTGGAGGCCGGCGGATAAGTGCTGTTGAGAAAGGGGGACCGTTCAGTTCTTCCCACTGAGTGGGTGAGTCAGGTAGGGATGGGCATGGCGGCTGGTCAGCAGGTAGAACGCAGACCTGGCCTGAGAAAAGCCTTCAGATCTGACAGTGCTGGGGTGGAGGGGAATAGGGGCAGTGTGAGCCTGCTCTGTGCTGCTACAGTTATCCTGGCCCGACTCCACCCAGAGAATGACGAGCTCATGTTCCCTCACTGCGACAGGAACATGGAGCTGCTGCCCAGCACCTGGTCCTGAGCAGCCGCTCATATTCAGCACAGCGGCCTGGTACAGTCGTTAGCACTCGTCTCTCTAAAGGAAGGTTCCTATTTCAAATTCCAGTCCCCCAGGGAAGCTGTGGGACAGGGTCTGGTAAGTTTTTGTCCCAGGTAAGGTGGGGACATATTTATTTCAGGGACTCCATAAGACAAGTGAGTTAACAGATTTTCTAGAAGGTGAGCTGACCCATTGCAGGTGCTCAGTACATATTTATATTATAAGGGTCTTTCTGTGTCTATGACAGTTAACACTGAGAGGTCATGACAAATGCCTCCCTTCCCGGCTCCTCACCAAGCCCTCCTGGCCAGTCCTTGGTACTTGGTGAAATTGCCACAGATTGCCACAAATCAGATGACCTGTGGGACTGGCAGTTTAGAATGCCTCAGGCAGGAGGGCTAGTGGCTCATTTTGATCATAAAAACTGGAACTGAAGTAGGTTCTAATGGTCCCTAAGTCCCTGCCCTGCTGGCCACCACTAGCTAGTCAGGATGCAAAGGCTGCTAGCAGTTGCCCTGCTGGCTTTTGATGGCCCAGGGGTCTTGAGTCCACACCCCTCTCCTTCCATCAGTAATGGCTTCCCATCCTGGGGAAGGAGAACCAGCAAGAATGTGGCTGCCCTCTTCCCCTCCCCCACAATCCAGGGGCGATAGACAGACACCAGTTGTGGATGGTGCATTTTTGTTTGGCTCTGCAGTTAATTGCCAAGTTCCACTATATTTGTCACTAAGGTGTATATGTCAAAGTGTCACCACCAGTGAGACGTGGAATTGGGAAGTACATTCACTTGGGGACCCCCTTCCAGGATTTGGGACCCTATCCAAGACACTGTTTTTTATGGTTTTAAATTTCCACATATGTAAAATAAAGAAAGTGGGTTCTTTCTAGTCTAATTCTGCCATTCATTCAGTGCTATCCTTTCTTGCTGGAATTCTCTCCATCCCAGAAAAAAATCAATTTGGTTTATCAGATGACATCACCAAGTGTGCTTGGACCAGACTCCATGGTTATCCTCCTTAAACAGAGTTTGTCGTGGATGGGCTGAACCTGCTCAGACCTAGTGTAGAGCTCTTCCACCCCTGCATCTTCATCCACAGTGAGCAGTGGGACCAGGGCTCCTAGTGATGCCCTCTGCAGGCCCCTTACCTACCACAGGTCTCCAGTATTATCAGCCCATGAGACCTGAGTAGGCCAAAACTGTTCTTTCTCTATAGCCAAGGGAGTAGCAGTGTCCCCTTACAGATGCGCTGAGGGGCTCTGGAGGAAGCAGAGCTCCAGGCAGCCCAGGGGATGGCTTACCTTGGTGTTTGACTGAATCATTGGCAACCACATAGGGATCAGCTGTATGGAGAGAGACAGGAGGCCAGTTATTGCTGTCTCCCACTCCCCCACATATGCTTCCATTAGCGCACAGGAACACAGGCTGCACCGAGCACACTCAGCACCACAAGAGATTGTGTCTGCCACACAGGCTGCACCGAGCACACTCAGCACCACAAGAGATTGTGTCTGCCACACAGGCTGCACCGAGCACACTCAGCACCACAAGAGATTGTGTCTGCCACACAGGCTGCACCGAGCACACTCAGCACCACAAGAGATTGTGTCTGCCACACAGGCTGCACCGAACACTCAGCAACACAAGAGATTGTGTCTGCCACAGAGCAGCTGCTATCAGCGGTGTCAGAGATGGCAACATCTGGAGGCTAAGAAGCACCCAGTAAACGCTTAAAACACACAATTTAGAGTAAATGACTGATGGTCTCTTGAAAGCTACCGAGCATGGGAAATGAAATGTGTATTTATTTAATTAAATCCCCACTTTCTTGAAATGGGATTTCCTTGTCAGGATCTTTAGTGCCACAGCTCTGGGAGAAAGGGCGACTAGATTTGCCTACATAAGAGTACCCTAGGACGGTGTGCACAATACCATAAGGTACAGAGTGTGTCCACAGCAGGAAAAAGAGAGCCCTGGAGGAGCCTGATTTGGAGTGGGAAGTAAGACTAGACCCACACACAGCTCCCAGGAGTGTGCAGGGAGGAGAGCAGGAGGGGTGTATGAGGGGCCGGGGCAGGTAACAGGAAAGCCCTGGAGAGAGTTGAGAAGGCAAGGTGGAGCTGGGAATGTTAAGGTGCCCACAGCATTCCTTTCTGCTGTGCTCTGAAGTGTCCCTTCCTTGGGGGGGGGGGGGTCATGCAACTCCATGCTGTCTCCACAGCAGCTCCCTACTGTCCACTTTGACCTCTTGGTCACACTTCAGTCCATTAAAATGTGAGTAAATGTTCATAGCCTCGTAAATCCGGAAGTCAGGGGCAGGACATAACGTCCATTTTCTGACGTGTCCACCCAACTCTCATTGGTAACATGCAAATGGGGCAAGAGATGACAATCCAGTAGGCTTGGGAATGTTGGTGCCTTCATACACAGATAGGCATTGTGACACTTCACTCTGCTCCTCCTGTCACTCCAACACAGCAGTCGGGCTGTTACAGGTTAAATCGTATTTCCACAAAATCTGCATTGCTGTTTTAGCCTGCAGTGGCTCAGAATGTGGCCTTATCTGGAAATGATACTGTTGAGGATGTAGTCAGTTAAGATGGGGTCACACAGGCCAACACAGCTGGCATCCTTATGAAGAGGAGAGACTGGACACAGATACACAGGAAGAACACTATGAAGAGATGGAAGCAGAGGGCCGCAAGCCAAGGGATGCCAAAGATCTGCCGAAGGCTGGGAGAGAGGCAGGAAGATGCCCTCTCTGTCCCCAGGAAGAGCCAGCCCCGCTGGTACCTTGTTCTCAGCCCTCCAGTCTCCAGAACTGAGGAAGCAAACACTTCTGATATTTAAGTCGCCCAGCCTAGGTTCTCACCATGGTGGCCCTGACAAAGGGTACAAAGTGCTTGGCAAAGGGACAAAGCATGGATGCTGTGTGAGTGTGCAAAGCAATAAGGGATGGGAGGGGCTCGTGGGTGCCCAGGGGAAAGATTCTTAGGATAAAGTCATGGAAAAGAGGTTTAGAAAACAAAGGCCAAGCAAACCTCCATGAACGCACAGACGACCTTAGATATCCCATTAGGGGATTTGGGCCTTATTCTAAATTCAGAATGCCTCCCAGAGAGGGGCAGAGTGACAACCCATTCACCATAAGCAGAACTAGGATGGAGACAGTTGAAGGAAGATGAGGAAAGACATGGAAATTGGAGTCAGGGTCCAATGTGGAGATTGCTTGGTGGCTCAGGTAAACCAGGAGTAGTTTCTGAACATGCAGAGAGTCTGCCTGCAGGGGCAGCCTGCAGTGGTCTGCAGAGACATTCTGACTGTACAGGCAACGTGGAGTATCTGAAGATGAAGTTGCTCCTCCACGTGGCTGAAGTTTGCAGGGCAAACTGGAGAGGGGAGAGCTGCACAGAGACTGAGAAAAAAGAACTGCAGCCAGAGACAGCAAACTACAGATCCACAAAGGGTCTCCCTGCACTTCATCTGAAAACTGGCCAGCGCACAGCAGTAGAAACAACACCCAGAATGGAAGAAAAATGATGCAAAGTGCTGCAGGGAAACAACCCTGGCTGGTCACACAGAGCAAGAAGAGGTTGTGCTCACTGGCTGGTGGGAAGTGTTTACATCACAGAACAAGTACCCATAAGATGGGTGCTATCTCACATGGTGCTACTCTTCTAAAGAGATACCAGTCATGGAAGGCGCTGTTAGAAGTGAAAGCATTGTTACAAGTGAAAGGAGTGTTGCATTTCTTTCTAAATGCTGTACTTTGAAAGATAAGCTCCCGGCTCAATTAACAAATCTAAAGAGCGAGCCTAGGAAAGGTTAAAAGACTTGTGAGTAATTTAATTATGTCACTGAATGAGCTCAAGAAGCTACAAATGAATAGAAAAACAGACAGCACCCAAATCCACAATGTCAAGAATTCAATTTAAAAAAATCCACCAGACAAGGAAAGTAAAGAAATAGGAAAGTGACCCCCAAGTGAAGAGAGCAGTCATCAGAAGACAGACCAAAACGACACAGTCAGGAGGATCAGCAGAAGGATAGAGAAAGAACCTTACACCTATTTTTAATTTAAAGAAGGAAGACAACAATTAAATGAAGGAACTTTACACGACTTTGGATTAGACAAAGACTTTCTAGAATTGCAACATCAAAAGGATAAAAGGAAAAAAAAATGAGAATTGGACATGGCGGTTCATGCCTGTGGTCTCAGCACTGAGAGGATCAGGAGTCCAAAACCAGCCTTGGGCACACAGTAGGTCTAAGACCAGCCTTGGACACATAGTAGGTCTAAGACCAGCCTTGGGCACACAGTAGGTCTAAGACCAGAATTGGGCACACAGTACGTCTAAGACAGCATTGGGTACACAGTAGGTCTAAGACCAGCCTTGGGCATGCAGTAGGTCTAAGACCAGCCTTGGGCATGCAATAGGTCTAAGGCAGCTTTGGGTACGCAATAAGTCTAAGGCCAGTATTGGACAAACAGTAAGTTTAAGGCCAGCCTTAGGTATACATGTCTAAGGCAGCCTTGAGTACACAGTAAGTCTAAGCACAGCCTTGGCTGTATAAAACACTGTCTATAGAGAGAAATAGAAAAAGTAGGAGAGGGAAGAAGACATTTGATTAATGATACTTTACCAAAATAAAAAACTTATATGCTGTCTAGACAATAAAAGGAAAAAAATCCTTGAGACCACTTTCTGACCAAGGTTTTGCATCTCTCAACTCAATAATGAAAACAAACAAACAAACCTCAACCCAATGAAATATAGGCAGATAATTAACAGACACTTCACCAAGCAGATACACACATAGCAAACATGCAAATGAAAAGACATCAGCATCATCTGTCAGCAGAGAAATACAATTTAAACCACAGCAAGATACTAACACCCAACTCCCAAAATAACTACTGATAGAACTGGCTACGCCATATAACATAGGCATGTACGGACTGCTATGATGATAACTGCTATACACTAATAAAAGTTTTACTCTATTAAGTGCCATGGAGGAACTAGAATGCTCTTTGCAGCTAAAGTGAACCTAACAGACACACTCTCACCAGGTCCTCCTCACTCTTTAATCTGACATCATACTCTGCTGCTTCTGGAAAGATGACAAATGCTTGAATTATCCTCTTGTACACTTACTTTTCATGTACTTAAAATATCAACACACGAGACTAAACGATGTCAGGGAGAGCAGCAGTTGGCAAGTCAAGCAACTGCACAGTCACTTCTTTGGTTTTCTGGGTGGCTTTTGCCAAGTGAGGCACCACCACCTGGATTGCATGGTCATAGGTCTGTTTCCAAAGCAGTGTTCCCCTGTCTATTTTAACTCCTGAATTACGCGCAGCCATGCTCTGATATGGAAGAATGCATCACAACGTACAGCGAGACCAGACAGGGCATGATAGCCACTTGGTAAAGTGTTGTGAAGCCATATTCTCCAGCCCCAACTGTACATGTTTAAACTGAACCCATTCTGTTTCCCTCTTTAGATCATACATTCAAAACATATCTATATTTATTTTAGCAATATAAAATGATCTATAAATATCGTAAGTTGTTCCTACCTTGACAAAAATGGTTGAATTGCATTCTTGCAATGCCTCCATTAAGCTAATCACATGGAGACACACCATTTCTACCATCTGAAACAACAAACATCAAAGTCAGTCCCACTCCCGGGGAACTAGAAACCCTGTAAACCTGTGATCAGCCACAGAGGACTGGTGCCCTGCATCCAGGAGGTCTTCATGCCTAATGCCTGGAGACCCAGAGAGGCTTCCATTCACCTCCAAAACCTGGCACCAGAAACAGACTTTGCGAAGAGCCGAAGGCTTCCTCCCTCAGCAGATGCTGCTGAAGCCCAAGGGTGGCTGACTTACAGGGCACCATGACTCCCACTGGAAGACCCGCGGGCGGCATCAGCATCACCCTCAGGACCTTCAGGGTCGATCTCTTTCTCCATCTTGATCCGTTCTCCACTCACAGGAATGTCTCCCAGGGAGTGGCTCAGTATACTACAGATCTGCCTCGCAGGTCTGAACCCCTGGGGCGGAGATAGCCATACTTGCACCAGTTCAGACAAGATTGTGTCCCTCCTTGGAAATCCTTAGGGATGGATTTTAAATTAAATTACTAGAATGTTTTACTGGGCTGAATAAACTTTCCAGAAAAAATAGATTAAAATTCATATGTAATATTATATGTCTGGGGCATGCTCGTTTGTAACATTTGAGTGACAGGAGGAAAGCGCTGACACCAGCATGCTGACACTGAATGAACACGCTAATCTCCAGCATAACGTGTAAAGCTCCAGTTTTGGTGTCTCCAGAATAACATAACAGCTGATTGCTGAGCTTGTGTTTGGTCTCACAACTGTGACTGACCCAATAAATGCAATCATCTCCTGAGGCCCAGGAACTGTTTCCAAACCCTGACATGGGCATAACCTTCCTTCACTGAACCAAACATCCTTCCCTGTGTAAAACTGGGCTACCTCCTTCTCCAGAGAAATGCGAGTGTTTCAATAAAAAAAATACACAGTCCTCCTTCCTAACAAAATGCTAGTAGGAAATACTCCTCATTGAAGACACATGTCTGAATACCTCTGTGGCCAGGTGGGATGTGTTTGCCCAGCACCCATGGAACCTGGCTGCTGCTCCTTTAGCTGAGAATCCTTCAAACACCAAATGAACCCCAGGATCTCTCAGAAATAGCTCCCACACACCTCCAACTGGTTCCAGGAGGACCATCCAAGTTTGTTTAATGAAATGGGTACAGGCTAAGCATTCTCCAGATGTTTCTGGTGTAATCTGGAACAGACCCTTTCTTGGCTTTGAGACTCAGGTAGAATGACCTCCCATAGTTAGTCTGCTCTCACACTATGCCAGAAAGACTATCTCATGGCAGAAGTTTACACATAGGGTTTTTTAATCCAAACCTGACATGGGTTTTTTCCTAATTGTTTGTCTTTATACCATCTTAATGGTAGAAATCTCACATGGAGTTCATTTAGCTCTAGGTAGAAGAGCTAAAATTTGTTTGTTTTGTATTTGGTTGTTTTTTAAATATCATGACCTACAATATGATTCTTTGCTATAAAGGCATGGCTAAATAACACTTAACACACACAAATTATTGTGTTGCATACGTATTTGTGGGCTTATGACTAGGAGTGGCTTAGATATTTTGATTTTTTTTCTTTTTCTTTTTCTTTGTGTAGCTCAGAAGGCTCTTCACGAACTCACCACTTTGTTGTGAGCCATCAGCTGAAGGATGCTGGGTGTCACCCTACTCCAAAATTCCAGTGCTGTTAGTATTGCTGTGAAGCTGAACTCATTCTGATTCTGGACGTTTGTCGCCACGGCACTTTGTTCGCAGTACACCGTCCAGAGCTGAGCAAAGATGAAAGCATGGAAGAGGGAGCACATGTGGAGCACACAGGTCTGGAAAGGAAGAGGATGTGTGTTGCTCTGTGCTCACAGCAGGTGGCCGTGCCCAGGAGCACAGAAGCACAGAGGCGTGAGCACAGACACAGACTCCTGGTTCCTCGAATTGGCTCCTCTCTGCCAGTGCAAGTGTGCTTGGAGCCTCTTTTCCAGGAGGATACACCTAAATTTGCAGAGGAAATCTACCCACTGCCTCATCCTTTTAGGAGACTGACATTTGCATCCCTAAGCTGATGGAGGTGGGTCTTGTATCTATCTGTTGATTTCATTGGTTAATAATAAAGAAACTGCCTCGGCCCTCATAGGACAGAAAATTAGGTAGGTGGAGTAGACAGAGGAGAATGCTGGGAAAAAGAAGCTGAGTGAGAGAGTCGCCATGATTCTCCCGCTCCAGACAGACGCAGGTTAAGATCCTCCCTGGTAAGCCAGCTTGTGGGCTACACAGAATATTAGAAATGGGTTAGAACAATATGTAAGAGCTAGCCAATAAGAAACTGGACCTAGCCGGGCCAGGCAGTGTTTGAAAGAATACAGTTTCCGTGTAATTATTTCTGGGTATAAACTAGCCATGCGGGCAGCCGGGTGCCGGGGACGCAGCCCTGCCGCTCTTAATTCAACACTAAGCTGGGTTAGGAAAGCAGTCGTTCTATTTTGCCGTGGTAGTGTGTTTCCACATCTATAAAACAGGGATAATAATAAGATGAAGAACTGAAGCTGAGGAAGGTTAAACAACTTTTTCAAGTTCTCAAAGGTCATGGGGAGCGAAGGACATTCTGACTGACTGAAGTCTTCAGCCGATGTGTGCTTTTGGCATGGGCACGGCAATGCCAAGCAACATAGCTTCAGACCCATGGGAAACTGATAAAGCCTCCCCCTGCTGTGAGGCTCAGAGGGATGACAGCTTCTGCTCAGTGTGCAGGTATATGCACAACATCCTTGTCCCAGATGTTGACAGCCTCAAGACTGCTCCCCTTGCAGAGACTGCTCCTATGAGATTAGCTAAGCCGGCCTCTTTGTCTAGCTGTGTACCACAAACCTGCCCGTACACAACACAGATAGCTGTTCTGTCGTTTATCTGTACCTAATAACCACACCTCCTCATTCAGCTGTAGGCAATAACCCGCCCCGCTGTCCAACTCTATATGATAAATACACTGCACTTCTGGGCAGTTGAGGTTTCTCTATCAGATAGTCCTGACTGTCCATCCCAACTTCTCTGTGTAAACTGTCTTTTCTTGATCCTCCCACTGCCCGGTCAGGTCAAGTCCCTTGAGCCACACAAGGATAAGGCTCAAAGATACAAGTACCTTCCTTAAGGATGCAACACAGGTCTGGGTAGACCAGTTCCTTTTGTAAGTGTCATGCGGGTCACTCGGTGGGCACCCTGATTTTCTCACAGAGCTTGCTCTGGCCTAAATCTCAACATCTCATAAACCCCCTGGAACCTCCTAGAGTTTGCCTAAGCTCTGGGACTGGCCTTTGGCTCCTGGGAGATGACTTGGAGTGTCATGACTTGGATCTGCCTGGGTTTTCCTTTATTCCCTTGAGGCCGCTATGTGTCTCTGCAGTTGTGGGTGATTCCAGTGTGCTTCTCTGAGCACCACGCTAGCCGTATTCCCATGCTGTGCGTTCATGTGTCCTAAGGGATCTGAGTTGAAAAATAGCGCACAAAGAATGAGATGGGGCATACATCCCATGCCCCCGCCCCCGCTTCATCCTTGGTTCAGAGCACAGAATTCTTATTGAATGTGTAACCTGTTATTTCTCTATATTGTTTTGAGACAAAAAATGCCTGAGAAACTAACTCATCCTTGACTCTATAATTTATCTCCATAAAAGTAAGCCAGGAAACAGTTTCAGGGGAGAAAAGGACAGCCTGGGGATTTAAACAACTTTAAGGAAGGCATTAGCAGAGTTCTTTCCCAGCAGCTGCAGGAGGATGAGCTGAACCACCTTCACTTCTCAGAAGAAACTAATTGGCTGATAAGGGTCCCATTAGCAATTCCAATGCACTGAGTCTGAACCTGCAGAAATCACTTACCTTTGATTGCTCTGGAAATCCAATTAGGATAACAATAAGGTGGTCTGCGATGTGGGAACCTGCATCCAGAGGTATTGGGAGGCAGGGGGAGGAGGCATTGGGACAGACCGCATTATGGGTGAGGGACCCCAGGAGCAGCCAGGACAGCAGCCGGATGTGGGAGACACACTCGATGAATTCTTTAGGTCTGTCAGGAAAGAAAGGACGCATGGAGGGTGACTTTATGTTTTCTCTTTCCTTCAATGCCCAGTGGACATTTACTGGAGGAAGGGATGTGGTCTTACAGGCAAGTACACAAAACGCTGAGGCAAGAGTCTTAGCTATTTGTCTTGCTTTCTGCTCTAATCCTGGATTTTCCCTTCAGGAAGGAGCAGCTTAGGTGGGACAAGATTCAGTATCCTTCAGTCAGCCTGGCTGTCTCCCTTTCTGAATCCTTTCTTTCTTCTCATCAGGAAGTCCTCCCCTGGCATCCTCTCGAGGGGGAAAGGGGCACAGAGCACTCCCACAGATCTCCCCACAGCCATGAGCTCCAGCTAAACCCCAGGGATTCAGGGGCGCTTCTGCTCATTGCCCCCGCTCCACCACCATTTAAATGTATTCTTTGTGTGTGGGTGCTTTGCCTCCACGTGTGTCTGTACACTATGTATGTGCAGGGCACACAAAAGCCAGAAGAGGGTGTCAGATCTCCCGGGACTGGAGTTACAGAAAGCTGTGTGCCGCCATGTGTGTGCTGGGAATCGAATCCAGGTCCTGTGGAAAAGCAGCCAGTGCTCTTCTTCATGGGGCTCTCTCTCCAGTCCCCTCCCCTTTAAAAGGTAAGAAGAGTCTCACCCTTGCTGCATGGCGGAAGGAGGGTGGTAGAGCCAAGGCAGATAGCGGACCACAGCCTTGTTGTCTCTGTGGTTGCCCCGGGAGATTTCCATAGCTGCAATCTGAGCCAGGCCAACTTTGAGATGACCACCGAAGGTGTCCTCATGCAGAGGCTGGGAGCATGTCTTCATGTGGCTCTGTAAAGTCCAAGGACACTTCGAAGGTCAGGTTGTTCCCATAGCACCCGGTAGCACTCTGGGCATACAACCCACTTAACTTCTTAAATGGTTTCCCTCTGTTCTTAGGCTAAGAGCTGGGGATGGGAGTGAGGCAGGATGGGGCCAATGGGACCAACCTGTGGCCTATAGAGTCAGAGTGCCTACTGTCCAGGCCTCGGCATCATCCCCCTTCCTCCATTCTGGGCTCTGTTGCGTCAGCTCTGCTGTCCCACCCCCACTCCTCCATCTGAAACATCGCTCCTCTTTGCTGAATTGTTCAAGTTTAGCTCAATTATCACTTCCCTTAGAAAGCCTTCCCTGAACTTCCTGGCCAGGTCCATGCTACTGTCTACTGTGTCTTTACAGCAACTGTAAAAGCCACAGTTCTGTTTCAGCTTATGTGAAATATTCACCACATCTGGTGTCCTAGCAGACTCTAAGCAGCACGAGGACAGCTTCCGTGTCTGTATCTGTTGTTTGCCCATCGTGCAGTCCTAATGCCTACAACAGTGCAGGTGTGATACAGACACCCAATGGATATTCGCTAAGTTAGTTTGAAGGTTTATTTTGCTCAGGGACTTGAGACATAGGTTCTAGAGCCGGTTCTATTCCTAGTAGCCGATGACCACGGATAAGCCAACTGGCACTTAAGAAAGCACTGTTGGAAGCTACCACTCTGGCCACAGTTCTCTGCAGCTGTCCCCTTCCACAGACACAGTCACCTATGAGACATTGTCCAGAGTCCCAGCTAACAGACTTCCCAGAGCCAGGAGCCCTCATCTGGGAGAAGAGACTACATCAAAGTGGGTATTGGTGGTCACAACCCCCACCCCTTCCTTCCCTGCCTCCTGCCTGGGAATCAGAGACCCTGGTTGCATTGTATGCTTGTGCCTCCATCCTCAGAGAGGTGGCCCACTTCTGCAATGTGGGCTCTGAGTCCTCTCTTCAGGGGTTCCACCATGCAATGTTTCTTTGGTGCTAGGTCCTAAACTTTCATTAGAGCAACTGCCATGCTTTTGTCTGTCTGTCTGTCTGTCTGCCTGACTATAGTGTTAGTGTTCTACTAAACTTTTTCTTCCCATGAGTTTATCTGAGCACCTCTCTAAAAGCTCCCATCCCAAACCTTGTAGCTGCTTGAGGGTTGTGATCTGCTCCCTAACTTGAATTAGCGGTCAGAGGGTTGGATTTATCATCTTTTCAACTATCACTGGTGTTAGTAAACGTTTTCCCAGAAGCTTCTGTAAAACAAGCTCAAAATGTTTAGATAACGGTTGCCGCCTCTTCTTGTATTAAAGTCATTTAAGTTCATGTGACCAGACTCAGTGATTGGGGACCAGCATATGACTAAAGGACAGGGATGCTCACTCTAAAATGGCTGGGTTTAGACGTGGTACTTTCTATCCCTTGTCTTTGCTCTTCTCCCCATCACCATAGTGAGAAACACCCTAGCTGCCTGAGCAGAACGCTAAGGTGGAGCCTAGTGAAGAAGCCACGTTCTCGGCTGGTGCTTTGTCACTCTCTGGACAGTGCTGGGCTTCCCATCTGCCCTTGTCCTGAGCCTTCCTCAACTATTTTAGATTTTAATCTTTTAGGTTCCTGATAGGACCATGGCAGACAAAGGCATCTGCATCAGTCATTCATCCCATCACCACCCCTTACCCCGCCCCCTTACCACACCCCTCACCCCGCCCCTACACCCCTCACCTCCTTACCACACCCCTCACCCCACCCCCTTACCACACCCCTCGCCTACTTACCACACCCCTCACCTCCTTACCATACCCCTCACTCCCCTTACCACGCCCCTCACTCCACCCCCACACCCCTCACCCCGCCCTCACACTCCTCACCCCCTTATCACACCCCTCACCCCACTACTACACCCCTGCACTGGTATTTTTTTCATACACAAATTGAATTCTGTTCTATTCCCTTCATTATTTCCTTAAAGAAGGTAGCAGATACAAACAATAACTGGTTTGTGCGTGTGCAAAGGGCCACAGTCTTCCTGTGTTGTTTCATATCCATCTTGAGCCCACGAGACAAGGGAGGAGCCTGCTGACTCCCTTAGCAGAGGAGGAAATGGAACTGGAGATATTGAGAGAACTCTGGCTGGGTGAAAGGGGGATCCACTGGGGCTCACAGCAGTCTGGGGTTCAACTCTGATGTCAGCACTTCTGAGAAGTGTGACCTTGACAACGGGACCACATCACTCAAGCCTCACTTTTAACAGGGCTAATATTGAATAAGGACACTGTAAGAATGGAGCAAATATTTTAAAAACTACACAAAATGCTGACACCATAGGTCTTTCCTTTCCTCTTTCTATTTTGCAAAACTGCTGGACTCCAATTCTTCAGACACCCCAAGAAATGGGCTCATTCCACAGTGCTGCAGCTGCTTCTGCAGGGAGCCACAAATTAATTCCCTTGCGATCTCCCTCATTCTCTGAAAACCCTTCTGTTCTGCGACCCTAAGGGGTGAGCAGGTGGACACCAGCTTCTTACCTTGAGCTTGGTTAGGGTGTGCATGTCTGCCATGAAGTCCAGCACTTCGCTGACGTACTGCCGTATGCAATCCATCGCTGCTGTCCCACACTGAAACACAGGCACATGGCTCGGCCACAGCGCCACTTCTCGCTGTCACCACAATCTCACTCTAAAGCCGGTTCATTCTCTCTTACTCGCCCCACCATTGCCTTAAGTACAAAACTGGTTTTGAAGGTTTATGGTGGAGACCAAAGAAACTGGAAGGCCTCAAAGAAATGAAACCAATAGCTATTTCCACCGGGCAAACGAAGTGATGCTTGCTTGCTCTTAAACTGACATAAACACCAGAGTCTACTTAACTGGGGCCGCTGGAACCTCCAGGGAAGTCTTGGATGTGCACGAGATATGCACCATCGAGTGAACACTAGCATGATCATTTTTACCTCCCCTGCACACATATCATATCGGGTTTGCAGAATAAAAAGTTCTTTTCAAATCACGTCATGACTTGACCTCATAAGCAGTCAGTATATTACTAAATAGATACTTGTATTCGTTTTGAGTTCTTCCTAGGATAGACAACTAGAAGAAAGAAGTGTGATGGGAGCCTCCCTCACACACTTCAAATGTGTTTGGTCCGTTTCACAAGAAAAGAAAAAGCTTTCTGTGTGGTAAGTTATGGACTGGCTGGGACCTGCTCTCTGGGAGCAGTGCCGTGAATCTGGGATTCAAAGCGAAACAGAGGAAAGTGGACGGACAGGCTTGCTGCATCAAAGCTGCGCCTGTGAGAGAACCCACATGTCAGCCGCATAATGCGGATCAAAGGCAGGCCGTCTTTGAAGCCCTGTGAATACCGTGCTAACGGCCTCTCTGGGCTTCCTTTAGGAAAATCTGGAACATTACAGACTTAACTAGCTCACCCAGAGACTTGCATTTCCCCCATATTCATGTAAATCTGCACAGCGCTGAACTGTATCACCTCCCCTCTCTTCTAGAATGTTCCGCTTGTCAGTTCCTCTGACAGGATAACAAACAGTGAAATAAGGTCAGTGGCCAGTCTGTCAGTGCTTTCCAAGCGTCTCACATGTTCCAAGGTTTTCTCCCTTTAATTCAAATCCAGCAAAGGAATTATAAAAGGGCATTGTGCTCCGCATTTGCAATATGAATCCTGTAATGCAAAAACAGGGTCCCCCACCCTCAATTTATTCCACTCTCTCTGACCTTTCGTGTATCACGCGAGGGAGAGCGGAGACTCCGCTCTTGAATTTCCTGAAAGGGATCTGTATCTTTCATGGGGAATATTTTATAGCACTTCAACTCGGCAAATGCCACTGAAAAGAATCACCGGGACATCATTCAATATTTACCACTGCATGGTTAGCTTGTTCCAGTGGGAGCGACTACATCCAGCCTTAAAACCCACCTTAGGCTCGGGAAAATCCCGGGGAGCCACCTATACTTCAAAGGCACAAGCTGGCAATTTTCAATCCCTGCTTTGTAAGACGTGGATGTGTCACCAGGAAGAGAGGGACGAGAGGCTGTGCTCTGTCTGACAGGAAACTGGTGACAAAGGCGCTGGGCTCTCACTAACCTCAAGAGCATGTGAGCTGAAATCAATCACACCCAGCTCTTCAAAACCCATCGGACTTAACAGCCACATTTCTTATACTATAAAAGCGGCATGATTTCATGGCGGGAAGTGGCAAATGCCAAGCATTAAAAAGAACGATTTAAAACCCCTAATCCTAGACCCTGCCTTTCTTCTCTGAGACAGTCACTGCTCGCATTTCCTCCCTGGGACTCTGCTGAGGGCACCCAACAGACACGGACCTGTGGGAACACTGACAGGGCCTTAGCTAGGTAGCCCTCCAGTTAAGTGCACCAGAGCATCCCCCGTGTCTCCTGATGGGGCAGCATTCTTGGAGTCTCTGCCTGACATCCACACAGCAGCCTGCCTTCTGGGTGACGTCAACTAAACAACAGGCCGATGCTGGGCATCCCCTTGTTTCCCATTTTTGTTATTTTAATGGCACATCAGAAATTATACTTGATTATAAGATATCCACGGCCCCTTTGTTTTCTCAAACACGTTTCTAGAAGTAAATTGTCAAGCTGGCTTCCCCAAGGTTGGCTTCACTCCCACCAGGAGCTTGTAAGAATGTCACCTCCGCTTCACCGTGATCAGTCAGTTTAGTAACCAGGTGCCTTTGCCAATGGGGACAGGTTCTGATAGAGTGCCACCAGCCTACAGCTGGCAACGCTGGTGTGTGCTTAAAACTTCACACTGAGGGTTGAGCTTATGTAAAGTGTTCTCATGGTGAGATCGTGTAGAGGTGATGGCTCCACAGGTGTCAGCTCATCTCCAAGTCTGTCACATTTCCTACATCACAGATCTACAGCCTCCTACATGTCAGTCAAACCTTAAAGTTCTTTTTTTTTTTAAGAGAAAGAGCAAAATCCTGCTGATTAGCCATTTACTTTTATAGTTTTGGACATTTTTTATTTTTTATTACACTTGAATTCATTTATTTATAATTCACTGGTGGCAGGTAAAAGTAATATATGCCGTTTGGGGCTGGAGAGTTGGCTCAGAGATCAAGAGCACTTCTTGCCAAGGATCTGGGTTCAATTCCCAGCACCCACATAGAGGCTCACCATCTCCTTGGGGACCAGGTATGCATGTGGTGCATAGCTGCACATGCAGGTGAAACACTCAAATACATAAAATAATAAAAATAAAACTTTAATAAGATGTCTTTTGAATGGCCTGGTTTGTGTCACTGGAGGCTCTGGAGCAGGGCCCTGCGACTGCTGCCTTGGTGGTGGAGGTGGTGATGGAGGTGGTGATGGAGGTGGTGGTGGAGGTGGTGGTGGAGGTGGTGGTGGTGGTGGTGGTGGTGGTGGAGGTGGTGGTGGAGGTAGTGGTGGAGGTGGAGGTGGTGGTGGTGTTGGCAGTGATGGTGGTGTTGGAGTCACTGTGTTAAGGAGGATTCTGAGGCTGNGTGGTGGAGGAGGTGGTGGAGGAGGTGGTGGTGGAGGTGGTGGTGGAGGAGGTGATGGTGGAGGAGGAGGTGGAGGTGGTGATGGTGGTGGAGGTGGTGGTGGAGGAGGTGATGGTAGTGGAGATGGTGGTGGAGGAGGTGGTGGAGGAGGTGGTGGTGGAGGTGGTGGTGGAGGAGGTGATGGTGGAGGAGGAGGTGGAGGTGGTGATGGTGGTGGAGGTGGTGGTGGAGGAGGTGATGGTAGTGGAGATGGTGGTGGAGGAGGTGGTGGAGGAGGTGGTGGTGGAGGTGGTGGTGGAGGAGGTGATGGTGGAGGAGGAGGTGGAGGTGGTGATGGTGGTGGAGGTGGTGGTGGAGGAGGTGATGGTAGTGGAGATGGTGGTGGAGGAGGTGGTGGAGGAGGTGGTGGTGGAGGTGGTGGTGGAGGAGGTGATGGTGGAGGAGGAGGTGGAGGTGGTGATGGTGGTGGAGGTGGTGGTGGAGGTGATGGAGGTGGAGATGGTGGTGGTGGTGGAGGTGGTGGTGGTAGACGGCCTTCTTTTCTTTAGTTCTGACAAACCTTTTCCAGAGTAGGGGTGAATTTTTGGTCAATCATGTAGGTAGCAAATAGAACCCTCTAAGGAATTAGTCAGCCGAGGCAGAGTGTGCACAGAGCTGCTGCTGCCCAGGTCCCCTCTTCTTCCCCAGCACATCCCTGGACCGCATTTCCCATCCTCTCTTGTAGCTGGTGTGTCCTTGTGTGAGGCAAGCACAACAGAGCTGGAGTCTCCCATGTTAGCACTTGTTCTCTTTCCCTAATTTTGCCAGTCGATTCCAGAGGGCCAAAGGACAGAGAAGCCCACCTCTCAAGTGTTGCCATCCCCTGACTACTTGGGATGCCCATGCAAACGTCACACGAGACAATGCATTCCTGGGTGCTGAGCACCTAGGAATTGGAATTTGATCACAAACCTTCTCACATTATACTGACAACTGTTAAAAGCTCTTTATAAATGGTGCAGTAATTCTCCTCCCATGAACCTATCCTAAAGAAAGAGTCTGAAGTATGGACTCAGTTTTAAGAATGATGATCTCAGCTGCATCTCAGTTACAAAAGCAGCATAACTGAAAATAAACGGCCCAGCTGCTATGTTTGTCAACATTCATTGCTTTGTTTTGGGGAGGGTTCTATGAAGCCCCTGCTGGTCTTTCGCTTGTATAAGCCAGCACGCGCAGCATTAATAACCAGCATTTACTCTGCACAATGTTTAGCTGCATTATCCCAGTCAGTTCTCAACATACACGAGACCCTGCTGCATCTCATTCATGGGTGACAGAAAAGCAGGGAGCCACAGTTTAAGTGACTTGACCCTAGAGTCACCACTAGTAAATGCCAGGCCTCAAACTTGGGTCCCAGTCTTAAAGCCTACATTCCTAAACACTGTTCGCTGAAGTAAGAAAACGCGGGCCATAAACTTGGCCAGGACTTACCCCAGGCACGGAGGCTATCATCTGCTTGCTCAGAATGGTAGACTCAGCTAGCTTGGTTCCAGCATCTGCACAAATAAACTAATAAAAAATTGAAAGGTGAATTATTTTTAAGAGTACTCGGATAGTTACAACTAACTTATAATCTTGTTAACAGGGCTTAAATTTATTCATGTTTACTTTGGTTATGTTATGGTCCCTCCCTTCCTGAAATACCAGACTTGCTAATCATAATGGTCCATTCCTGTCCACTTAGAAACAACATGAGCATGTGTATGCTAACTTCACGAAACCCAGAATTGAACAAAGAAGAACGTGCGTGCATGTGCGTGCGTGCGTGCGTGTGTGTGTGTGTGTGTGTGTGTTGAAGGGGGCGCTCAGTCCATCCTGCAGCGTTTGACAGCTGCTGGCACACAATACTGGACTTTCACAACGTCTATCATGACAGCACAACTCAGATGGGTGTCAGAGTGACTGTCCTGTTTCTTCCCCTCCGAGGATCCTCCGTGTCCATCTTCCTACCTCCACCTCATTCACACACACTGTCGTGGCCTGAGAGTGCCGGAATCCTGCCTCTGCACCCACAGGGCTTTCCACAGACTAGCATTTAAGTTGCCGTCACCTCAGGCTGCAATGGCCTGCCACTTGCTTCTCAACCTGTCGGGAGCTCTCCATAAGACCTGACCCTCTCCAGAGATAGCCTGCTACCCCAGGGAAGCCCAGGAAGAGGTAGCCTGCTGTCCTAGAGCAGTCCAGGAAGAGCTAGCCTGCTGTCCCCGCCTAGCCCAGGAAGAGTTTGTGAATGGATTCATCAATTACGTCTTAAGATCATGATGAGGATGGACTTGCCAGATTATAATTTAATTTGCTTTCATTATAGGCTTGACAGGTGTTTCCTACTTAATCTAACATTCGGCTATTTATTGTTTTAGGGGGAACAGTTAAACGAAGCCCAGGGATAGCTGAGTAATTAACTCCTGTTTGGTTTCTCTTCTTGGCCTCTGGCCAGCTGTCCTAGTAACTTTGGAATCTGCGGTTTGCAGAACTCAGAGCCCCAGCAGGTTCTGACATACAGCCGCTCCTTCCCACCCATCTGGAGGGTGTGGGGAACCTGAGAGGGACAGGTCAAGACACCGGCGTGGAGCTACACAAGCTCATCCTGCAAACTGGAGAAAGAAACAGCAGTTGGGGTCAAGCAGAAAAGCTCAGGGAGGCCTGCTGGGAAAGTGTGGGACAAGGGAATGGAAGCCAACATTTGGATGAACTAATCGGGGGTGCAGATCTGAGAGTGCTGATTGGCAGCAGGTTTCAGCCAGCTAGGTGGGGCTCTACATCAATGGCCTTTCTAACATGTTCACCCTAATGTTGTGTAAGGAAGAGTCCTGAGCCAGGTTTAAACACCAGCAAGCCTTTGACTTTAGCCACAACCTGTACGCAGAAACAGTGAGGTGGGTAATGTTTAGCAGAACAGGGTGTAGAAGCAAGTACTCCCAACCCGTCTCCTGGCAGATGCTGCATGCTCTCCCATAAAATGACTTTTCCAAAGCTGTCTGAGTTTGCAGTCTGAGACAGGTGACCTAGGGCTAAGTTCTAAGCCCGTCAGAACACCAGTGTTAACGCCCATTCTCACGATAAAAAAGAGATGGTGGTAGCGGCCTTGGTAAGATGGTACCACGCCAACGTGTGACATAAAGGGCATTAGAGTGGCCTCTCAGGACAGTCGAAGGGCCTGGCCCTCAAAATGTACTTGTATGGCCTAGGTAGGGGGTACTGAGCAAGGTAGGGTCAACACAGAAGCACGGGTGTGACCACTAGGATCCACCTTCAGCAGGTACCTGCCCCCTGCCAGACAGTGTGCTCAGACTCAAAACTGTCACGACTTACACAAGTCAAAATAAAACACCGGCTTTACTTGAAAGGGAGCAAAGGAGCACGATCCTATGAAAGCCCAGGGACCAATGTCCTCAGCCCAGGGTATTTCTACAGCATATGAGCAACTGAACTCAGCAACTCTGTCATTTTATTATAGCTGCCAACCACAAACTGGCAAAGCCCTACTGTAACCGCACAGAACTGCTCAAATATCAAGGTACAACTGAGGTCGGGGGAAGTGAAGCAAAAACTCTATACTTTCACATAACAACAGTGAAAGGAAAAAAGATGCCATGAATTTGAAAGTGAGCAAGGGGCAGTGTATGGGGGGTCTGGAGGGGCAGGGAAGGGAGAGGTGGTGTCATCATATTATAATCCCAAAATAAAAGCTCAAAAACAAAAGCAAGAGGATTCTGTGCTCTCAGGAAGGAATATGCCACTGAAGTATGTACCCCTCCATAAGAACAAAGGACACAAAGGAGCACACCGTCCACTATGTGTCATTACTTAACTCATCATCAGCAAAAAAATACCCAAAATAGCATGTCTACGTCCCCTCCCATAGGGCGGGTTAGCTAGTATTAATGACTTGCTCAGTGGTATGAATTAAAAACAGCAGCCATACCTTTGTTCTCAGCCCACAGCTAACCTATTTTTAAAGGAGAACCTTCTACCAACATGATCCTGCAGCCCTTGATTGTGCAGGGACCCCACGGCATGGGAGGGGTGCATGCAAATTAGCCAAGTATCTACTCTCCACACAGGAGCAGAGGGAACCCATTTGGACTTGAAGTCAGTCTTTCCAGTGACTTTTAATAAGTTATTATTCTACTACGGAAGCTTTCCTTGAATCCTCAAATAAGCCAGCCTATCTAACATGCATCAAACATTCTCAGTAGAGGTGGAGGGAGGGGATCCCAGGACGCCACCAGCAATGAAGAATTTCAAGGAATTGTGGGACAGACCAGCACTGGGACTGCCTTGAAAGAAGGTAAGCGCTCACTGTTGGGTAGGGTGTTGCGGAATAGTTGTTTAACTACGTAAAAATGTCTTGTTATTTTACCTTGCCTGCTTAAGACACCTGATTGGTCTAATAAAAAGCTAAACATCCAATAGTGAGGGAGGAGATATAGGCAAGGACTTCTGGGCGGGGAGATTAAGTAGGAAAAGGAATTTAGACTCAGGGAAGAAAGAAAAAAGAGACACCAGAGAGATGCCAGGGTCCAGCCAGTCAGACACAGAGGAAGCCAGAAAGTAGGGCAGACAAAATGAAAGAAAGGTAAAATACCCCAAGGAAAAACAACGATGAATAGAAACATTAAACTAAGCTAAAAGAGCCAGTGGGACAAGTTTAAACTAAAGCTGAGCATTTATAATTAATAAGTCTCTGTGTCTTTATTTGAGAGCTGGTTGGCAACCCAAAGAAAATTCAAACTGCATAGGGGTCTCTGGTATTGCCGTTTAACAGAAAGACAATTAAGGTATGCCCTACCCATGGGTCAATGTAACAGTTCCATTCAGATAAGCTTATCTATAGTCCTACCTCATACGGGGCAGGACCCCAGGGTGGAGACGAGAGCTGCACTGGCTTTCAGAGACACCTCACGTTGTCTCACCTCATTAATAACTAGAATGATTTACTCTAACAGTTAATAGATGAGTTACTAACAAATAGCATGATGTTTATTTTTTATTTTTATTTTTTTTGTCAGAGAAGGATGAACCATTGTTCAAAAAGCTATTCTTCAAGGGTAGGATGTCACTGTCTCCTGGAAAACCAGAACAGTTTCTAAACTGAAGGTGTCAGTGTGTGTGCATATTGTTTGTTTGAAAATGCAATCCTAGTTCTTGGGAGGTTGAGGCAAGAAGCACTAAGGAGTTAGAGGCTAGCCTGCACTACACAATGAGACTCAGTCTTAAAAAACAATCTAAAAATGTTGTATTCGTAACGGCAGACAAACATTCAAAAGTCCCATTTAGAATGCCCGCTTTTAGCCCCCTTTCTTGTTAACACGGATTTGTCTTTGTTATTTATTCACCAGTGATGCAGTAATCACTGTTTTCACAGTTGCCGTAAGCGCTGGTAATTGGAACTGTCAGTGTTCTTCTGTTGTCTGGTGATAGGCGCTCATTAGTGTTGACTCATGGACTTCATAGAAACCAGCCCACAACCGCTACAGTGTGAGGTGCCAGACCCCAAGAAGACAGGCCACACAGATATGCTCTGCTCAGGACGGAGAGTAGGAGACGGGTGCTGTCCAGTGCTGTGGAGAGAACCCAGGGTCCTCAAGCTTGTTTCCTGTCTGTACTGTTTGAAGCCGTCCAGTCTCTGGCTGTCAGACTTGCCAAGTAGACACTTGTCCTGGTGACCAGCTCTAAGGACAATAAGTTTTTCCCTGATTACACAGGAGGGAATCCGTCCTGCTCACAACTTTTCCCAAGGACTTTCTTTATCTTTGTCTCTCTTTTCTGACACTAGCCACAGCCTGTCTTGGAAGTTTAAACCAGCCTGCCTACGATGCCAGTAAGGATGCTGGGGACAGAGGGCTTCAGCCCCTTCTTTGTAGTTCAATATCCAAGCATATTCATTGTCATTAACTCTCCAGTGCTTGCCCTCAAGCCCTCTGCCTCAGTGGACACACGGAGGCTGATTCTCATCTCCCACCCGTGAACACAACACATCCCGCCCCTTGGCTGTGTCTGGTCTGGCCCATCCTCATGAATACAGAAGATTCTGGGGCTTGTGCATGCTGACTGGACCATGCAGGAAAAGGTCAGCCTGCATCCTCGCTCTTAGCTTCCTTAGTTCCATCTCTGCAAATTTCTTTCTGTCTGTGTGTGTGTGTGTGTGTGTGTGTGTGTGTGTGTGTGTGTGTTGGAGCTCCTTGAGCTGACTAAGCCAGATATGGGTGCTAGGAACCAAACTTGGATTTGTAGAAAAGCAAACCACTGACCATCTCTTCAGCCCTGAGTTACAAGTTTCTTGATGACAAAAATTATTGTTTTATTCTATATTTTTATCATACACAAACTAGGTCCACACTGAGACAAATTACTCCTCCTTTGTCTATTTAGCAGTGGAAGTGCCAAGTGCAGTATGAGGATTAGAGTGACACTCCCGACGCCCGTCTCTTGACAAGTGCTCTGGCCTCGAGCACACGACCCAGGCCTCCGTTACCTTTCCCCAACACACACAACAACATGAAAAGTTTTGCAGACGCAGCACAGATCTACCTGGACAAGAAGCAGGAGGTTTGTATCTGGCAATGGAGACTTGAACTTCAGGGCCTGGAGAAGTTCCAGAACAACACTCCGAGACAGGTAGAATTTATCCCGTTCCTAGATAAAACAAAATAAAAGGGGTCAGTCATTTTCAGAATTCAATTTGCATGACCTACACCAAATAAGCTTCAAAAATTTACAGATCGGAAATTCAAACCGGTGTTTAAAATACAATGAGCTGTCTTTCATAGATAAAATTGAAACTAAAAGAGAGTTCTGTGTGCAGAATGAGTTCGCTGCTGCCACAAGGGTACGTCACAGAGTGGACAAGAAGCAACAGAGTCTCTTAAACATCAGAACCACAGGATTCTCTTCTGAGTCACAGGCAGCAGAGTTCACAAGCTGCACAATCCAACAGAACTAAGTAAGCGTATGTTTTTCAGTACAAAGGGTGGATACAGAGAGAAGTGGGCATAGATCCCCGAAAACTCCATGTTCCTCCAAGACACTCCTTTCTGACCTAGATGATTTCAAGTGTACAGGAAGCAGAGAGAGGGGGCATTTTATGCGCCCACCGTCCCCATTCCATGTTTCCTCCCTTCCTGGAAGTCCTCTCTACTCGGATTCTGTTGCTTATTGTGTATTTCCATATTGGACTACACAAGCACACCTCTATTGGAATGTTTTTTTAACCTTAGGACCATGGCATCATATACTATGCATATCTTTTCTTCAGAATTTTTTATGTTGCTTAATAGCCTCGATATTCTTAACTCATTATTTTGAGTCAACAATTTATTAGCATTATATTGCATAGTTGCGCCACAATTCACCATCATCAGCTGCATATTAGATGGACTGTCTCCATTACTGAACACAGCACTCATGCAGTAGAGCGCATAGTGTGTAAGTATACAGTTAAGGAATTAAAATGGGCTGAGCTCGCAGGTAACGAGCACTTAGGACAGGGCCGCACATGGCAGAGACCTCAGGGGCTCTGGAAAGTATTCATTCTCATCCACTGTGTCTATGTGTTTAGCTGGTTATGTTAGCTGTGTACTGAAGGTTTTCACTTTGTTGTTCCATGTAGAGATACTGTGTTTCCACAACTGTTATCTTCCTTCAAAGAGCCTTCTGCTTCTTCCCAGGTGCGTGTGGCCTGCACTGGCTGACCACAGCTACCTTAGTACACAGAAAGGCTTGTGGATTGAACCTCAGAGCCAACACTGTGCTCTGAGGTTACTCTGGTCTTTCTTAATCTGAGCCCTAGATGGAGGTATACTCTTGTGGAGGATGTGGAATCTGGCTCTCCAGTCGGACGCTCATCTCTCTGCCCTCCTTAACTATCGGGAGTGCCGAAAAGAAAGCCGATCAACATTTCCAGGGAAAAACTGGCCTTCAGGGCCAGGCTCACCACCCTGTAGTATTGTGCTCTTCTGGTCCCTGGCATCATATCTGTATATTTGGTTAACATACTGATGCTCCCAAGAAGCTTAAAAGAGAATAGCCTGTTTAATAAAAAAAATTCCAGTTTTAAAAAATGTGTGTGTGCATGCATGCACGCAAGCGTGTGTGTGTGTTTGTGTGTGTATGTGTGTGTGTGTTTGTGTGTGTGTTTGTGTGTGTGTTTGTGTGTGTGTGTTTGTGTGTTGTCTGTGTGTGTTTGTGTGTGTTTGTGTGTGTGTTTGTGTGTGTGTCTGTGTGTGTTTGTGTGTGTGTGTTTGTGTGTGTGTGTTTGTGTGTATCTGTGTGTGTTTTTGTGTGTGTGTTTTTGTGTGTGTGTTTGTGTGTGTGTGTGTTTGTGTGTGTGTGTCAACTTGCAGGGCCTGGTGACCTTCCACCATGTGAGTTCTGTCAAGTTCTGGTTGTCAGGCTTTGTGGCAGGTGCTTCCGTCCTGACACAACACCATTTTACTGGCTCTAAAACAAACCTTTCAAATCGGTAAGTGCTCACAACTTTTTGTTTGGTTTTGGTTTGGGTTTTTCAAGACAGGGTTTCTGTGTGTATCCCTGGTTATCCTGGAACTCACTCTGTAGACCAGGCTGGCCTTGAACTCAGAGATCCACCTGCCTCTGCCTCCCGAGTGCTAGAATTAAAGGCGTGTGTCACCACTGCCTGGCTGCTCACAACTGTCATACAACTCCATGTAAGGCTGGCAAAAGGGGTGAGTGGAGGACACTGGTAACAGTAAAAGTTTTCTTGACCGAATCCTAAGGTTAAACATGTAATGACTGCCAGGTGTTCTGTAGCTCTCGCCTGTGTTGCTTGATAGTGTGACTCTGCTGCAGCTTCTGTTCTGAACACACACCACACACACTACACACACCCCACACATACACCCTACACAACACAACACATACAACACAGATACCACAGACCCCCCCCCACCATACATACACACACCACACACACTACACACACACAACACACATACACACTACACAACACACCACACACATACACCACACACATACACCACACACACACATACGCCAATCACACACTGCACTGTGCATGCTGGACTGCACTGCCTGAAAAAACCTCTGCTCAGGCTGTGGCATGCAAGCGACTGTCGTGTTCCTGTTGTGCATACAAAGGCTCTGCTTTTACAGAAATACAAGGTTTGTTGTGGGAAAGACTTCTAAGATGGTCCCATTGCCATACTGCAATTTTTTAAAAAAAATTATTTATTTATTATGTATACAATATTCTGTGTGTGTGTGTGTGTGTGTGTGTGTGTGTGTGTATGTCTGCAGGCCAGAAGAGGGCACCAAATCTCATTACAGATGGTTGTGAGCCACCATATGGTTGCTGGGAATTGAACTCATGACCTTTGGAAGAGCAGGCAATGCTCTTAACCGCTGAGCCATCTCTCCTGCCCCCATACTGCAATTTCCAAGCATGTGTGCACCGAGTAACCTCTGATTCACAGAGTTAGAATGTTTGATTTTAAAATTGCCGTTTCAGCTGCTGACTTACGTTTCATTTTTACAATCCCTGCATATATTTTAGCTTAGAATTAGGAAAAGGTTTCCAATAATTTGAGATGGTCTTGAACACACTTCCACAGTTTTTGTGCTATGTGTTTATGTAAAGCTTGGTTTTCAGGCCTGATGAGAATAAAATAAAAATTCCAAACAACTCTGAAAACCTTGAAGATAATCTATGTCCTGCAGTACTCTAGTCATGTCCTGCACATATTCTGGCAAGATTTGATTCTTTACACAATAAACAAGCAGATCCAACTCATTAATAAGAATTTTTTTAATAAAGATTTTTTTAATTTATTTATTTATTGTTTTTATTTTTTTGTTTTTTCTAAAGACAGGGATTTTCTATGTGTAGCCCTGGCTGTCCTGGAACTCACTCTGTAGACCAGGCTGGCCTCGAATTCACAGAGATCCACCTGCCTCTGCCTCCTGAGTGCTGGGATTAAATGCATGTGCCACCACTGCCTGGATTTTTAAACTTTTTAATGTGTTTGTGCATGTATCCATGTGGGGGTATGTGCCCATGAGTGCAAGTGCCTGTAGTAGACAGAAGAGGGTGTTGAATCCCCTGGAACTGGATTTATAAGCAGCTAGCATGGGTGCTGGGAACTGACTGCAGTCCTCTGCAGGGGTAGGTAGGCTTTCTTACCACTGAGCCACCTTTCCATCCTCGAAACTTTCTTTTACCTTTAATAAATGGTAAAGTATGTACACCAAATAACTGTTCTAAAATAAATGCATCCATGATTTACTAGTAGTAAATGTTTGGCCGCAAGCCTATTTTACAGTCCTGTAGATCCCAGCTGTCTGTCCTCCCCTTCCCCTGCTGCCCTCCTCTGCTGGAGTCAGGAGTCTGCAGACTGTTTGGGTAGTGCTCCCTGATCCGTCCTATTAGTGTGCAGGTTCAGATCCGTCTGTCTGCAAACACTGAGTGGACATCATCACTAGTGGTGCAATGGCATTCGTTCCAGGGAGGCTTTCAACTCCCAGCTCTGTTATTTCAACATTTAGGTGTAATCAGCGTTGGCTTTTTCTCTTCTCCCTGGTTGTCATGCCTTATGTTTCTCTCAAAAACTGTTTCTGTTGTACAGAAACTCAAGGTACTGGCTCAGTCTTAACCCTAACATGTCTGCCATCATGTTTCTTGTTGAAAATACCCTTTTTCTTGCCATTTATCTGCTTTCTTGACCACTGTGATCAAGGTCTGGCCATAGGCCACCTTTGCTGTGCTGCTCTGTGGATCTGTGTGACGCCATCTTTGTTTCCTCCCTCCTACTGTAAATGGGCTGCTTTAGTTAATACAGTTTTTCTTTCTTTGCAGCAAAGTCCTTAGGACAGCGGCTGGGGACTTCTTCAGTTTGTAAACTGCTTGCCATGTAAACATGAGGACTTGAGTTCACATCCCCAACATGCATGAAAAAAATAAATAAAATTCAAGCTTGGCAGTTCATGCTTGTAAGCCCAGTTCAGGGAGGCAATGACAGGCAGATTTCTGACTCGCTGGCCAGCCTGGCTAACCAGGGAACTCAGGAGCACTGAAAGACCCTGTCTCAGAAAACAAAGTTGGGCCAGAGGAAGACACCTACATCAACTTCTGGCCTCCATATGTACATACATGAACATGTATTTATACATACATACAGTTACGTAAGGCATTAAAAGTGCTTTTCAACATATTATGGCTATAATGCTCCATTTTGAAGATAGTATTTTCACAATTGGAACTAGTCTTCTAAATTTTCTTAAACATTCTTTTGATTTTAGACTTATTAAAAAGTATATTGCAGCTGCCAAGTATAACAGGCCTCAGGTACTACTACCACCACCTTGTACACACTACCACACATTAGCACAGGACTGAAAAGTCTGAGTTTTCAGAGCCCTGCCAGTCAATAGTCTCAGATTGTGTACATAGACACTCTCATCCACTCACACAACCTCCCAGGGCAAACATGCACTCACTCTACATAGGCATGCACCCCTGCAGATAACGTGGTGGGCGCTAGATCTGACAAGGAGACAGGATCCATGCATCTGAGAAGAGGGAGTAGTCAAGGAAAGAATTTCAACAATTTCTCCATCTAGCTGGGGGAGGATACACCTACCTGTGTACCAGCGGTGTGTGTGTGTGTGTGTGTGTGTGTGTGTGTGTGTGGTGTGTTTGTGTTTGTATGGTATGTGTGTTTCTATGTGTGTGGTGTTGGTGTCTGTGTTTCTATGTGTGTGTGTTTGTGTGTCTGTGTGTATATGGTGTGTGCGGTATTTGTGTCTGTGTGTTTGTGTATGTGTGGTGTGTTTGTGTCTGTGTGCACATGCACACACTCTTCCCTGTTCCCAGGGCTCGGAAGGCTGATATAGCTGTATGTGCATAAATAGAAAGAACCTCTTCCAACTTTTCTAGGGGTAAAGTATAGGTATAGCCCACATACCTATACTCATTTTGATACTCAATAAAATGTGTGACTGAATTTATCACCATCCTTTTATGATTATATTAATTTTGGAGACTCTGTTCTTACCTCTATAGAGCTTTAGAGCTGTCACATTTTCCTGATGAAGTGTTCCCTCTTTCAGTATACAATGACTTTATCCTAACGCTAACACGAAATTCCAACTTATACTCAGCTTACTGTCATTTCCCCCCACTAGTATCTGTCTACATATCAGCCATGAGCACCACATCAGCCACGAGTACTATGTCAGCCATGAGCACCACGTCAGCCATGAGCACCACGTCAGCCACGAGCACCACGTCAGCCATGAGCACCACGTCAGCCATGAGCACCATATCAGCAATGAGCACCATATCAGCCACGAGCACCATGTCAGCCATGAGCACCACATCAGCCACGAGCACCATGTCAGCCATGAGCACCATATCAGTCATGAGCACCATGTCAGCCAGGAGCACCATGTCAGCTATTTCAAACTTTCTTAGTGTCTTTAAATATATTTTAGGTGTGTCTTTTCTAGGTGACATATAACTCAGCTTTTGAACTCCAGTCCGAGAATTCCTAGCGAGTATAGTAAACATTCATCGTGATTACTTCCATGTTTAGGATTCACTCCTATTTCCTTAATGGAACTGGTTGCAGCTTGTTCTCTGTCTTTTGTCACAATTAAGCTTTTATTCCTATTTTAGTCTATACTTGTTTGGAACTTAGACATTGTATTTCTGGCCTTTGAAGTTTACACTTCACTCTTTTTTTTTTTTTTTTTGAGTTTAAAGTCACTGGTAATCCCTGTCCTTGTGAACAGGACCTGACCTGTGAGAGACAACGTTAACTCCAGCCTCAACTGTTCACACACACACGCACAGACATACACACATAGGCACAGATATACACAAACACACACACACAGACACAGATACACATAAACACACACACAGAAACATACAGAGACACAGACACACACACACACGCAGTCACAACCTATATACAGGTTATTGTTAACAGGTATTTAATTGTCCTTTTGTTTTCTGCTTAGTTAATATTATCACTACTGTTGCTTTATATTACCAATGATCACTTAGACTTATACATTTTATTAATTTCTTTGGTAAATTTCCTATATTTAAAAACTTCTTTGTTGGTTCAATTTCCTTCTTATTGTAATACATCTTGAAATATTACTTCAATAAGAATATATTCACATTTTCAGGGGCTGGGGAGATGTCTCAGCAGTTAAGAGCAAGTACTGCCCTTGTAGAGGGCCTGGGCTCAGTTCCCAGCACCCACATGCAACAGTTCATATCTGTAACTCCAATTCCATGGGATTCACTGCTCTCCTCTGGCCTTCTTGGGCACTAGACATACACATGGTGCAGATACATACATGCAGGTATTCATACATACACAGAAAGTAAAAATTAATGAATCTTCAAGAGAAATGTTTTATTTTCTTCCTCATAAATACCTCCTTAGCCTCCATTCTATTCTTATTGATTTTATTGAGCTCTTTTTTCTCCACTCCTCTTCCTCCTTTCCCTCTCCCCTTCTACCCTCTCCCATGACCCCACACTCCTAATTTACTCAGGAGATCTTGGGTGTTTTTTCCTGTCTATGTAGATCCATGTATGTCTCTCTTAGGATTCTCTTTGTTGTCTAGGTTCTTTGGGGTTGTAAACTGTAGGCTGATTTTTCTTTGCTTTATGTCTAAAAGCCACTTATGAATGAGTACATATGATATTTGTCTCTCTGGATCTGGGTTACTTCACTCAATATGGTTTTTTTTCTAGATCTATCCATTTGCCTGAAAATTTCAAGATGTACTCCATTGTGTAAATGTATCACATTTTCCTCATCCATTCTTCAGTTGAGGGTCACTTAGGTTGTTTCTAGGTTCTGGCTATTATGAATAATGCTGCTATGAACATAGTTGAGCACATGTCCTTGTGGTATGATTGAGCATTCTTTGGGTATATACCCAAAAGTGGTATTGCTGGGTCTTGAGGTAGATTGATTCCTAATTTTCTGAAAAATCTCCATGTTGGTGTCTAAAGCATCTGTACCAGTTTGCACACCCAGCAGCAATGGAGGAGTGTTCCCTTTACCCCACATCCTCCCCAGGATAAGTTGTCATCAGTGTTTTTGCTCTTGTCATTCTTACAGGTATAAGATGGAATCTCAGAGTTGTTTTGATTTGCATTTCTATGATGGCTGAAGATGTTGAGAAATTTCTTACCTACCTTTTGGCCAGTTGAGATTTGTCTGTTGAGAGTTCTCTGTTTAGGTCTGTACCTCAGTTTTTTCATTGGATTATTTGTTCTTTTGATGTCAAGTTTCTTGAGTTCTTTGTATATTTTGGAGATCAGACCTCTGTCTGATGTGGGGTTGATGAAGATCTTTTCCCATTCTGTAGGCTGCAGTTTTGTCTTGTTGACCATGTCCTTTGCTTTACAGAAGCTTCTCAGTTTCAGGAGGTCCCATTTACTAATTGTTGCTCTTACTGTCTGTGCTATTGGGGTTATATTTAGGAAGTGGTCTCTTTTGTGCCAGTGTGTTCAAGTGTACTTTCCACTTTCTCTTCTATGAGGTTCAGTGTGGCTGGCTTTATGTTGAGGTCTTTGATCCATCTGGACTTGAGTTTTGTGCATGGTGATAGATATGGGTCTATCTTTTAGCCTCCATTCTTTCTTTTTTAAATAGGAAAACTTACTTTAATCTCTTTAACTTCCGTTCTTAAAAGATGTCTTAGCTGGAGAGAATTCTAGGTGAACATTTTCCCCCTTATATCACCTTAAAGACCTTTCCCACTGGGATCCATCTCCCTCTGGGGTTGCATTGTGCAGCTGTGAGATCTATTTTCAGAGTGTTTTCTCTCAGTTGCTCTTAAACTATTTTTTTTCTTGCTTGTTCCAAATCACAGCTGGTCATATAAACTAATGTGCATGTAGGTGAGTGGCTGCAGGTGGGTGGGTGCTAGTGAGTGGGCACAGGAGAGCAGGTGCAGGTGAGTGGGTGCAGATGAGCAGGCACAGGGCAGCGGGTGTAGGTGAGCAGGTGAGTGGGTGAACATAAGTGGGTGCAGGTGAGCGAGTGAAGGTGAGTGGGTGCAGGTGAGCAGGTGCGGGTGAAGGTGAGTGGTGAGGCTGGATCTAGAATATTTCTGGACACATTGTGTCCCAAATAATAAAGCTGATGATTTTCATTAATCATGGAAATGATAAAAGTCTAGTCTGCTTTTCTACAGATTTACTTAATGTGTGTTAGAACTTTTTATCTTTCATTTTTTAATCTTTGTTTGAATTTTTTAAGATTTGTTTTGCTGTTTTCCCTTGCTCCCAATTCTCCCTGTAAGCTGTCTCTAATTTGCTAGTTAACCTGTGAATTGAGTTTTTTTTTCAGTGTTAGTGGTTATTTTTCACTTTTTATCAAGCTTAAATTAAGCTGATTTTTTATCTAAAATGACTAAATCTTTTTCTAGTTTTTTAACCCTTTGCATGCTTATAGGATAGTGTATACTCTGATAGCCCCTGCCTCACAGTTTCCATATCTTAAGAGAAAGAATATCACTATTTATTGGCTCTACTAATCCAGGCCATGGTGGAGAGTGGAGTTTAGTTACTTCTGCTCATCAGGGTTTTTGCCCCAGGAATCATGCTGGGCTGGCCTGCAGGCTCACCTCTCCAGACATGCCTGAGGTTTGTTTCTGAGCTTCCTCCTGCAGAGATGCCAAAGCCGAGTGCCTGTTGTGGTGCAGCATGGGTGTCATGTGACTTCAGCTTGCATGTATCATTGTTCTTAACAAAATCTCAGTTGTTTGATTTTACCAAAAAAGACCTGGGAGGTGAAAGCCTGCTAGCTCAGAGAGGCAGAGAAGGCACCCAGCTGACCTTCCTCCTCCATTGCCATCCCTGAAGCCTCTCCTCTCCCTTCTCAAACAAGTCTCCACAAACTGAAGCTCCTGCCCTTTGATTTCCTGTGTGTCTATCCATCCTCCTGACACCCTCTTATTCTCTATAGTTTTTTTTATTAATAATCTTATGTTTACTTCCTCTCAACTGGTTGCTTCCTCTGCCTCCTGACCAACCTTGTTTATAATATTCAATAAGAGGCCCTTGGATTAAAGGTGTGCACTAGGGCTGAGCCACACCACAACTAGAAACAGGTTTCTGAAGAATAATAACACAATCTCAGGGTTCACAGTGTGATCAAATATCCTGCAACAAGATATTAAAACTTCAAAGCAATCTTTTCCATGATCAGCCTATGTTCACTAATTCTCAAGGGACATCATATTCTTTCTCTATTAGAAGGCTAAAACACATAGCATTGCTTGTCACTGCCACATTACAAACGTATTCTTCCGGAACCACCCCTTTAGCCAGCATACAGCTTTCCAAGGGTTTTAACTTCCCGAGGGGGATGACTTGGCTCCAGCTCCTGGCCTTTTCTTGTGTGGACTTCAGCACTCGGGTCACTACATTGCTAAGGCAGCAGCCCCTCCACAGACCTGCTAGCGTGCTTGCGTGTGGGCTTTCAAGTCCCTCTTCTTTTTCCCTCTGTCATTCTTAAAGTATTAACCTTACACTTAAAGTATCATAAGACATTCTAAAAGTAAGGATTATTATATTTCACCCAGAATTCTAGTCTTTTCAGTGGTGTGGATCTGTATTTTCTAGACTGTCTGACTTCCAGGGAAGGATGCCTCCAGGACTCTATACTTTCTCCTGTCTCCTTACTGGATTACATAAGGAGATGCTGTTAGATATCACTATTTTAAATAAAATGACTTCTAAAAATAAAGCATTTTACTGTATTTGGTGTTATGTTGTAGAGATACACTTTTTGAAGCGTAAAAGAAAAAGGAGGTTAAGTTACTTTTCAAAGAGAAAGTACAAGGAAAGAAAACGCTGACTTCTTGAAAGGAAGAAAATATGTGCTCCAGGCAGGCCAATAAGTACCCGAGAATGTACAAGGCCAAAGAGAAAATTATCATGGAACACTTACCATGGCAAAATGGATCAAGTTGGTAAGAAAGATGACCAGGGTGCTTTTTATAAAGAGAATGAAAGCTTTGTTGTAAAATGAGAGTTTTAGGGGGAAATAAAGGGCTCATAGAAGGAGGCAACACAAATAAAGAGCATTCTGAATGCTCAGGAGGGACCCACAGAAACAGAGGCCCCATTGAAAACAAGCTCAGGACACTGGGCCTTGGAAGGGAGCATTTGCAGTGTCCCCAGGATGGGAAGGAGCCACTTTCTCTGCTGCCTGTATTTCCTGCCGGCTCTGATAAGGTGGCCATGTCCACTGGATAGGACACACTTTTCCGTTTTCTCAGACTTGGAGGGAGAGAGGTGCTAAAGTCAACCCAGCGAGGAGCCATGCTTAAGATTCTCCTCTCCGAGGCCGAGAACCCAGATCTGGGGACATAAACATGGGGCATTGAGGAGCACTCTAGAGGCCTGCACAAGTAGCGAGCTATTTTTTCTCCTTTGGTAACAAAAAAAGACACACACTGGCAATCTGCCCACTCACGATGCTATAACAAACTTGAAAGCGTCTTTATGAGGTCACTTAGACCATTAACTTGCTCAAAATGCTTCTTGTTTTCTAAACCATGTGGCCTTCGTCTCCAAATCTGCACCTTTCAGAACCGGTTAATGCCTGATGCAAGTGTAAAGTGTCCAGCAGGCCTCGGTATAACCACTCGTCCATCTTAACCACAATAAGGCAGTGATGACATCAGATTTGATGCTGCTGCCTCCAGCTCCATGGGAACCACAGGGAGGCTTACCTTGGTGAAGGCTCGATAGCACAACCCACACAGCTCCACCAGGTAGGCCAGAGTGAAGACCGCATTCTGAATGACGAAGCTGAGTAACTTGGAAAATGGTTCCAACAAACTCTGCAATGAGATTAGAGGCAAATAAAACTGCTTATACCTTCACTTAAAAAAAAAAGTACCAGTCTTATACTTTAACCACTAGAGCTGTTTTTTTTTTTAGAAATTTGACGCAAGCTGCTGTTAATAACCACTCTGTTGGTCTAAGAAACCAACCCACGATTCAAAAAGAATGAGTTAGTCACTTTATTGCTCAGAAAAATCAAACCCCTCATTTTCCCATGTGGGACCTTTTACAAATTGTCTCTATTACAGTCCTGTTCTCCTGCCAGGCTAAGCAATCCCACCGCTGCAAGGCTGTGTTGAGATCTCCCAATCTGGTCAAGTGTCTGTGGCTCCTCACATTGGCACCCACCAGTGATGGAGGAAGGTCATTGACTAATAAAGAAACTGCCTAGGCCCATTTGATAGGCCAACCCTTAGGTGGGTGGAATAAACAGAACAGAATGCTGGGAGAAAGAAGCTGAGTCAGGGAGTCGCCATGATTCTCCCACTCCAGACAGACGCAGGTTAAGATCTTCCCTGGTAAGCCACCTTGTGGGCTACACAGATTATTAAAAATGGGTTAGATCAATATGTAAGAGCTAGCCAATAAGAGGCTGGAACTAATGGGCGAGGCAGTGTTTAAAAGAATACAGTTTCCGTGTAATTATTTCAGGTAAAGCTAGCCGGGTGGCAGGATGCAGCCCGCCGCTCTTACTACAGAGTGGTGTGGGTGGCGGGAAGCAGTAACGCTGCCCTTATTACGACACACCAATTATACTCTGAGAAGAGCTTGTGCGCAGCACCAAGTACCTAGAGCTCAAACATGGCTCCTGCTGCCCAGCTTCCCGCATGTATTCATCAGAGGGATGTTGCTGGTTTGTTTCCCATCTGAACCCTATCATCAGAGCTCAGTTTTAGTCAACCAGAAGTGCTTAGAGAGCACCCACTGAGTATCAGGCAGGGCTTGGGTGATTTTGCATTATGTATCTGTGAGTGTGTATGTCTATCCTGGAGCCCTAGGAGACAGGAAAGAACACAAGCTCCAGGCTTTGATGCTGCTCTTCTTAGCTGAAGTCTTGGATCTAGATATGGATATAAACAATTCACTCTCTTATTGATAATATAAGAAATTAAAGTGCTATTCAATCCTCTAGAACCGTCCATCTTAACAGCCACACTACAAACGCCACCTCAGTGAATGTATGCATGACATTTTCCCTTGAATGCTCTTCCTTAGAACAGATGTCCAGAAAAGGACTGGCTCAATAAGAGGATACCAACATTTTAAAATATTTACTTTTTGTGCGTTCACATGTGAGGGTGTGTTTGTGCCATAGTACACATGTGGAGGTTGGAGGACAATCTCGGGTTTCGGGTGAGGAGAGTCTCACCTTCCACCTTGTCTTAGGCAATGTTTCTTTTGCTGTTTGTCACTGTGCTGCATCTGGTTTTTATGTGGGTTCTGGGAATGAAGAGTGCTTGTGTGCCAAGTGCCTTTACCCTCTGAGCATCTCTGCAGACCCAGCGATAAACTCACTTTTAAAGAGTTACTTTATTTTTACCTTTGTGTGTGCCTGTGAGTGTGTGTATTTATGTGTGTTTGCATGTGTGTTTGTATGTTTGTGTGTATATGTGGGTGTATGTGTGTGTCTGTGTGTGAGTATATGTGTCTCTGTGTATATATATGTGTGTATGTGTCTGTATGTGTGGATGTGTTTGTATGTCAGTTTGCATTTGTATGTCTGTGTGTATCTGTGAGTGTATGTGTGGTTTCTGTGTGTTTGCATGTGTATGTGTTTGTATGTCTGTATGTGTCTGTATGTGTGTATGTGTTTGTATGTCTGTGTGTGTGTGTGTGTGTGTGTGTGTGTGTGTGTGTGTATGCCATGAGTGTTCAGGAGCCTGAGGAAACCAGAAGGGAGTGTCATATACCTGGGAGCAGGAGTTACAAGGGAGTGTGAGCTGCCTGGAACCAAACTTAGAATCTGTAAGGACAACATTATTGAGCCTTCTCTTCAGACCAGATACAAAACTTTTGGGGGTTCCTTTTGTATTTGCATAAAGATCAGTTATTGTTTGTTCTTTGTCCCCCTGAAGATGGGTGTATATTCCATTACTGGTACTCCTCTTCAGAAACCTATGTGGTTCATTTTATATAGAAAACCTTAGGGAAACTTTGAGATGGTGCCCGTAGATAGAAAGCTAGATTCCAGCCTATTTGGAAACACTCACACAGCTGTGCAGCAGCTGACAGGCAGCATCACGCAGCAGAAAAACCGAGGAACTTGTTCTCTAAGGACCTATGCTCAAGTTTCAGGCCATTCACAAGCTAGCTATGACCTTGACCAGACATGTTGCTTCTATGCCTTTATCTGTGCAGGCACAGCTGGTTCATCATTTTTTTTTTTTTTTTTTTTTTTTTTTTTTTTTTTTTTTTTTTTTTTGCAGCTGGCTAGCATGAACTGTGACTCTGAAGGTGTAAAGAGAAAGAGCTATCGGAAATGTGCACTGCTGGCGGATGAGCTAGCAATTACGCACTGCCATAATATAAGCTCCTGTATGCTGCACAGAAGGCAGCCAAGATGTGTGAGCAGGAAACAAGACATGGCTCATGGTCTTACTGGGAAGCCTGTAGGTGTTAATACTGAAAGCTTGTTCAAGGAAGTGCTTCCTGCAGATAATGGAGCTTGTAGGAGTCTTAAATGGGACCTCGAAGGATGAAATGTTAGTTCCCCACACTGACAAGGGTTTAAAGTATGTCAGGCAAAGGAAACAGCCTGGGCAAAGGGGAGGGTCTGAAACTAAATGGGATTATATGTGCAAAACACAAGGTACAATACAGAAGCATTCAACACACAGTGTCCACTGTCTTCATGAAGATAGTGATGCTGACTTCGAGATGCAGGGGGAATGGGACAAGGAGCAGAGATTAAACTGGAAAGGTGCACTGGTGAGAACGGACGGAACTGTATGCTCCATCAAGGAATTTAGAAGTCATCAAAGTCATCCTTTTAACTAAAGAACCAACACAACCCTCCTTAGAAGGCTCAGGCCAGCGGGAGGATAATCTGGATGCAGTATGTTCGATGCTGACCCAGAATGATGGTAATGGGGGGGTGTGTTCCAGATGCAGCAGCCATGTCTTCAGTACTGCTATTTTCCTCTCCCTGTCTTTCAGTTAGAAGATAATCAAATAACCAACCAGGCAAGCTTTTCTGAATCACTTTTTAAAAATACATACCCTCGTGGCATTGGTAGAAGGGATCTTCAAAAGGCAAATCATGATTCTCAGACTGGAATCCAAAGAACACTGTGAACAGATATGAGAAGGCGAGAGTCAGCTTCCTTCTCCATGTTTCCTTTGCTTCGAATATTCCCTGCATATATTTTGCAAAAAGAAGGATGTGGGATGTGGCACTGTAAGCGAAGGGCTTGCCACACAGGCACAAAGTCTCAGTTTTGCTCCCAGAACCCAAGTGAAAGAACGAGCTGAGCATGGTGGCTGGTGCTTGTAATTTCAGTGCTAGAGCGGTGAAAGCAGGGGATCCCTGGGGCTCATTGGTCAGCCAGCCTGGCCAACTCAGTGAGCTGTAGGCCAGGAAGAGAACCTGTCACCAAAACACGGTAGACTGTGCCTGAGGAGTGACACCCAATGCTGACCTCTGGCCTCCACATGCACATATACTCACAGGGATTCACACACACACACACACACACACACACACACACACACACACCCATGCACATGCAAACACAAATCTTACTGTAACTATCTCTATACTGTTTCCTATGTATATCAAAAACAATTGTTTTCAGATTTTAAATCTTTAATGAAGCAATTATGCAATGTTAAAATAATTACTAGATAAATTAATTAAATAAACATAGCTCTGAAACTATTTCCCAAAGATATAATGCCAGAATTAAATGATAGAGAAAGTTGATAAAGAACTGGATGGATGGATTGATGGGTGGGCAGATAGGTAGATGGACAAAAGGCTAGAGAGATGGACAGATAGACACAAAGGTTAAAAAGGCAGATGTTAAATGTATACCAGTCTAAAGAGGTATACTAAGGAAAAGTTATCTTGGGGGAAAAAACCTAATAGAAATCATTAGTCCAAATAACCAGTTCATCACCATTCCTCTGGAATTTGTTTATTTTAATTTTTCACAAGGCTAGAGATTAAATTTGGCCTTGTGTATAGTAAGAAGGTGTTGTACCACTGAGCTAGGCCTCCCCAGTTCTGTAGGTGGGAATTCACTGTCCCTTTGTCATGAAAAGACATTAGCCAGAACCTGGAGACAAGCAGCAAAATTTCTCTCTAACATCCATACGGAGAGAAAAAACACACTTTCAAGAGTCTAGATCAAAACAGTGTTTGAAAGCCCCTGAGTTTTCAGCGTGGGGAGGAAACTGGCAGAGCACGAATAACAAGCTGTCGTTTACTATTGTGAGCACATCACTAAAGCCACAGCAGCTCTTACAGCGGACAATGGTCCCCTTCAACAAAGGATAAACCAAGCCAGAGCGTCTCCTAGAGGATCCCTGGACCTGCAGCATGTCTGTCACCTGACCTCACACCCACAGTCACAGCCCTCTGTCACTAGCAGGGACAGTGGTGCACACTGAAGTCTGAGACCTCCTTCAGTGACACTTCCCAAAGACAAACTGCAAGATTGTCACTGGGGGATATTTCCTAAGAGATTAAAGACAAAACAGAATCAGTTTTCAGATCTGACGGAGGAGAGAACTTCGTTACACAAACCCTGGCAGTATTTCCTAAGAAGCTTCTAAAAGAATTCAGCCTGTTTAATATGCCAATGCCCTTCAGAATTGACATGACATTTACTTACTTTAAACCAGGAGCTGAAAACCAGCTGCTGATCAGGCCAAACCCTGGTGACTTAAAAACGAGGAAATGTCATCTTAGGAAAAAAAAAGTGGGAGAGGGGGAGGAGGGAGGTCCACATGCTGAGGTTGTTCCCGCGAAAGCACCACCAGCAGGAGTGGACCGCAGACTGCAGCCCTCGGCAGGAGCGGTGCATTAACACTGTCAAGGGCCTCCGCTCTCCTTATTAGCCTACCTGGCACCACTCTACTAATTAACCTTTCGGCAGGTCCCCTGCAGGCACCGCTGATTGGCACACATTAGGCCTGGCCGTTGTTTATAGCGGCAGCACTCCCTGCTGGTCAGCAATTTCACTAGCGCATGGGAGCCCATGCTCCCGAATGTGTGTGGTTCATCAGCAAAGGTTGGTCCTGAATGACACTGGGTCTAAGGGGGACAGGTTAAAATATGTGTGTGTGTGTGTGTGTGTGTGTGTGTGTGTGTGTGTGTGTGTGTGTGTGTGTGTGTATTCCCAATCCTAGTGTTGATCCAAACTCCGGAAACTGTCCCACAGACTATCACTGTGGCCTTCCTTGAACATTACTTGAACACTATCCAAAAATACCACTTTAAATAATTCTGTAAAACTAACACTTTACCTATGTCTGGACTGCTTTTAGACAAAACTATTAATTTTCTTGCCTATTTGATATCCACTCGAGGAAATAAACAGACAATCTAAAAACTGGAGTTCAGAGGAAGAATGTTACCTAGCATGCACAGGATGCTGAGTTCTAGCCCCCTTGCTGAAAACAAAAGCAAAAACAAATTAAGAAAGAAAGAGAGAGAGAGAGGAAGACAGAAAGAAAGACACATAAGAGAACAAACCATAGTCTATTGGCACTCTTTTATCCAACTGAAAACCATGTGGTCATGGGCAGCTCCATTCTCAGTGGATAAAATATCCACTCCACGCTGCTGACAACCTGTAACATTGCAGACTGAGTGGCTCTCCACTTGCCTGAATAACTCTCTCCACTCTGGCTGACAGATTTCCACAGACCTTTGGGATCTATTGGATCACTTGACCATGTGACCATGTGCTGGTCTCTGTAAGCAGATGGGCAGAAAGCAACGGAAGCTAGACATGTGGCTGAGCTCACCTTCAGAGGCAAAACACAAGGCAGCTTGGCAAAAAATGTCTGAAACTGGTTGCTGATTGTGGTCCAGAGGCTACTAGGAGACTCCATGGGCAGAGCTTCCATGAACGTGGCAATGTTTTCCAAACAGCGGATCATAGCACCCCCTGCTGGTAAATTCTTTTTGTTATTTAGACCCTAAAAACACAAAAGCATAGGCAATCAACTGCTGAAAGCAGCGGAGGAGTTCATAAAGCTATCTAGTGACGGCTTCTTTAGAAATCATACAGTCACACTATAAACATGCTGACAGCCTGCTACACAGGCTGACCGTTCCAACAGGCAGGAGGAACACAGAAGAAAAACCAGCTATGTTTAGAAAAACCTCCGGGCGAAATTGGTGATCTTTAAGTCCAAGAGGTATAATCGGACCATGAAATAAGAACATGTAAAGCTACATAACTTGGGTGTAGATGCTCAGAAGACATGAACGATGCCTACTGGGAGAATCCTCCAGAGTAAAGACTGGAGCTACTGACAATAGCAGCAGCTGCGTTCTTCCTAGCTGCCGCGGGGCATGATGAAGTCCTGGGGACTTCTCGGTGTTGCTCATAAAGACTTGGATCCAACCCCAAGGTACAGCACAGCACCATGAAGTGGTTCATGGAGGACATAGGCGTGGTATATGACACTGGCTGAGGCCTAGGATGCTCTTCACGCAAACCTACCTCCAAGAGTTGACTGAGGGCAGCAATTGAGCTCAGCTCATTGAAGTCCATGAGCGATGTGGCTAAGGTCCGTAAAAAAGTTCCATCTATAAAGCAAATAGTTAAAATTAGCAGCATTTTCGGGGACTAGCCGGGCTTGCAGTGTCTGGGTTCTCGGGGGAGTGAGTTACCTTTGATGGCACTCTGGAACAGCTGGGGGAAGATGCCATTGGGTGCCAGCTGATGGAAGATACAGCGAAGGAACTGCTTGGCCACACCTGCTGCATTGCCGGGAACCATCATGCTGCATTCAAACACAGAAGAGAGACACGACCTGTAGGCCAACGAGCATGTGCGTGCCATGACCTAGAGTTTAGGCTTTGAACGCCATGATTTTATGTAATATCTTGCCATTTCCCTCAGTGAGATGAAATAACCCATAGTCAAACCTAATAGCTTCATGGCAACTTTTTAGACAGATCCAGGAAGTGCCAAAGTGAAGCAGAATTACTCTAAATATAGCTGAGTATTCCAAAGCCAGTGACCTGAGAAGGCCACATGTCCAGAAGGGGATGTACTAAGGAAGGGTAATTGGTCAAGAGAGAGCTGCCCTGAGGGGAACACAGTAAGGGCTTCTTCACTTCTCTTGGGAGACCTTGGATGTTTGCTTCGAGTATCTGAGCTGTTACTTGTAAAGACTCACTTAGGCAGGGCCTCCCTTCACCTACCATATACTCCCAAGAAACAAAAGGGAGTCAGGAGTTTTATGTGCCACTGCCTTGTAGACAAGACACTAGAGCGGATAGTTCCTGAGGTGTTTGGGGCGGGGAGTAGTTTGCCAGAAGGAAAAAATCAAAGATCCCAACTGGATGGAAAGGAAGTTGTCCCAAAGTATCTGCTACAGCCTTGAGATGCCAAATCCACCTCGACATCTTGGTTCACAGGTTTATACCAAAAATGGCCTTTCAGGGAAACAAAACCCCGAAAAAAACCGGAACCAGGAAACCTTTTGTTGTTTCATGAGGCTCTATAGTCCTAAAGCAATTATCTAAGTAAATAAATAAAAACAAAGAGGGAACAGAAAGAGAGAACACAGACCAGGATTCCTCTGAGCACTGAACCCAAATGTATATTACAAGGATAAAACATCATGACCAAGTAGGGTTTATCCCTAAATATCAGAAAAATGTCACAATCAATGCAGTGACTGGGGAGAAGGAAGGAAGAGGACCAGAGTTCAGATCCTCTACATGGGCACAGTGCCACCTATAACTCCAGCCTCAGAAGATGGAAATGGGGGATCCCCCAAGTGAGCAAACTTTTTATCCAGACTAGTTGCACCAGCAAGCTCTGGGGGCTTGATGGAGAGACCCTGACTCAAAGTATAAAGTGGAAGAATGATCAAGGAAGATTTCTGACATTAACGCTGGGCCCCCAAAAGCCAGTGCACACACGGTTGCACACATGTACCCCCACACATATACACACATACTATACACATAAAAAAGAAGAGGAAAAACCAACATAATTCAATACATTAAAGAAAAAAAGATTTTAAAATAATTCAACATATTGGAAATAGAAGGAAACATCCTTAATTTTTTCTTAAAAAAAAAACGTGTCTGTGAAAAAGCTATGGCTGACTATAAACAAATGGGAAGTTAAGGCAAGGAATAAACTAGAATGGCCACTGCCATGTCTCTGATCGGGCTGGCAGTTCCACCTGCTATGGGAAAGTAGCAAAGAGACAAAAATAATAGCGAGGAAATAGTAAAAGTCATTGTTTGCAGGTGATACGCTGTTTGCCAAACAAAACAAAGCCCTAAGGCGTCTAGGAAGGAACTTCTAAAATGGGTGAGTGAGTTCAGCTAGGATACAACCGTAATTCAGAGAAACCAATTTACCCACCAGGAAATTTTTGAAAATTATTTTCTTCAAAGTCAAATTTACATTGAAATTGAAGATATAAAATTCTTAGGGATAAATTTACACAGCATAGCCAAAGACTTACAAGAGCACTGCTCAACATTGCTTGGGGGCTGGGTTGACGACTCGGTCAGGACAGCACTTGCCTTACAAGGCCAAGGACCTGAGCCTAAAGCCCAGAATCCTCGACACAGGGAAAGGTGCGGTAGTGTGCACATGGAATTCCAGCATTGGGGAGGTGAAAACGGGCTCCCGGGGGCTCGCAAACCAGGCAGTCTAGCCTGACTGGTGAGCTCTAGACCAATAAGAGACCTTGTCTCAAAGGAGCTTGATGGCACTTGTAAGGATAACACCTAAGGATGCTTCCAGTCTCCATCCACACATATGTGCATGCACACCTACATATATATTTCAAAAACATAGCTGAGAGAAATTTAAAATGTAATGAAATGGAGATATATACATGTTCATTAGTTGGACAATCCAGCATTTTTTCTATGAGTAATTCCCAAATTGATGTACACTTTCAGTAAACATTTTTCTAAACAAGGCGAAGCTTGGGCATGGTGTGGGCATGACGTGGGTGTGGCATGGGCTTGGTGTGGCATGGTGTGGACACGGCGTGGATGTGGTGTAGGTATGGTATAGGCATTGTGTGGGCATGGCGTGGGTGTGGCATGGGCTTGGTGTGGCATGGTGTGGGCACAGCGTGGTACTGAAACCTGACATCTCAGCATTGGGGAGACAGAGGAAGGAGAATCACCATGAGTTTGAGGCCAGCCATCAAGACACTGTCCTAAAAAGCCAAAGAAAAGGAAAGAAGGAAGGAAGGAAGGAAGGAAGGAAGGAAGGAAGGAAGGAAGGAAGGAAGGAAGGAAAAAGAGGAACTAATTTGGAAATTAAAAAGACTAGATATCTAAACAAATCTAAAGAGAAAAGACACTGAGGAAAAGGACCCTGATACCCGACACCAGGACTCACCACTGTAATCTTGACGATGCGGCATGAAATCATTGGTTCTCAACCTTGGGTTTTGACCCCTTTGAGAATCAAATATCAGTTATCCTGCATACCAGATATTTACATTGCAATTCATAACTGCAGCAAAAACACAGTCGTTCAGAAGTAGTAATGAAATAATGTTATGATTGGGAGTCACCACAGCATGAGGCCGCAGCATTAGGAAGGTTGAGAACTACTGAGCTAGACTGAGGTTCAGAATAAAGACTATAGGAACCAGGTGGGAAGCCCAGATACCAGATACCACATTGGTACCTGGAGTTTCTCACAGTGGGCTAATGAAGAAAGGAGTCTTTAAAACAAGAAGGTGCCGACATAGATAAATATTGGATGTGAATAAAAAGAATGTGCCTACTGCAACCCAACACTGTATATAAAAATTAATTTTGATGGAACACATGAAGTGCTAAATATAAATGCTAAGGTCTTGAAGTGTTTGGAGGAAAAAGAGAACACACACAAGTTGGAAGTAGATGAGGTTTCTTAGCTGACCACTAAAAATTCATAACTACATACACTTTGAAGCTTGGATAAGTTAGAGTTCCTCTAAATTAAAAACTTGTCAGCAAATTATATCATCAAGAGAACACCTGAGGAAGCTCGGCATGGGTAAAGATAGTCTTAAAACATTTATACTGAGAAGCCCTACAACTACAGAGTAGAAAGAAAGCAGCATGTGAAAAAGATGGAAAAGATGATCTAACTAGACACTTCAGGAAAGAATATACAAAACAGTTCATGAACACTTGAAAAAATGTCAACAGGAAGATGCATATTAAAACTACAAAGACAGCCACCACATAGCCACCCCATCTACTACAATTAATAATACCAACAATGTCAGAATCTGGCAAGGATGTGGGACAGCCTGAAGTCTCACTGATGGTGGGAATATAAAATAATATAGTTATCTTACATAAGAGAAATAGCATAACCCTCACTTAATATTTATTTTTACTTAGGTGCCTATGTGTGAGTATGAACACAAATGTCCAGATTCCTTCAGAGGTCAGCAAAGGGCATTGGGCCCTCCAGAACTGGAGGTACAGGCAGTTGTTAGCTGATCAACATGGGCACTGAGAAACAAAAGCAGGTCCTCTGGAAGAACAGCAGGCACTCTTAACTGCTGAGCTATCTCTCCAGCCCCTAGCATGACCATTTTATAGACCATATTTATGTAAGAGAAATTCTGATTTCTTATTTTAAAAATTCAAACATGCATGACTCATGTGACCCAACAATTCCATTTTCAAGAGAAATAAAGTATTTACAAAGAACCTTGTATAAAAATGTTCATAACGGCGAAGAAATTGCACCAAGCCAGAAATAATCCAGATCCCCTTGAATAGAAACCCAAATAAACCATGTGGCACATGGTGCATGGCCAGCTTTGACAAACAGACTAGGATACAAGCAACAGCATGAATAAACCTCAGAGCATGGCTGCCTGCAGAAGGCAGACACGAATGAGCACAGGCAACACAACTGCACGATGCAAAGCTCTACAGCAGGCAAACATTAATGTATGGCTGAAGAAAATCGTGTTTCCTCCTATGAATGGAGCACAGATGGCATGATTCCCTTTCTGGGAATCATGGTTAAGTTCTGTGTCTTGACAGGGTCTCAGGTCTGTGGGCAAAGCCCCCTGTCCAAACTCGGGGAACTTAGGGTTTATGTATTTTCTTCTGTGATTTTTACAACAGAAAAGCCACGCTGAAGTACTACATGGTGTCTGTCAACAGGAGTGTATTATACACTTGAACCCTGCTAAGACAGAGGGTTTTAAAGGTTTTAAGGCAAAGCACGCTGGCCCCTGCTTTGTACCCTGTGTATTCAGTAAAAGCTGAACTCCCCACAGTGACCTCCATGGTGTTACCTGGCCTGGGTGCCACTATCTTTTCCGTTTCATTTTCAGCCATGTTCTCTGAAGCCACATTGACCTGTTTCCAAACTCACCATCCTTGTTCCAGACTTAAAGCCCTTGTCCTTGCTGTGCCCTCTGCCTGGGATATCCTCTCCATAAGCTGCCGCGTAGACTCCTCTCCCGACCTAGGCTTTGTTTAAATAGCCCTTCCTCCAAGAGACTGTCCTTGGTCATTATGCCTACACTACCACTCCTGGCCTCCTCTATCAAGTGGAATTAAATAATCTTCCTAACACATCATTGTAAGAGATATTCAATAACACTGCCAATTTCTTACTAGTTAACTTGCTATTTTCTGCTTCTTCAACCTGAATGCGAGTTCCATGAAAACCAGGATTTGACATTTAACCACTCCCGCCAGCACCGGGTACTAACTCTGTAGATAGTCACTGAAGGGTCTACAACAGTGCAGGACAGGGAGAAGAAAGTAGGGTGCCCTGAACTCACTGGCTAGCCGTGCTAGCCAGCTGGCGAGTGCTGGGTTCAATGACCTGTCTCAAAAGATAAAGTAGAACATGTTGAGGAAGACGCTTGATATTGACCTCTGACCTCCACCCTCTCTGCATATACGTGCACACACACAAAGGAATCAACATGTAATGAGTCAAAATTATGTGAGTCTATTTTCTTCACAGAACTTAGCAGTCACTACTCATTTTCGTGAAGATTCATCCGTGCTTGCCGCCTTGGTGAGAGGGAAAACCTAACAAGGCCAGGAATTATGCCAGTTGTTCCCTTTCAACAGAGTTGAAGAGGCCTGGGGTGCAGCTTTGCAGCAGAGCATTTTCCCAGAATGCTTGAGGCTCTTGGTTGGATTCCCAATGTAACAGACAACAAAAACTAATACACACACATGCACAAAACAATAGCAACAGCCCACTTAACTGGACTGGAGAGACGGCTCATTGGTTAAGAGCCTTGGCTGCTCTTCCAGGGTGCAATACCCAGCACCCACATGGTGGCTCACAACCATCTAAAATAGGATCTGATACCCTCTTGTGGCATGCAGGTATATATGCAGAGTTCTCATACATAAAATATAAATAAATTAAATTTTAAAAAGCAAACCAATGAACTGGTACAAGTTGGGCTTAAAAGAGTGCTTGTTGACTGAAATGAGTCAATGTATAAATGCGCAAATCTGATTAGAAACTAGCAGGGCCGCAGAGGAAGAGCAGCTGTCTTCCTGGAGAGCACCCGCCCCTGGCCAGTGTCAGACCCGTGTGGACATGCACAGAGAACAAAGAGAAACGAGACCCACTTGACGTTCCTACCTTTCTGCTTGATTAGAAAAGGTCGTGCTGGATGCGAGCCTAGGAAATAAAGTAAACAGTCACACAGTATCTTAGCTTTCCATGGTGAAATGCATCAGCACTAAGCTAGGCCTTTGGTTCAGGTTTGGACGGTGAGAAGACAGCTACTGACAATTCCTTTGGTGGGCGTCAGACGTCCACTCTCCCAAACCCGACTTCTGTGTCAGTCACAGATTGCCCTGGAAAGGTATACAGGTAAGAGTTTACTGTCACCCACCCAGCCTAAAAAATGGCAGTTGTATCCCGCTGGACAGACACCAGAACCAGTCATCTAGCGACCCCTGAGTTCACTCAAATTCATTTCTCCGTCACCGACCTCTGAAACCCGACTACAAGCAAACCACACATTGCAAACCCTCTAGCACAGCAGTAGAGACAGCAGAGGTGTCTCAGCTTGGTGCTGAGGGGGAGTGGTGGAAGGGAGATCTATCTTCTGGAGACACCATCACTGACTACATTTGGAAACTGCAGTGTGGCTCCTTAGCCATGGGCATGTGTCCTCTCAGGACAGAGAATGAAGCCGATTGGTGGATTCTAAAGGACATACTATAATCTGTAAGATACTGAAGACACCAGGAGAATGCTACCAACTTTCCATTTTAGTAGGACAGTTGAAGGGACCAAGAATTTTGGAGAGAGCCGGTGGCTCCAGAAACTGCCGTTGTAATGTTGTCCTCAGCTGCCTTGGCTGCAGGCCCTTATGCTGAAGATTCCATGACAGAGAAAGAAACCTACATAAAATATGTATAAATGCACAAATCTGACTAGAAACTAGCGGGGCCACAGAGGAATAATAGCTGTCTTCCTGGATTCCTCAACTGAACAATAATCAAGGGTGTGGGAAACGTGGCCTTAAAGGATTCACCTGAAAGGGATCTGAGCAGACAGCTCTACAAGAGATAGGAAACGCTGATGGAGACATGAAAGGGCTGTGTGGAGCAGACTCCCAGGACATCCAGAGGTGGTCTGTAGAGTTGTCCCTGGTAGTGCTGATAAAGCCACAATGGCTCATCTGGCGTTCTTCACAGTGAAACTGGGCATGTGAAGAAAGCTGCAGCTACGGAACCCGCTTCCTTGGCAGCTTCCTGGTCAAGATTAGGCTACCAAGAGTCACGCCCATTTGCACTCAATGTTTTTCAGTCTCTCGCTAGTCTAACTAAAGGAGCTAGGTAGTCAAGTGTAAGGATAAAGATGTCTAAGTGTCTATACGTGGGAGGGTGTAAACGCGTGTGCTACTGTTTTCCTTCAAAGTTCCTGCTCCCACCCTAACCGTTGGTAGTATCGGGACCCGGATTATCTATGCGCAGCCTCCTCCTCTCTGTCCTCTGTGGCTCAGATCAGCTGAGCCAGGAGGGCAGCAGAGCCAAACCACGACTCCATCCGCTCTGTACCTACAGAGTGGTGAGAGTAGGAACTGAGGTGACGCCTCAGTAAAAACCTTCAGCTCCACAGGTGGAAGAGATACAGGACACAGCACTTATTCTATAATTACCAAGGCTGAGTTAAAATGATGGCTTCAATGAAGCTACCTTTCCCCATCTCTTCTAGTTCCCATATTCATTAAGTACTTTTTACAACGGCTTTGGAATTTTGGTTACACTTAACTTTATGCTGTCTCTAACTAGGTAACTCTAAAGAAACTCCAAAAATAATCAGGGAGGTCTGGGTGGGGAGATGGCTCCGTGGGTAAGAGCACTTGTGCATGCATGAGGACCTGAGTTCAAATCCCCAGCACTCAGGTAGAGAAGTTGGGAGTGTTTGTATATGCCTGTAGCCCCCATGCTAGAATGTGGAGACACTCAGAATCTGGGGGCTCACTGTCAGTCAGCCTAGCATAATCAGCTTCCGGTTCAAGGAGAGACCCTGGCTCAAGGGACTAAGGAGATGAGAAGAGTATGCCCACACACTCACACACACAATACACATACCATACACACATATACCATTCTACACTCACATACAACATACCATACACACATATACCATACTACACTCACACATACCACACACATTCCATGCCATGCCATAACATACACATGACTTGGGGCGGGGAACAAAGAACAGGATTATGTATTTTTTTGTGGAGAAGTTTTCCAAGTTTCCCTGTTTAACTTGACCTCACAATTACTATTACTTCTGCGTATGTGTGTGAGTGTACATAATGTATATGTATGTGTGCACCATACATGTAGACACAGAGGCCAGAGGAGGTTTCAGCATCCTGTTCTACTACTCTCTGTCTTCTTTCCTGGAGACAGAGTCCCTCGCTAACCCTGGAGCTTGGCTGGCCAAGACTCCCAGTGGTCCTTCTCCCTCAGTCTCCAGCAGTGCAGGGGCTACAGGCACTCACCCGTGAATGCCTGCCTTCTTATGTGATGCTGGGAACTTGAACTTTGGCATGCATCTTGTACAGCAAGTATCTTACCCACTGAGCCATCTGCACAGCCCCTGTTCTTATTATTTTTAAAGTTAAGATTAGCTATGTTAAGGCTAGTTCTCAGTAGGTGTGGTGGCACATGCCCACAATCCTAGCACTTTGGAGGCAGCATTGTTGGTTGAGGAAATACAGAAGGAAACCCTGCTAGAGGCCAACCAATGCTATATAGTGGAATATATCAAAACCAAAACAAAGCAAAGACAACAACAAAACCTCACAAGCCAAAAAGATTGTCTTTCCCTCCCTCAAACCCCGAGTGCCTGCAGATTTTGCCTCCTCTAAACAATGGGAAGCGTTTCCACTTCAGGCTTCTCGAGGTTTAACCAAGCCCTGTCTTGTATCTTGTATGGCCACCCAATGATTTCACACAAAACTGTCCCTTTAAACAACCAAGTTACAGCCAGGCATGATGGCACATATCTCTAATCCCAGTAACTCAGGAGGCTGAGACTGGAAGACCACAAGGTCAAAGCCACCTGAGGTTACACAGCAAGTTCAAAGTCAACCTGTGCTGCAGAGCAAGACCCTATCTTAAAAAAACAAAACAAAACAAAACAAACAAACAAAAGAAAACAAACAAAAAGATCCACAAATCACCTGAACACAGGTCTAGGCTTTGTTTTTTTATTTTTTGATCTTTAATTTTATTTTATGTATATGGTGTTATTCCTGCATATCCATCTGTTGACTGTGTGTGTGCAGCCCCGTCAGAGGCCAGAAAAGGCCATCAGATCCCCTGGGGCTGGTGTTAATAGACAGCTGTGTGCTGCCATGTGGGTGCTGGGAATTGAACCTGGGTTCTCTGAAATAGCAGGCAGTGCTCTTTACTGCGGAGCCATCTCTCCAGTCCCCGGAGCTAGGTCTTAACGGTGGTGGTTAACACCTAGCACTGTTGGCAGAGATCAGAACTTAGCAAGCTCATGCGGAACTTAACACAGTATCAGTGAGCTGCATTGTTATTACTGAGCTGGAATTTAGTCATGAGCACAGAACACATTCTAATGTCTATACATAAAGGGAATTCCTTTCATAATAACACTCAGACTGAAGTCCTGTTCCCAAAACATGTTCTCACGCCCTTTATCTGAAAGATCTGTGAAGATGCTGGGTGACACGCACTGATGCCCTGAACACAAAGAAGCGTCAGGTCACCACAGAACAGGTCACGAGAGAGAACAGGTGCTAACACAAAGCCTTCTAAGGATGGACCGTCCGGACACTCTCACATATTAGCTCATACAGCAGTGGGAGCAAACGTCAGAACCTTTCGCGCAGCCTCCTCTAGCTTCTCTCTGACCTTGACTCATGACTGGGTACAACTGGGAAATGACATCAAAAGATGCTCTGTCCATTTTTTTAAAAAACTAGTCTCCAATCGATCCCTTAGGCACCAGGCATCTCCAAGGTGACAGGATGTTCCGATTTTAGGATGCAGTTTTAAGGGAGGCCCCTTCCTAGCAGATAAACCAGAACCTAACATTCACCTTCCCACAGACTGCATGATATCCAGCAACAGCGGGGCCGCCAAGTCTGGGCTCAGGTGGATGAATGTGGAGAGGACCACGATGGCTAGTCCCAGCGTTTCCTCATCGTACTCTTCGAGAATGGCCCCACAGTCATGGCATCTGCAGAGGATACAGACAGAAGACATGTTAGAAAGCTAACACACAAACACAGCCATTTGCCAGAAGTCTTGGGAAAGGTGGTAACTGGGCCCACTAATGCAAGTGGAGAATCCAGTGCCCTTGTCACCATAAAGCCTGGGAAGAGCTCGGGTGGCAGAGATCATGGGCGTTCCTTTGCTTTCAGTCCACAGGCATTTGACTCTGCAGGGTCTCTGCTCCTTTAGAAAGGGTTTCGGGTAGACTAGCACCTTCCAGGACTTTAAGAAGGTGAAATTATGTTTAAGAATAGTCAGTAACTGGATTTTTGGACCAGTTTTTACTGTTTTACTTAAGTACACATGAATGAGCATGTGAGCCATCTACTTGTTTGTCTTCACCGCCAATGTTCGGTAGCTCTGACAGTCAGCTGTGCTGCTGTTTCCGCGCTGGTCTTGAGCTCCTAGAGGAAACACTGAGTGATCCCAGCACAGCCAGAGTTGTTCTCATCCAGAGTTCTTCCAGATCCTGATGCTGTGGACCAGGAACCTCTGGAAGTCACTGGCAGGCATGTGCCTGGTTTTTCTGTCCTATAACCAATGCTGGGCATCAGGACCTGGCTCTTCAATCTTCTGACATCCTGCTGTCAATACCTCTGGGTTTCTGTCAGCTGCACCTAACTTTAACCTAGTGTTCTGACTGCTACACAATGACCTTCAGGGTCCTCTATTTAAAGATCTTGGGCTTTATCAGATGCTTGAAAGCCATGATGCCACATAGGAGAAGGAAGCCGCCTCACCAAGAAAGGAGGAGGGGATTGCAGTAACTAGATTTATTTTCCTTTGTCAAAGTGAAAAAAATGTCCAGACATGGCTAGAAGCTTTCAAAAGCTGTCCAGTGTGTGGGCAGGAGACGGACATACCAGAAAGCCCGCGCCTCTTCCCCTGCTCCCTTACACCAGCTTTGTGACTCTCTGGTCCTACTAAACTAATGCGGAAGAGCACTTTTAAGAAGCCCACAGCTTACTGCACTTATCTGTGTCCTAATATAGGTTCCACTCAGCCCAACCAAAGGCAGCTTTAAAAAGTGAACTTGAGAACTAAAAATAACTCAGGAACCAGAGCTACAGTTACTGCGCCCTTCATCGGAAAGACTCCTAAACAGAAGCAAAAGAAGAGTGTGACTTAAAAGTTAATTTAACATTTACGATTCCCATTTGGAATCCTGGAGACAGAGACAGAGCCACAAAAGCAGCCAAAGGGCTAGGAGGTGGCTCAGTTGGTAAAGTGTTCACCACGGAAGCATGAAGACCTGAGGTTGAGTCCCAGTACTCAAGTAACAAAGCTGGGTCCGGTGACAAGCGCTTGCTAACCCAGCATGAGGGAGGCAGGGGCGGCAGGATCTCTGGGGCTGACCTGCCAGCTGCCTACCCTCCTAAATGAGCCAGAGGCCAATGAGAGATTTTGTTTCAAACAACACAGTGAATGGCTCCCAAGTGCAGCTGAGGCTGACCTCTGACCTCCACACACATACTCACACAAATGTGTTTACACTAGAACACACAGGAAAACACACACACACACGAGCAACCAGAAGCAACTAAGAAAAATGATAACTTGGGAGCAGGTTATGACACAAAACGGAGAAATTTTATCAAAGCTCTAGGGACATTTCAAGACAGTTTTACAAGCCACGCACATTTGCTTCTCAAGTGTGGCCACTGCGCTGGCTAGTTTTTATATCAACTTGATACAAGCTAGGGTTGTCTGGGAAGAAGGGATCTTAACCCAGAAAGCACCTTTATAGGCTCAGTCAGTTGGCAAGTCTGTGGGGGCATTTTCTTGACTGACGATTGACATGGGAGGACCCAGCTCACTGCGGGCAGTGCCACCCATGAGCAGGTGGTCTAGGGGTACAGAAAAAAGCAAGCTGAGACAGTGATGGGGGAACAAGCCAGTAAGCAGCACTCCTCCATGGCCTCTGTATCAGTTCCTGCTTCCAGGTTCCTGCCCTGACTTCCCTAGATGATGGACTATAAGTTGGAAGATACCTTTGCTTTTGGTCACAGTGTTTAATCACAGCAGAGAAACCATAAGACAGTCACCAGCTCACTTCCAACTGCGTAATGAGACATCCCACGCAGATGTCTGCGCCATCCTTTCTACCTTGCCTGCCTTTATTAGATGTGAGCCACCTTTATCCAGGAGCCTGTCTAGTCCTGAGGGTCTGTTCAGGTTTGAAAATCTACAAGCCTTATTTAATTGTATCATACTCATTAAACAAATATTGGTGTGCCAGGGACGACATAGGGTGCTTAGGACACAGAATATATAAGAAGTCCTTCTCATCCCAGGGAACTCACAGTCTATTTTAGAGCACACCTGTACTGTGTAGACAAAGAAATAACATACGCTGTGACAAATGCCGAACAGACATGGACCAGAGGCCCCGGAAACTAGAGAAGGGCGTGACTATCCCATTCCTCACAATCAGGGGCACTTTGCCTTCTGCTAGATCTTAAGTGTGCAAATAGACGTTCACCAGGAAGATCAAGTACCAAGAGAGAACACATCAGGAATGCTCTGGAATGAGAGGGAGCTGAGGGGAATGGCAGGCAAGTCACACACTAGGATGCCTTCGATTTAAACATGTGAGCCTAGTCCTGTAAGAACTCAGAGCTATTGCAACTGACAGTCTGGGTGTGATGAACCAGTTTGAGATATAGAGAATGGATTGTCCTTTCCAGATGGACACACGCCTTTAATCCCAGTACTCGGGAGGCAGAGGCAAGCGATCTCTCTGAGTTCAAGGCCAGTCTGATCTACAGAGTGCCAAACTAGCCAGGGTTATGCAGAGAAAACCCACCTAGAACATCCTGCCCACCTGCCCCCCCCCAAATGGAGTCTCTTCTTTGTTCCCAGTGTAACAATTGGACGTTTCTGGGCTGAAGATTTTATGGGTATTATATTATTTTTGAAGTAAGTGGGATTATCTAATTCTATACAAATTAAAAGGGTGGAGGACCTGCCAAAGCATAAACAAAACACTGCTCATGGCCTTGCATTAATAAATCACAACTGTGTACAACACAGCTGCAGCCTTGGAAAAGTAAAGTGTGTGACTTCAAAGCAAAGCGCGTTTCCTCACCGGTGACCAAACTCTAACTCTATAACCAAAGCAAAACACTGGGGCACTCACTTGTCCGTCATCACCGTCGGCTGCTCATCCGTGAATTCCTCGGGTGCAGGCACGAACATACTGGCTATGCTGGGTGCTGACAGCAGGCTAGATTTTGTGGCACCTGGGTAAGCAGCAGAGAGACCATGAGTACAGACGAGCTTCTAGGGTCAGGAAACTCTCCACTTTGCACTCATTAGCCCTCAAAAGATCACATTCATGAGATCATGCACATCCCAGCCACGGCATAAAAAGGGCCTGAGAGTGAAGTGAGGCCAAGAAAGAGCCAAATACCCTGTCTCTCTTTTACTGCGTTTAAAAAATCAGGAAGTTCAGCTGGGTCAGCAGGGTCTAAGATAAAGATGGACTTCCTAGCATTAAGTGAAGTTGCTGAACAACATGATATTTCTAATACACAAGTGCAGATCATCATTAAAGTGGGCTACTGCGGGAAGACAGTGAGACCCCAGACCTCACACACATGAACAAAGGGGGACACTAGGGCTAGAAAACTAGTTTAGTGTTCTGCTTTGAAAAAGATTATCGTAAACACTAAAGTAGAAAGACTTCTTCTTCAGCTAAAGTATCCATGAATACTGTAACTCTGTTTCACTTGGAACTTGCTCTACTTTACCCAATCAATGTAATAGTTTAAAAAGTTTGAAGTTAGACCACTTCAAAGAACCTGAGGCCAGAATCTTAGCAGCAAACACCAGTGGACAGAAAATGTGGGGCCTGGAAAGATGACTCAACAGTTAAGAGAGCTTTCTGATCTTCCAGAGGACCCAAGTTCTGTTCCCAGTGTCCACATCAAGGCAACTCATACCGTCTGCGACTCCAGCTTCAAGAGACCTAATAGGCTCCACTTCTGACCTCCATGGGCACCTGCATGTATGTAGGTACACACACACACACACACACACACACACACACTATACATATCAAAACATAATGTGGAAAGACGGGAGTGTGTTTCTCATTAAGAAAGCCACCCGCGCGGGGCAGATGCCCTGGGCCTATGTAAATGAGGCGTCTAAGATGGCACCCAAAGTGACACTGTGAAATGACAGCAGCAACTGCTAAGCAGAGTTCTTCAAGTAGAAAAAAGAAAGAAAGAAAAGAAGGAAGGAAGAAGGAAGGAAGGAAGGAAGGAAGGAAAGAAAGAAAGAAAGAAAGAAAGAAAGAAAGAAAGAAAGAAAGAAAGAAAGAAAGAAGCAGAATGAAGTGAAGATTTTTAAATAATACGTTTCTCATCAAGAAACACACATAACTTGGTCCTGGAAAAATGCATGCCTTCTCCTCAGAAAGAATAATAACTGGGAGAACGGTCACTAAAGACATGAGAATGAGAACACAAGTTTTAGATGCCTAGCCTGGAGAACAACGCCGTCGTCTGAGGTGGAAATGGGGTTGAACGCTTCCACACTTCAGACCACCTACCCAGGTAATGTTTCCAAAGCGTATTTCTGAGCAGCAAAGACTTGCAAACACAAGCACCAACTATCTAAAGATATCTTCACCTTCCTATGATCCCAAATGGGAACACAAGTCTTGCTACCATATCTATCTATTGGCTGTTTCTAAGCCAGCATTCCTTCCCAGGGATATCTGAGCTAACAAAGGATTCCCACAAAGATGTCACATGGTGTCACAGACAAGTGCACAAAGCTTAAATACAATTCTCCACAGTTGATGATCATTGATAGGCATAGAGCCAAATGTGAAAAAGATTATGTCAGAGCAGAACAAAATCAGTCCAAAAATATATGGCAATGTGTCCATAATCTCACTAGATCAGCTCCAAGTCAAGACTGCAACCAAAGGAATGAGAAGGGCTCTGGCATTTTTGTGGCTTTCAAACAAGCATTCCCTAAGAGGGGTGTTCTTACAGCAGTCCAAAGACAACACAGAAAGTATGTTGAAATATTTACGGCAGCCATCTGTCAAAACAAACAGGTTAGGTGGCTGGGCATTGGTTCTTATAGGACATTAGCTGCACAGTGGATTGCTAAATCCTGATATTGACGTGGAAACAGGCAGTAATGACTGAGAAGGTGAGAAATATAGAAAAGAAAGCCATAGATCTCAGCCACCTTTCTTTGTAAATGACCCACAGCCAAGTTGGCAGTGTTAAACTCAGCCTCCATTTTTGTCCCCCACTTACTGGCAGCAATTCTGAGCCCACCACCACTGATTCCCTCAAGAATATCCAGAATCCCTCTGTACAGAACCGAACAGAGAACACTCAGAAACTTGAATAAAATCCAAAGCCTGACTTCAAAGATGGAGATGCTGATAAGCGTCCCTTTTTGGATCTCAGAGACAGTAGAGGCTCTCTACTATCTCAAAGCACACATCAGCCATACAGCTGCACAGTGCATCAGCCCCACAGCTGCACCAGCAGATTTTCCCACTTGCAGAGAGAGAGAGACCAGAAGACTGAGCATCACCTTCATGCATTCACCTTTACTTCACGCTGTTTTTGCTAGGTCACTTAGATCACAACCAAGCACCAATGATTTGTTTCAACCACCCTGACTCACGAAAGCATCTCTTAGCCCCATAGACAAGTGTCTCATCTCATCTGATGGAAGACTAGAAGGCTACTCATTACCAGTGAAGTGTCCAGGAAGCTCCTAGTCTAGCAACATAGGTCTGCTTGATTCAAGAGACTACTTAGAAAATGTGGTCAGAAATCTTTCTTTCCTTCTTTCTTTTCTTCCTTCCTTTATTCCCTTTCTTTCTCTCTCCCCTCTTTCTTTCTTTACTTATTTTTGTAAGCAATGATACATTTACCAGCATTCTGAATTTTAATAACAAAGATAAGGATTACCTAAATATGTAGTTAAATGTGTGCAATGAATTTGGAAAAGAAAAAAGTCCAATGACAGTGCAGATGCATGCTCATTTTGCTCCCACAGCCAGAATAAAGTGTGTGTTTTCCATACATAGTTCAAGACAGCTGGGAAAGAAGCTGCTCACCCACAGCCCCAACATTCTAGAAAAAAGTAAGGACAATCTAAACTCTGCTCAGGAAAAGAATATGGGATGACATGGAAAACTGATACATCTCGGGAGGAAGGCTCAAATGCCCAGGGATGCCTGGTCTTGAAACAGGGGCATTAGAAATGGGCAGTTGTTTTCAAATGTCCAAAGTGTGAGGTGAGAGATGCTAGAATTGTCTTGTGTGGCCCCAAGCTTTAGAAAGACACTCTATGGCAGAGCCTTTGTCGGTCATGGTCAGGGATGAGTTGTCACGCCTTCCCCAGCCCTGGAGGTGTTTTGCAGGTGGGAAATATATGGAGCTGTTGAAGATGTTCTGCACCTGCTGTGTGGATCCGTGAGGGACACATGGTCCTTCAGGTCTACAGTCTGAGACCCTGGAACCCCACCAACCTCTTGTTCTTAGCGGCTGTCCCTCCAGGTCGGGGTTTAGGCACATTGGCACGTTACATTGGCGTTTCCCGGGCTGTACCTGTTCTGTGGATAAAGAAGGCATTTCAGTCTTCAGTGTGGTCAGTTTAATACAAGTCACAGCACAGTCAAAGCACAAACAATGCAGCCAACCATTGCATGAGACCATCTTTGTCCTGGTTACTTTATTAACACAAAAAGACTAAATCTGGGGATAGGTAGCGTTATTCAAGCTTTGTTACAAACCTGTCACTCAGTTAAATAAACTACATCTGAAATGGTAGAGGATTTAAAACTACTTTTTAAGTTCTAGTCCCACTCTGTTTCAAAGGAGCTCAAATCCTGTGTCTCCAGATATGAAATGAAGGGCCATTGCCATGGAAGTGCCATGGGCCATGGAAGAATGTTTTACGCAGGTCAACAAATACAACAATGATACTCCAGGGTAATGGCCAGACAGTTCACACAGGAACCACATGGACCAGGTAGAGAAGATGGCAGGGATTTGGCTGAAGGATGGAGAACAAGTATAAAGAGCAGGAATGGAGTGGCACTTAGGGAATATCCATTCATACAGAAGAGGTGCATACTGGGAAAGAGGCAGACTGTTTATGAATGAGCTGCCACATGCTGAGGCGATTCATCACGACCTGGCTTAAGCTGTCTTTCTCAGAATATCTACATGACCACAGCTGTTCTAGGTGGAAACTTGAGAGCCAATGAAGCAACACACATGGTTCGAAGTGACATGTCACCTAACGTCATACTATGCATTCAGAAACTCTTCTGCTGGACTCAGGTAATAAGCATGAGAATAATGAAGCCAGGTGCAACATAGACTAAACTGTAGGAGGCTGAGGCAAAAAGAATACTTGAGCCCAGAGGCTCATGGCCAGCCCGGGTAACAAAGAAAGATGGTGTCCAAAGCAAATAAAAAATTTAAAAACTTGAGAATAATGAGATAAAGATTTTACTAAGGGACTCAGAGATAAGTGAACCAATTGGAGGGTGGAAAATGAAAAAATAAGCCCCAGCAAGCTCCAGTGAAAGAAATCTGGACAACATGGACTCAAGTGTGAAGTCAAGAAGACAAGAACCACTAAGCCAGGTTGAAACGTGAAAAATGCGGCTACATGGGCTATTTGGCATCACGGAGGGTTTTGTAGCTTCAAGTGCAGGTCAGAAACTGAGGTCAAGTTACATTTAACTCTACTTAGTCAAAGTGGGTTGTAGCTGTAGTCAGAATCTACAACGGCTGAGGCTGAGCTATACATTGAGCTACAACAGCACAGTGAAATGACTTTCAGGGCACCCAAGTCAACCCGAGCATTTAGTACCAAAGATGGAACTGAACTGTGCTTCTCGGGCTACACAGTTTCCTCTCTCAAGAGGGAGGCACAGTCCTCCATGGTACAAAGAGGGCAGACCATGTTAAAACCAAATACATTTTTGGGGATGGCTAGCCAGCGTCTCTCCCCTCTCTCTCCTGTCTGTTGCCTCTTGGCTTCTCATGGCTCACTCCTGCATGCCAGTAAATGAAAACACCAAGCCTTTGACAAGCCAAATGCTCTTCTCAGTCCAGGAGACTGAGGTTGTCTGTTACACGGGGTTGAGTGTGGGATGTGGATCTCTTCTTAAAGAACAACAAAGGTAAATAGGAAGACATATACATACAATTTAAAAAACAGCCCAACATTTCGGTTGTAGGCACGCTGTGATTCCGCATCATAATGAAGAAATTAAAAATCATCTTACAATTGAAGCCAGAAAATAATAAGCAGGATACTAAAGTGCACTCCCGCAGCATGTTGCAGTAATCAGGCCTTATATTTGCATGGTGTATGCACACTTCAAGGTGCTTTTATGTTTATAATCTTGTGCCTCAAATGACCCATTTAAATTAAGAAGAAAAGACTAAGGAAAGAGGCACTTAAAAGGGGATCACTGCGGTGCAGTGAGCTGAGAAGGCAGCAAACGTAGAAGATGTTTTAAGGTTCAGGAAATGAAAAGCAGGCATATTTAAAACAGGTGTGCCACCGCAGTCCATTCTTACTGCACGACAGGTAAGGTGCAGTTCTGGCTTATGCACGTGAGGGTGTGTGGCCGCCACCTGGTGACCCTGCGGGCTAAAATACACAACTCATTCCCAAACCTGAGGATGATACCATCACCAGCTGCCATTTGTCATCAAATCATCACTAACCTCAGTACTTCATACTCCATGAAAGAGAATTTGATAACCTCTTTTAAAACTTTGTACCATGAGATCATAGCTCCACCCCTCTTCCTCAGGCAGATAATCTGAAACCTGAAATCTGGATCTTAAAGGAATAAAGTATTGGGCTTCTCTAAATGGAGACCAGTCTAAACAGAGACGAGCCTAGGTGGGGATCAGCCTAGATGTAGGCCGCAATGTTCTCGAGCACTTAGAAAATGTGGATATGTGTTAATTACTTCCAGGTATTTAAAAAACACACCTATTTTAACCAAAGCACACAAGAAGTGGACAGAGAGAAAGTGGCATTAGCTAGTCTGAGAGCAAACAAGAAGAAAAGGCTTGACCCACCAGTGTCCCAGTTGCTGATGTTATGGGGGGCGCTAGACTGATGCTCCAGCTGTCGCTTCATTAACTGGCTCATTGTCACAACTCCCAGAGATCCCCTTTTCATCTGCCTATACTGAGCTATACGAAGGAAATTAGGAGATGATTACTGGGGGGAATACGTTTCCCATCGCACACACAGGCTCTATACATCCACACAGATCTTAATTGATTCTTTCTTAGTTATTAGTAATTTTTGATTACTTCTAATCAAGTGAAAAACTTAAGCCTTTCATTGTTCCCAGCGTCTCTGTGGTACAGGCAATAGTAGCGCTCCTTGGCATTGATCTATCAACTATACATATTTACTCGGTTACCAGTGAACGCAATGTGTTTATTTGTGTTTGGATTTTTTTTTACTACTAATGTGCTCTGCCACATTCTAAAAAGGATTTAAAACAAACAGTGCTACCTTGAATCGAATCAAAAGCAATTGAGATAAGCCAAAACATTTATTTAAAAGTCTGTACTGTTTCCAAGCTTTTTGAGCCCCCCTGTCTAATATTTGGAAAGTTGAGAAAACAATGGTAATGTTTTTGTTCTTCAACAACAACATTCTCAGCAACAAAAAGTTGTAAGCTCTTCCAAACCAGAGAATAAAAAGCACACTGCCAGTTGTGTGCTAACTTAGAAAGCCACCCTCGCCTTTGCTCCTGTTTCCCCTGTGAGACACTCAGTGCCTAAGCACCAGCCCAATGTGAGCACTCAACCTCAACAAGATGGCCGTAGGCCCGACCCCCAAGTCCCCAGATGCTGACAACTTGGGTTCACCTGCCCAGCTCACTTGAAAGGGCAAATTTAGAAGCCAAAGTTCATGAACTGCACACCCTAGGAAGGAATACAGAGACCAGGCTGTCCACTAAACAGCCCTGGACAACTCTGAATGCTATGTATAGATGTCGCAGCATCTATACATGCTATGTATAGACGAGGCAGCAGCAGGCATGCAGTGAGACCATTTATAACATCGTTTCTGGTGTAGTCAGCATGCTCTTTGACTTATGGTGGTCACAGCAGGTTTAGGTACAAAACAATCAACTGGCAACTTGAGCAAGAAAGGGATGTGATGGGATTTGTGTGTCTTGGAGCCCATATTCACTAAATTTGTGGAAACAGCTAACCAACTGAACAGCAAATGATTGGTTTATTGATTGGCAAACTTTATAAGTTTGCAACTCACTTGAAAAGTAAAGCTTTAAAAATTTTCAAAAGCAGAAATATTCAGGGTTTTGAACCCAGCGCCTTGTACATGTTAGGCAAGCACCTTCTGACTGAACTATGCATCCAGCTTAAGAGAATCTGAAAGTATTAAAAAAAAATAAGTGGCATCTTTCAGACTCAGCCGAGGACATGAGACCTCGAGTGTTGACATAATCTCCCAGTTCTTAGCTTTGTTTTGGTTTGAAGTACTGGGGATGGAACCCAGAGCCCCCGCAAGCCAGGCAAGGGCTCTACCAATGAACTACATTCCCAGTCTCTAAACTGATTCTAGAGATTGCAGAATTCCTGAGAGCAAAAACCCCAGTGGATGAGGTTTCTGGCATTCGCCTCCAAGAGCACACCACCAAATTCTATGATGAATGCTTTTCGTGACAAGGGCAGGAAAGATGGAGACTAATGTGCTAACCTCTCCCCCAAAGTCCTAGCTCAGTTATGACTAGGAGATCCTGACCCCCTTGACACACTGGAATTAGAGCCATTTAACCATTCTGGCCATTTTAAATCATGCTACGTAGAGTTCTAAGGGGGAATGCAGAGTCTTTTTGTTTTTAAAGGTGACTCATACAAATAAAGAAGAGAAAATGATCAATTGCTATTTGTCAAGTTATCACATGTTCTTCATGATAAAAAATAAATAAAATATTTAGCTTTAGAACTAGCCATTCTATTTTGCAACCAAAGGCAAAAATATCTGCTGCTTAGAAACTATTTCTTAAAAATTTACAGTCTTACAATTGATTTAGAATTATCCAGAGACTGTGTAACCACTAAATATAATATTGACTTGCTTCGACCCCCATCACTTGGTGGCCAGCCATTTAGCCTTTCTCCTTTGTCCACCATGCAGTGCTCATGTAAGGAGTGGATCTCGATCATGCTGTGTATGACCCATTTGTCATAGTGGAGGTATCAAATAAATACAGGAGGAAACTCAAATAAATGATATCTAGGATCACCATTAAGACTGTACTAATTCCTCCCTGAGGAAATGGGGGTCCTATTTATTCACTTGTGATCCCCAATAACAAGCACAATGCCTGGCCCCCACCAGATACCCATGGAATAATGAATGAATAATGAATGAAAGAACGCACAAAGGGATAAATGGTGACAATGATTCCTTTCCATACAACCAGACCAGCATTTACATTAAGATCTATATCTGGCTATCTGGCTTTTCAAAGCATCTGCCTTTCAACAGATGGTCCACAAAGACTCACTAACCCTTCAGGCAGCATATGGAACACAAATTTATCAGACGTGAGAGAAATAGCTCCAGAAAGTACACTTCTGTCTGGGTCACTGATTCCTCCCAAGAATGTCTCTTTGCTGAACATCTCCTGACACCACTGAGCTGAGCAAACACCTTGATGGTACAGCAATGGAACTCACGTTTCTCATGGTTAAAACCTAGCACCCAAAAGCAGGGGGGAGTTTCAAAATACCTCATATACCTCATATAGGCTTTATAATGTGTTGGGCCATTTTTATTTTTCAGCCTAAAAAGAGCAGATTTAGTTGTGCCTATTGGGTCCTGAGACATTTATCTTGGATAACTCAGACAAAGCTGTGTTCAGAATGGAAGGTGACTCAGATGAAACCAATGAGTCCCAAGGAAGACTCTGTCATGACCAAAGCTTTGCCTGTGTCACATGAGCTCTGTGTTCTATGCTCAGGCTAGTAGTGATGTTTACTTTGTTGAATGATGAAATTTTGTATTTCTTCTTTAATAAATTACGGTTCTTGGACAATCCGTGCCCATATGATTAATCCAACGTTTGCTGTATGGGCTAGAGCAGGCCATCTACCCTCACAAGTTTCACAGAACACACAACACTGTGTCACTGAGGAAGCTAAGGCAGCATTTTTTTTAAAGTAGGAGGGCTAGCAAAATGGAAAGCAATATGTATAGATCATGTCCCCAAAGTGACACACACAGAAACCGTCACTGAGAAACACTTACTTGATATTGACGAGTGGCTGCCTGTTTCGGGAGCACCTGCTTCTAATGTAGGGGCAGATGAAGATTCCCGTGGCATTTCCAATGTTGAAAGTCCTTTAGCAGACGGATCTACAAATGGAAATACTGTTTAAAGTTAAGGACAGTGGTGGAAAGTAGTTGAAGAGCCTTCCCGGGTCTTTCCCCCTCTTATCTACCATTCAAATCTTTCAGCACTTTCTGCCTCTAGCGATTACCTTAGAGGGATTACATACATTCTACAACACTTTCTGCACGTGCTGTTATGTCCCTAGGAGAATGAAGCTTGCATAGATGCAAAGCTAACGCTCAAAACATCCACATGGTGCTAACTAATTCTGAACCAGGAACTTGGTTGTTCTGTATTTGTTGCTTTTCATTTAATACCTACCAAGAGGTCAATATCCCATTCACCTATCTCAGCTTTTGTCTGAATGTTTCCTATTCTTCATTTACTTCTCAATTTTCAGTAGATTTCACATCTAAGGAGGCTTCCAGGACGCTGTTTCCCTTCAAAATACTGGGTCAGGTGACCCTCTTATGGAGCAATTGACCTTAAAATTTCCCCAAACTTATCGCACTGTAAGGCTGTTACTTATGTGCCTATAAGAGTTACTAAGCTGGAAGCAATTTAAGAGCAGGACCTATGTCTGCTAAGAAATAAATTATCCTAAATGAGACTCTCAGTTTCTCTAGAGCAGTGGTTCTCAACCTTCCTAATGCTGTAACTGTTTAATACAGTTCCTCAGGTTATGGTGATCCCCAACCATAAAATTATTTCATTGCAGAAGAGGAGTGGATAGGGGCACAGGAGAGGTGAGGAAGAGAGACTGGGAGGAGAGGAGGGAAGAGAAACTGCAGCTGCGATGTAATATATGAAAGGAGAATAAAGAAAAAGAAAACATTATTTTGTTGATAGTTCACAACCGTAATTTGCTTCTGTTATGAAGAGTAACGTAAATATCTGATATGCAGGATGTCTGATACACACAAAGGGATTGTGACTCATGGGTTGAGAACCACTGCACGACCTCTGTTTTGTTCACTTCTATTTTATAAATGTCCTTTTCAATGTGATGTATTTTATGCATATAATATTGTCTCATTAATCTATCAACATTGGGAAGTAAGCCCTTCTATGGCATTCGAGATAATGCCATACTGCACAGTAACCTCAACATTTCTGACAGGATTTTCATGTCGAACCTACAATTCTTTTCAGCAGCGCTGGGCAAAGAACACACTTAGCCTCAGGCTGGCTCGGAGTTGCCAATGTGGGTTTCCATGACTGCACCGTGCTGTGAGTTAGAGGCAGCCATATTAAGTGGCTTCAAGCTCTTAAACTCAAAATGTACCATCTCATCTTTTTCATAATGCCAACTGCTTCTTCTTGCCACAGAGCAATCTATGATATTTTATAATTAATGTCTGCGTCTCCAACACTAGATGGCATCAAACCTGTTAAGGCATCAGATACAAAAGGTCCCAGAACAGAGACAGGGACAAAGTTTCGGGGAAATGGCTTTGGAACATTAACTTTTCAGTTTTAGAGGTTTTTCTTATACATAGATATGGTCGCCATATTAATAACTTTGTGTGTGTTCTGTATTACATGTTCACAAGGATGTGTGTAGGTGTGCCGGAGTTTGATGCTGAGTATTCCTTGCTCACTCTCTACATGTTTTCTCTCACTGAACCTGAAACTCGTAGATTCACGAAGCTGGCTGACTAATGAGTTGTAGGGATCTGTCTGTCTATGCCCCACACTGCCCTGACCCCCAAACAGTAGGGCCACGGGCAGTGCACTGACTTTCTTGACGCATACACGGCTGCTAGTTATCCAAACTCATTCCTCATGCCTGCTTGACATGCAGTTTGTCAACTGAGTCAAACCACCACTAAGAACTTCGGGTTTTCTTTCTGTAGATTTCTTTATTTGGTGTGTGCATGCATGCGTGTGTGTGTGTGTACAGGTACCTCCAGAGGTCAGGAGAGGGTACTGGATCCCCTGGCTGGCGCTGGAGTCCCAGGAGCTGGGATCCACACTCAGGTCCTCTCTATGAGCAGTACACACTCTCAATGCTGAGCCGCTCCTCCAGCACCTCCCCCCAGTAACTTTATGGTAACAAAACAGCATTAATTGCCATACAGTTTCCCAAACACTCCTGATAGTGAGTAACCATTTGAAGTCACTTTGGTCACCAAGATAAAGATGTTAGGTATTGTTTTTCTATAGTGCAGAATGAGAAAGGTTACATAAGTGCCTCTCTTGCCCTACTGGCCTACCTTCTCTGTGTGCTACAGCCATGGATTGTGGTCCGCCAATAATATAAAATGAGGAAAATGAAATTAATCTTCAAGAATCCACTGGAAGTTCATTGTGACTTTTTAGGTTTTGGGTGTGTGTCCTGAAGTCTTTGCTGTACTTTTAACCTTTAAGAAACAGTACTGGATGACAGCTACTGAGGTCCTAGTCTGCACAAATCCTTTAGACTAGGCCATCTTTCCTTAGTTCTCAATCATTTTCTGAAGCTTCTCATCTATATACAATTTAAAGCAAGCATTTGAAAAGAGCTGCACACTTATTTTCAACACATCTGCTCTCAGTTTTCTAGAGTCGTGTGCAGAAGAGTCAGTGACTCCCATCTAGTCACATGTACCAGATATACAGAAATGTGTTTCAGATGGATAGACATTCTTCAAATCTTTCAAAGACTACAGAATATGACATTTAAGATGTTTTAAGAACTTAGGACTTTTCATAACAATGAGACATATCTGCTCCTGGCAGCACCAATTACTTCAAGAGGATGATGGGCACTGAAGAGGCTTCTTACAGAGTTTGTTAGCCATTTGGGCAAGAAACTGCTCTTTCCTGGCCTGCTTAATAGACTGGACATACAAAACCCACAGAGAAATGACTGCTGAACTTGCCTAAAGGTGAGATGGTCCTGCAGGGTTCCTGCTTCATGAAAGAGTCTGCTAGACATTCTGCAGGACAACTGCCAATATAGGTGGAACTGTCTTTGAAATTTCCTGCTTCATGGAAAAGTTTGTTGGATACTATGGGCCTGTGGGCTGAAGATGGATGCCCCAACAGTACAGAAGAACTTTGGGTGACTGTCCAGGCAGTGAGAAGTCTCTATCAATTCTGGAGTTTTGGAAGTTGCTTACAGTGCACTTTCTGTTTATTTAGGTAATATTATATATTTCTGGAGTCTTTGATGGAGTTGAAGAATTAGTTATAATTATAGCTTTCCTTAGTTATGATAAAAGGTAAAGTAGATATAAATATTGTAACAATAATTCTTACTTGATACCTGTTTGTTATATGTAATTTTACTATGTTAAAGTTAAAACATTCCTTTTTTATTTAAACAGGAAAGGGGAAGTGATGTGGGATTTCCCTCTGTATATTGTGATTACCATTAATGAATAAAGAAACTGCCTTGGCCTGTAGATAGGGCAGAACTTAGGTAGGCAGGGAAAACCAAATGGCATGCTGAAAGAAAGGAGGCAGAATCAGACAGACGCTGGGTAGAATCTTTGCTGGTAAGCCACTGCGACGTGGCAATATACAGACTAATATAAATGGGTTAAAATAATTTAAGAGTTGGCCAATACAAAGCAAGAGCTAATGGTCCAAGCAGTATTTTAAATAATACAGTTTCTGTGTGATTATTTAGGGGCTAAGTGGCTGGGAACAACCTAGCGGCCTCCTGCAACAGAGGACATGAGAACAGGGATGCTAGAGAAATCTTGAGGTATATGAGGAATTCAGATTTTTACTACAAGGGATGTGGGAAGGCCCTGAAAGGACTTAAGCCAGAAAAATAAAAGAGACACTATTCTATTCTAAAGGATCACTCTGCCTATTGTATAGAGAGGAATTGAAGGCCATAAAGGAAGGCAGTGGGAGATGAGTTAGGAGACAACAGCGGGTTTGCCAGATAGGAGGTATTGATCCTTGACCCAAAAGTCACTATAGAAATGGTGGGCATAAGAAGGTGGTGGTATATGTTACATCTTAGAGGAGATTAAAGTTGCCAGATGGAACTAATGATGCTCAGTTAAGGTTTAATTTCTGAGAACAGCAAGAGACCATTTTACAGCATGATTATGTCCTGTACAATGCAAGAGATGAGACTCCATGTTCCCAATTCTCCCTGAGCAATCCCCTTTCACTGAGTGACTCTGACATCCCTATACTAGGAGGAATGCATATTTCCCCTTGGTTTAGGTTCAGTCATGCAATTTTCTTTCCCTGACAAGTGTTTGCAGGCATTTTATGATGGTCCTGTTAAGACATTATAGTCAAAGTAAGATGTTATAGTCAAGTTAATACAACCTAGTGCTGCCTAGGATGGGAGAACCACAAATGAAGAATTGCCTTGATCAGAGTGACTTATAGGCATGCCTGTGGATCATTTTCTTGGATGCTAATTGATATACAAAGACCAGACCACTATGGCAGTAGATCCCTAGGCAGGTTGGTTTAGGCTATACTAGCCAAACATGAACCAGAGGGAGAGCAAGCCAACAAGCAGCATTCCTCTGTGGTTTCTGCTTCAGTTCCTGTCCCAACTTCCATCAGTCATAAATTGTGACTTGGAAGTATAAGCTAAATTAACCCTTTCCTTTCCCAGGTTGATTTTGGCCATAATATCTTCTTATTGCAACAGCATGAAGCAAAACTACTTAATCTTTTATAAATGTTTGTACAATTGATCTTGCTCTCTGTGGCTATATAACAATAAGAATATCCCTATACTTTGTAGAATACATAGAAGGTTGGCAAGCAAGAGAAACAGAGCTTGGCTGTCCATCCAAGCTGGGTCTAGCTTAGTTCATCTTTAGATGACCAAGACCCTCAGATAATAGTTTATTGCTGTATGCTGGTGAATGTTGTTACATGACATTAGTACAGCAATGGGTAACTGATAGTTGTCTCAGTAGATAAGATCACCAAGAAAGTAGGTGTCCCCAGAGGTGGGGAGAAGACCAGGAATGCACTCCCTTGGGGAAATGAGGAAGAACCAACAGGAGAGACGAATAGAAAAGGAAAGCCAGGTGCATGCATCCTAGAAGCCATTTTAAGTAGAAGTCATCAATTATGTTAAATATTGTAGCTATGCCAGAGGAGAAGCTTCAACAGTGACCATTGGATTTAGCAGTGGAGGTCCTTGGTGACTTTGAAAAATACAGTTTTGTTGTTGTAGTGGGGAAAAATAGAAGAAAAATATTCCAGAAGGAAACTGGAGAGAGAGCAATTGTTGGATGCCTGAGGTGGTTTGATTGACAAATGTCCCATTGGCTCATGTATTCGATCACTTGGTCCCCAGTCAGTGGTGCTGTTTGGGGTGGGGTGGAGCCTTGATAGAGGAAGTGAGTCCTTGTGGCTTTGAGGTTTTATAGCCTGGCTTCATGCCCTGTGCCCTTTCTCTCTGATTGCTGACTATAGATAAAATATGACCGGCCAGCTTCCTGCTGCCATTCCCATGCCATGCCTTCCCCACCATGATGGACTCTAACCCTCTGGAACCATGAGGCAGAATAAACTCTTTCTTCCTTTAGTAGCTTTGGGTCATAGTATTGTTATCACAGCAACGAAAAGCAAACCAAAACTGCCTTTATGAGCCTCTTTTTATTTTTAAGTAAAGAACAAAATAAGATTGTGTCTGTGTGCTCAAGTCAGAAGTTCTTTAAAAGAAATCATGGAGGGCAGAGGGTGGAGAATGTTCTTGTATCCTGGGGTAGATAAGAGAAATGGGATCTTGGCAGGAAACCACGTGGTTGAATGTAAATGTCGAGGAGAAGGCAGGTGTGGTTGGCAAGCATATAAATGAAGCAGAAAATTCCTTACGATCGTGTCAGGCAGGAAGAGGTCTTGACATTTGAGGAGAAAAGCAGCTATGAAATAGCCAAGTAGGAGAATGAAGTGTGGATCTGGAAAATACTGTATAATTGGTGGGTAACTTCCCAGTTACAGGTTGTCACCATGAGTTTAAAATGAAATATCCTACGTTACACATTTTTATCTAGACATATTCATCTGATTGGGGCATATGCTTGTGCACAGAGAGTTTGATTCCACGAAGGATGTATTCACTCAAGAATGTTTGGGAAAGGACGCCCAAGAGGGTAGTCTTGAATTTAAGGTGAGAAGAGAAAAGACAGGAAGTGGGAGATACTAAGGGACAGTAAGATCAACAAGTCCTATGAGGGAGAGAAGAACTGGTGATCAAAGAACAATGGACATCATTGAAATCTCAGGAAGGCTGGGGTTGTTGGAAATAAGTCTGTGATACAATTACAGCAATTAGTGGCCGAGTTAATCTCGAGAATGGAAAGGTACTGGAGAAGGCCAGTTTGAACTGAGACGCCTGGGCATCAAAAGACATCAACACATATTACTGGAACAGCAAGAATTAAGAACAGAACAGAACATGGGTGCTGATGGGGCCAAGAGTCAGGGAGTACTAATGAACAATGGGACTGTGTGTGTGATGGGCTGATAATAGCAGAATCAGAACTGTGGGTCTTAGAGATAAGGAAATTATGGCCTGGGGGCATGGTGAGTGTAAACAGCCCCTAACCCGTGCCCCCAGCCCAATGGCACATGGGCTTTCTGGAAGCTGCATCCTCAGGAAGTGCCAGACATCCATTAGGTTAGGAAGGTGATGGAAATAAGAGCTAGACAAAGACAGACAACAGGTTTTGCTAAGAGGAACCCATGAATTTCTGAGGGTGGGGAGGGAGGTAGCATGAGAATTTTTCAGAATTTATGGCAATCTAGTGAAGCAGAAGAAGAGCAGCCTAGCCTGCAGTGTGTGGGTCTTGTCACAGTGACTGAGGCCAGCAGAGAGGTGGCCCTATCCTCTGGGCAATGAGCAAGTGAGAATATCAGTGGAGAGGATTCAGAAGAGGGCGTGTCTGGGCCTTTCTCACTCCCCTCTAGTAAAAGCAGAAAGCCTGACCCAGACACTGATTGTACAGGCCCCTCCTCCTTCTAGTGCTCCCAGTAGGGAAAGATCTGTATGTCTGTGGGAAGTGGAGGGCTAAAGAGCCAACTGACAAGGTAATTATCAAAAGTTAAACAATCGTCTTCATATACTTTTCTCTTGTTCTGGGATCAAATGTATGATTACAGAAAAGAAAACCAGTTTTTCACTGGTATCTTGGGGGAACAATTAAATATATGGGAAAATGAAGAAGCTAAAACGTATGCATATACTAACGTATCCTATGAGTTACATTACAGCCTATTTATAATAAATGCCTATCATATACAACTCATTAGTCTCTTACCCTCCTATCATATACAGTTTCTGGATCAATCTGTCCTGCACTCAAATGCAGCAATTTCCCCAGTCTCAAACAAGATAAAGATGTCCAAGTTTCCCTCAAACCCTTCTTAGTTGGTTAAGCTAGACCATGACCGGCTCCGAACATGCTAACGCTCACTCAGCATTTTTCAGTGTCTTTGAGGCAAACTGTTGTGTTCTATGGCTAGGAAAGAGCTAGAAACCCCTATAGATGTCAGGGAAGTGCAGGGATCTGGGTATTTCTCTAAGCAGCTTCTTTGGAGTGGGAAAGTGGGAGAAGCTGGACTCGGATGAGGCAGACCGTCCAACATTGCCTTTGCCAGCTTGTGCCACTTGGGGAAGGAGCACGACCTAAGAATTCACAGACTGGACTCGTGGTCACCTCCACGGTCTTTGCCAGTTCTCAATGGTCTCTGGTTTCCAAGCAGACTGAAATGATTGTAGTTTTTCTCACGTTCTTTAATCACTGCCATGATTCAGATGAGGAGGAGGAAGCACCTCCATCAGGGTTAATGTGACAGGAGACTTGTTTGGCATGAGTGAGGTGACCAACAGAAGGCCACTTTTTATACAAATTCTAAAAATTGTGCCTCAAAGAAAACACAGCAAGGGACACTTAAGACCGGAAACGCAGCAGGTAGCGTCTGTGGGTCAGAGTACAGATTGTACCTGGAAACTGTGCTGACCAATCTACCTAACCCCTAAATGATTATTCAACAGTTCATTTACTCTGCACTTGGACTACATAGTTCACTAACATAAACAGAGTGTGATGGCGGAGCTTTACATTACCTACCTAAGAAGAGGAAGTGGCAATTACATGCCAATGTAGGAACTGCCTCCGTCAGATTAGCCCGTGGGCATGCCTGTAGGCATTTCCCTAATTACTAATTGTTGTAGGAGGACTCAGTCCACTATGGGCACTGCAAACCAGAAGAAGGCAGGCCTGGGCTATTTAAGAAAGGTAGCTAAGCCTGGAAGCAAGCCAGTAACTCAGTAAGCTCCTCTCCACGGTCTCTGCTTCAGCTCCTGCCTCCGGATGCCTACCTTGAATTGTCGCCCCGACTTCCCCCAATGATGGATTGTGACCTGGAAGTATAAGGTGAAATAAGCCCTTTCCTCCCCAAGTTATTTCCAGACAGTGTTTAATCACAGAAACAAAAAGCAAATTATAACAAGAGAGGGGAAAAAATGAAAGCAAAAACATAATACAAAATTAATTATTTCTGTTGCTTTAGGGAAAGCCAAAGTTACTTTTGAAATATCTAGGTATCAATTAGCCATTGCCCACAACAGTCAAAGATTGATGGTAAAACTAGAAACAACAAACACGAAACACTGATGGAGTCAATACAGCCATGTCAGAATCCAGCGCCCTGTGGTGACCAGGACAGATTCTGAGTGGTAAAGAAGCAGTTATAATGTCAGCCCCGACATTATAAGATTTCCAGTTTGGTACATATTTGTGTCAAAACCCTACCAAGTAAGATGCACAAACCTGAAGGTCCGAAAGAAGAGAGACAGGCTTACCTGGGTCCTTCTGGTCACCCAGTTTGTCTAGAATGTTGAAGGAGATGTCGAGGTACTCTCTCTGGATAGCGCTGACGGCAATCTTCCTTTGTTTCCTCTGTCTGGGGACGATCTGAATCTTAAACTCTGATTCCTCAGCCCCATCCTCCTCTGCCTTCCTTTCAGGGTTCTGTTCTGTATCAGACTCAGTGCTTGAGTTGGGCTTCTCGCTTTCTAATGGACTCTCAGCATCTTCAGGAACTTTGAGGAGCACAGTTTTGGCCCCTGACGTTGGTGTCTGGCCTGCCTTCTCTCCAGCCGTGCCAAGGTCAGGGTTGTAGTCTACTGACATCTCGGGGACCGCAGGTGACTTCTGGAGGTGGTCTCGCTTCTGCTTTAGTGTTAGCGGACTGCCAGAGGCAAACTCTCTCAGCTCCTGTGACTTCGACAGCTCTTCAGAGTCGGTGAGCTCGTCCAGAGCTGTGATGGTCGAGTCGTCATTGCTTGCTGACTGGTGATTTCCTGAGTCCTTAGAGGAAAAGTCTTTGGAACAGTCCTCCACACTGACCTGCACAAGAGGAGTCGTGCTTAAGCTGAGGACAGAGGGCTGGCTGGGGATGGAGGGTGAGGAGGCAGCATTTTTACCCGAGGAACCATCATTCCCCTGGTTCATCATCTCATCTTCTTCATCACTTTCTACTATTCTGAGAGGCGGGAGAGGCTCAAACACAAGAGAGTCACTGTCAGATGTTGAGAGCATAGAGTGTTTCTCTGGTCCAGACGTTGAATCTGAGGACAAATCTATGAGATCAAAATCCTCTTTAGGGGCGGGCTTTCCCGGGGAGTCAACTCTCACTTCGAACGTCTCCATACAGTTCAACCTAACTTCTGGTATCACGGGCCTTCGTGTTTCTTGAAAACCTTCAGTCGCCGGATTCTTGGGGATTTCAGTACTGTCCGGCCTCGTAGCAGAATTCTGTCTAGAGCGTCCGTGGTGGTCATTTTGCCGTTGTGCGATATAAGCAACTTGGGCAGGAGGCTTATCTATGTCACAGCGGTCTATGCAGGACTTCCTACGATGCTCATCTAATGTAAACAAGAGGGAGTCTGCATTCCCTATATCAAGAGATTTTTGTTTAAAAGAGCGCAGCTTTTTTTTCTGAATGCTTTCTTCTCTCACACAGTGCAGAACGCTGTCTTGTAACGCACCAGTTTCTCTATATTCGGCCAGTTCTATTTCACCTGATCAAAACAGAAAGAGCTAGTACTATGTCCCTCTGAGAGTTTACCATTTTCCCCTCATACTTGGGTACACAATTGGCACAAATTGTAATTATAATCCCAGCTCTACCAGAAGGGAAACATTTTCTGGCCATGTTTTTGTAAGATTCGTTCTGATTTTAAGAACTGGGAAACTTGGGTACGAAAGAAACCCAAGTAGTGGCTTAAGATTGGATATCCAAAAATCAAGCTTGGAGGTAGCTCCTCAGCTCTGACAGTCATTAGACATAAGAGAAGGATTTTTTGTTTGGTTTTGCTGGTTGGTTTTGTTTATTTTGTTTTGGTTTTTGGCTGAGGTAAGTCTAGGAACGTGTATTCAAATCGTGTGAAAGAGAAGCAAACATTTTGCAACAAATTAAATCAAGCAATGGCCCTTGAAGACAATCATGACATTAATGACGTATCTGTCAACTCACGTATATATATAGATAAATGTGTGTATATATATACTGTTTGTGCATACATATATATAAAAATCAATAATATCAAAATATATGGTAACATAATAAAATTAAGATTTCACCCCAAACAAACAGTAGAGTACAACATTTCTGCATAAAATTACTAAGAGGAAAAATTCATACTTCTCTGAACATTCATTTCAACCGGCTGGTATTTCACCATTTTGCTGCCGCCTATCCTTTTCAATCTTGCAAAAAAAGTTTGAGACTCTTTATTGCAGGGTCCAGTAGGTGTATCATGAATATCAGATTCATCAAAAACACTATCTTCTTCTAATTGGGGAGAGAAAGCCAAAATTACACTTAGGAGGTTACTCTCTCTTAGGCTGTGTCTACACAAGCATTCAGTGAAAGCATTCTAGGACGGTCTAAGTGGTTTCAGCAACAGCAGAATTTAGCTGTGGGTCTGTACTCCATCCAGATAATTCAGATCAGAACTAAGCAACCTGTTACAAAGCTCCCCATCACCTTCTGAATGACAGCAGGCAGCACTATGAGAAACATCTCAGTGGTTCACAAGAGCCTTCCCTGGGGAATGTGCCCATTATACTTAGAACCAAACGACACACGGATGCCAGCACTCTCTCCAGGAGTCTGGACATTGCTCAAGCTTGCCTGTGATTTTCAGGCTAATTTGACAAGGAGGACATTGACATGAGTGGGGTTTGATCCTTCTAAGATACATATGCCTTCTTGGGATCTGGGAACTGGCATAGACACAGCCTAACAGTACATGCACCTTATGCTCCGTGAATGCAAAATACTGTACTCTACATTTGGTAATGAAACACACAACACACAGAAAAAGCTTAGAGAAGCCACTGATCATCTCAGAAGCTCCACGGATGATTATGGACTGAAAGAGTAAACAAAGGAAAAATAAAACAGAAAATCACATTTCTTCCTATTGTAAGAAAGCTCTTCTTTGAAACATTTATTGCATATCTGTAATAGATTTTATGGATCCCAAGGGGAAAAAACCTTTGGCTCTTGTCATCCTGGGTCCCATAGATAAGATGATTGCTTAATGCCCACTAAGCTTGCTTATAGGTCCTTTCTTCTGACTCTACTTGGCTGCTCTTGAGTCAAAATAATCCAAGTAACATATAAATGAAGAAAGAACCATCCTGCTACAAAGCCTCAAGTTTACTACTTCCCAACGTTTCCTCCCTCATCCTATCGAAAGGACAAGGCACATGTAACCAGTGATAGAGACCCATGAAATGCACTTCACAGCACAGTAAATGAAACTGCCTGCTCTCTGAGGTAAGCATCCCTGGAACTGTAATGTTTGGGCTTTATGGATCCCTGCGGTGACAGGACGCCATCCCACCATGATGATGATGATGAATCTAGATTTCTTGAGTCTGGGAAAATGTCAGTCCTAACAATTAAAGACCAGTATAATCCTGATGCGTGAGAGTCTACTGGTTAATGGAATCCTAAGCAGTAAACATTAGTTGATGTCACCACAGAGATCTTTGGATTCAAATAAAAAACATTAACAATCAGAATGGATGCAAACCGCCATGTGAGTATACACAAAGATAAGACATTCTATCAAATTCCCATGTTTTGGGGGAAATGCATCAAAATGACCTTCTTTCTTTCTTTTTTTTAAAAAAATCTTTTTAAAATTAATTTTCTAAGCAAATGTCAATAGTGACTTGCATTTCATAATTTTGAAATAACTCCAAAAATGTATTGTGTCGCATGATAGCGATGGGAGGACCATGAGCTGTCCTTTTTACCCAGGAAGTGATCTGGGCTTGGCCCTGTCCAGACACTGAGCACACTGAAAACACCATAACTTAAATGAGTCTATGAAAATTTCCAGATACCTAAGCTGATGAACACCACACTCTTTAAGAAGGATTTGAACAGTACCAGAGTGCTAGCTGGTCCTCCATGTCATCTGACGCCAGCTAAGCACCATGGTCCTCAGAGTAACAAACAGTGGATCACTGGCCACTAGCCCAATGCCTTCCTCCAGTCACCCCACCAATTCAGACCCATATAACGCTACAGGGTCAACAGGCACTTGGCTTTCTCCTAAGATCAATTCAATGATGTCACCATTTTTTTATTTCTAGTTATACTGTGACATTTATCAAAGATACAAACCTTGGCTCTCCATCTTTTACCTGTAATTTCAATTTAGTATTTCGTTCTACTGCTGCCTTTGAGGAAAAGTTATCAATGAAAAAGCCATCAACATTGAAAATAATTTAAACTTCTACACAAAAGGCTCTTCATTTCTACTGCCTTCAATCATTCATACTGAATAATGAGGCTCGGGAAAGGCACTTCAGAAAATTGAGACTGAATTCAAAATCTGTGAGCATGAAGTTCAAGGGCAAACGAGGGACACTCAAATGATGATGCCACTGACTGCCAACCCAGACAGGTCACAGCCCAAAGGCAAGATGTTTCCGGCATGTGATAGGAGGTTATAATAGCCCATTAATCAGATGGGAAAAATAGCATCTCCAATATTACTATTATTTTGAGTTTCAGAAGTATGCCAACTGATTCTCCTGCACACTCAGTAGAAAAGTAAAAGCAACAACATTCCTGAGATAGTTGAGAAATTAACCAACTAGGAAATGATGGTTTTGGCTCCATGAGAACATATGGTGGTCACTGGGTGGTGGTGGCGCACACCTTTAATCCCAGGACTCAGGAGGCAGAAGAAAACAGATTTCTATGAGTTTGAGGCCAGCCTGGTCTACAAAAGCTAGTTCCAAGACAGCCCTCCCCAACAAAAAAGAATGTATGGGGTGCTCCTCTACCTCCTTGGACAATGTAAAGACTGCTGTCTGGAAGCGCATCATGTATCCCAGCTAAGTTCAGGACAGAACTCTGTCTTGAGAAGTACCTTTTTCTTTCTCGCTGTATCTGCTTATGTTGCTGTTGTCACTGTACAAAGGTCCTGCTGTGGCATGGGGCTTGCAGCTATGGTATTGCGCATTGAGTGTATTGACTGTTATGTGAATCAGGTGCAGAAGGATCTTGCTGACATCACAGTCTCGGTATGGATACTGTGCAAAGGGGAGAAAACACAAGTGGTTATTCCAAAGGGTAAATCTTCCCAGGGATCTTACTGGGCAGTTTTCTTATACTTCTCATGCACTAGAAAAAAACGCACATACAAGTAACAACACAGGTTCTGATCATCAGCTTGTTTTACAGGGTCCTTGTCTCTCCGTGCACCAAACCACTAGCAGCAGCGTGGGCTAGATCCCAGTGGATGCCTTAAAGAGCACTGATAATGTTACCTATAAATATAATTTTAAATATCACCTTTGTTTTCTAAATAGTCAAGACTTAGATAAAATATGAGACTCTGAGCATAGAAATCACTGGTTGTTTTAAAAATATCTGAAACCCTGTACTGCATTCCTTCCTGTTTCTTTTCCATTCTCATAACTTCACCTCACAACACGGACCGCATCTCTTCTGAAGGTCTAACTGTCATCCCGTGGAATCCTTATCCGCTAGGGACCCTCCTAGCATCTTTGTGCTGTCTAAGACAACCTTCCATCCCAGCAGAGGGAGCACAGCCACTCACCTTGTAAAGGATGACGAGCAAGGCCTTCAACCACATCTGCCTGATGTGAGGCTTTAAGGACCAGAGGGAGCAGCGAGGTGGCTGTTGGAAATAATGCCGTAGTTGAGGACAAGAGCAGTATTTGAGCACCTGGACCACGAGGGGGAGAAGGTGTTTGCCCAAGTTAATGTTATAGTCCATAACCTGAAATAGAAGAATATTAGTAACTGAAAGAAAACTATAAATATTAAGAAGAAAAAGGAAAAATTTGAGCCATCACAGAACACACAGAGGCACCTCACAAAATATCAATATGAACAGACAGTATACACAAAGGGGAAATGCCCAATCTCACAATAAATTTTAACACTTACAAACTGATAGTTTTTTACCTAATCATCTATTTCATTATGTGTTAAAAATAAAATTGTATGTATTAAAATACCTATCAAACAACTAACTAAGACTAGGCTAGTCTGGGTGGGGACAAAACATTAACCATACAGAGAAATGAGATTGCCTGGTCACATCTGGCAGGGGTAAACAGCCGTATAATCTTCTAGAACAAAAAGTTAGCAAAATTCAAAACTAGGAGAAAGTATATATCCTTTTTATCATGGCAACCAAGGGGATCTGAAGAACACAATCATTCAAGTGTTCCAAAATGTATGGGTAAAGGCATCCAGCAATGCCCCAAACTGAAAGTTATTCCTTCATTCAGCCATTAATTAAATATTATTTGTGCCAGGCATGGTGGCTCACACCTGCAGTTCCAGCATTCAGAAGGTTGAGACAGAAGGCATGTGAAGCCAGCCTGCTCTACATAGTTATAGTGTGACATCCTGTATAAGCAAACAAAATAAGTAAAATAAATAAAACATTATTTGTATAAAAGTATACGTAAATGGGCAATAATGTACTCTCATACCTATGATAAAAAACTTTATAATTATTAATTTTGTTTTTAAAAGTTATATGTATATCAGTATACATAATGTTATATATTTATTAAACATTATATTAACATGTATATTAAAAAATAAATTTTTTTGGAGACAGGTCTCATGTAGCCCAGGCTAGCCTGCAGTTCATTATCCTCCTACTTTTGCCTTCTAAGGGCTGGGACTACAGGCATAGTGCCATTTATCCACTTTATATATACAATTCTTTTGTTTGCTTGTTTGCAAAACAGGGTTCCTCTGTGTAGCCCTGGCTGTCCTGGAACTCACTCTGTAGTCCTGGCTAGTGTGGATCTCTCAAACTCAGAGATCCACATGTCTCTGCCTCTTATGTGCTGGAATTAAAGGTGTGCACTGCCATGCACGGTTACACAGTTTTACAAAAAAAAAAAAAATATGTCAGGCCAGTGAGATGGCTCAGTCAGTAAAGGTGCTTGCTGCCAAGCCTGATGACATGAGTTCAAACCTTGAAAACCACATGGTAGCACAAGAGAATCAACTTAGAAAGTTGCTATCTGACCTTCACATGTAAACCACGGCCCACAAAGATAGAGAGATGAATGCAAAAAAGGTTGTCAAAGTAAGCTTAAAAAAATATGCGGTGTACCTTGGACTTCCCACAGGGCAGAGAACCCTGATTGCTTTTTGGGCTGACGAGGGAGGGGGACTTGATTGGGGGAGGGGGAGGGAAAGGGGAGG
>NW_026067953.1:8424255-8474867 GCF_014885135.2 Alexandromys fortis | reverse complement strand
CTTAAAGAGGAAATAAAAATTTCCTTAAAGAAATTGAAGAAAAGACAAACAAAAAATTAGGAAAAAAAATCAATAAACACCTTAAAGAAAACCAAGAAAAAGCAATCAAACAGGTAAAGGCAACAGTTCAAGACTTGAAAATTGAAATAGAGACAATAAAGAAAGCACAAACCAGCTGGGTGGTGGTGGGGCATACCTTTAATCCCAGCATTCGGGAGGCAGAGGAGGGTAGATCTCTGTGAGTTCGAAGCCAGCCTGGCCTACAAGAGCTAGTTCCAGGACAGGAACCAAAAGCTACAGAGAAACCCTGTCTCGAAAATTAAAAAAAGAAAGAAAGAAAGAAAGAAAGAAAGAAAGAAAGAAAGAAAGAAAGAAAGGAAAAGAAAAAGAAAGCACAAACCGAGGGAAATGGAAAAATGGAAAATCTGGGGAAGTGAACAGGAACTATAGATTTCATACAAGGAACTACTCTTCCATATAAGAGATGGAAGATAGAATCTCAGGTGTTGAAGATATGATGGAGGAAACAAATTCATCCGTCAAAGAAAATGTTAAATCCAATAAATTCCTAGCACAAAATAACTAGTAAATCTGGGACACCATGAAAAGGCCAAACCTAAGAATACTAGGAATAGAAGTAGGAGAAGAAATTCAGCTCAAAGGTTCAGAAAACATATTCAACAAAATCGTAGAAAACTTTCTCAATATAAAGAAGGACATGCCTATAAAGGTACAAGAAGTTTTATAACACAAAATAGGCTGGACCAAAAAAATCCTTTCACCATATAATAATCAAAACACTAAATATACAGAATAAAGAAAGAACATTAAGAGCTACAAAGGAAAAAGGCCAAGTAGCATATAACGGTAAACCTATCAGAATTACACCCAACTCTTCAGTGGAGACTCTAAAAGCTAGACAGTCCTGGACAGATGTTTTGCAGACATTAAGAGACCACAGGTGCCAGCCCAGACTACTGTACCCAGCATCAGCATACCTCAACACAGCATTCTCACAATGGACAGGTCAGCCAGACAGAAACTTAGTAGAGAAACAAGGAAAAGTTTCAATCATCATAGATGGAGAAAACAAGATAGTCCATGACAAAACTAGATTTAAACAATACTTAGCCACAAATCCAGCCCCACTGAAAGTACTGGAAGGAAAACTCCAACCCAAGAAAGCTGGCTACATCCACAAAAACACAAGCAATAGATGATCTCAAACCAGCGAACGCAAAGGGAGACACACACATTACCACCACTACCACAAAAAAAAAAAAAATAACAAGAATTAACAATCACAGTCAATAGAACCTCTTAATATCAATGGACCCAATTCACCTATAAAAGGACACAGGCTAAGAGAATGGATACGAAAACAGGATCCATCCAACTGATGCATACAAAAAACACACCTCAATTTCAAAGACAGACATCACCTCAGAGTAAAGGGTTGGGAAAAGATTTTCCAACCAAACAGACCTAAGAAGCAAGTTTCCCCATCACCCATCCTAATACCTAACAAAATAGACTTCAAACTAAAGTTAATCAAAAGAGATGGAGAAGGATACTTCATATTCATCAAAGGGAAAATCCATAAAGATGAAGTCTCAATTCTGAACATCTATGCCCCAAATACAAGGGCATCCATATTTGTGAAAGAAATATTACTAAAGCTTAAACCACACATCAAACCTCACACATAAACAGTAGGAAACTTAAATACCTCATTCTCACCAAAGGACAGGTCAGTCAGACAGAAACTTAACAGAAAAACAAGGAAACTAACAGATGTTATGATTCAAATGGACTTAATAGACATCTACAGAACATTTCAACCAAACACAAAGGAATATACCTACTTGTCAGCACCTCTTGGAACCTTCTCTAGAACTGACCACATACTTGGTCGGTAATAAAGCAAATCACAACAGACAGAAAAAAGTTGGAATAATCCCTTGTATCTTATCAGAACACCACGGGTTAAAGTTAAAGTTCAACAACACATACTACAGAAAGCCTACAAACTCATGGAAAAGGAACAGTTCTCAGCTGAATCACCACTGGGTCAAAGAAGAAATAAAGAAATTAAATACTTCTTAGGATTCAATGAAAATGAATCCACAACATACCCAAATGTATGGGACACTACGAAAGCTGTGCTAAGAGGGAGCTTCATAGCATGTAGCGCCTACATAAAGAACCTGGAGAAATCCCATACTAGCAACTTAACAGCACACCTGAAAGTTCTAGAACAAAAAGAAGCAAATTTACTCCAGGAGGAGTAAATTGCAGGAAATAAACTCCGGGCTGAAATCAATAAATTAAAAACCAAGAGACTAATACAAAGAATCAATGAAACAAAGAGCTGGTTCTTTGAGAGAATCAACAAGATAGACAAACCCTTATCCAAACTAATCAAAAGGCAGAGAGAGAATATCCAAATTAACAGAATCTGAAATGAAAAGGGAGACATAACAACAGACACTGAGAAAATTCTGAGACTCATCAGGTCATACTTCAAATATCTGTACTCCACAAAACTGGAAAATCTAAAAGAAACTGGCAATTTTCTGGATAGGTACCACATACCAAAATTAAATCAAGACCAGATAAACAAATTAAACAGACTTATTACCCTTAAGGAAATATAAGCAAGCTTTAAAAGCCCCCCCCCCCCCGAAAAAAAAAAAAAAACAGGGCCAGATAGTTTCAGTGTAGAATTCTATCAAAATTTCAAAGATGCTATAATATAAATATTCCTCAAATTGTTCCAAACAACAAAAACAGATGGAACATAGCAAAATTCTTTTTATGAGATCACAGTTACAATGATACCCAAACTGCACAAAGATATAATAAAGATTACAGACCAATCTCCCTCATGAACATTGATGCAAAAATATTCAATAAAATACTGGCAAACTGAATCCAAGAACACATCAATATAAATCATCCACCATGATCAAGTAGGCTTCATCCCAGAAATGCAGGGATGGTTCAAAATACAAAAATCAGCCAAAGTAATCTACCATATAAACAAACCGAAAGAAAAAACACATGATCATCTCATTAAATGCTTAAAAGGCCTTTGACAAAATCCAACACCCCTTCATGATAAAGGTTCTGGATTGATCAAGGATACAAGGAGCATACCTAAACATAATATAAAGCAATATACAGCAAGCTAACAGTCAACATCAAATTAAATGGAGAGAAATTCAAAGCAATTCCATGAAAACCAGGAACAAAAGAAGGCTGTACATGCTGTCCATATCTACAATATAGTACTCAAAGTTTTAGCTAGAGCAATAAAGCAACAAAAGGAGATCAAGGAATACAAATTGGAAAGGAGTAAGTCAAACTTTTGCTTTTTGCAGATGATACGATGATAATGTGGCTGGATACAAGATTAACTCAAAAACATCAGTACCCCTCTACATACAAATAATAAATGAGTTGAGAAAGAAATCAGAGAAACAACACCCTTTATGATAGCCACAAATAATATCTTGAAGTAACTCTAATCAAACAAGTGAAAGGCCTGTATGACAAAAACATTATGTCTTCGAAGAAAGAAACTGAAGACAATATTAGAAAATGGAAAGATCTCCCATGTTCATGGATTGGTAGGATTAACATAGTAAAGATGGCAATCTTACCAAATTCAACACAATCCCCATCAAAATTCCAACACAATTCTTCACAGACCTTGAAAGAGCAATACTCAACTTTATATCAAAAAACAAAAACCCCCAGGATAGCTAAAACAATACTGTATAATAAAGGAACTTCAAGAGATATCTCCATTCCTGACTTTAAGCTGTACTATAGAACTATAGTAATAAAAACAGCATGGTATTGGCATAAAAAACAGACAGGTGGATCAATGAAATTGAATTAAAGACCCTGACATAAATCCACACACCTATGAACATCTGACTTTTGACAAAGAAGCCAAAATTATACAATAAAAAAAAAGAAAATCGTGCAGGCATAACTGGATGTTGGCATGTAGAAGAATGCAAATAGTTCCCTATCTATTGCCTTGCACAAAATTCAAGACCAAGTGAATCAAAGACCTCAACATGAAATCTAGTTACACTGAACCTGGTAGAAGAAAAAGTGTGAAGTAGTCTTGAATTCATGGGCACAGGAGACCACTTCCTACGTATAACCCCAGTAGCACAGACACTGAGATTAACAACTAATAAATGGAGCCTCCTGAAACTGAGAAGTTTCTGTAAGGCAAAGGACACTGTCAATAAGACAATATAGCAAACTACAAAATAGGAAAAAATCTTAACCAATCCCACATCGGACAGAGGACTGATCTCCAAAATATATAAAGAAATTAAGAAACTAGACATCAAAATGCCAAATAATTCAATTTAAAATGGAGTCTAGATTTAAACAGAGAATTCTCAACAGAAGAATCTCAAATGGTCAAGAAACACTTAAAGAATTGTTCAACATCCTTAGCTAACAGGGAAATACAAATAAAAATGACTCTGAGATACCATCTTACACCTCTCAGAATGGCTAAGATAAAAATGCGAATGACACCTATGTAGGAAAAAATGTGAAGTAAGGGGGACACTCCTCTGCTGGTGGGAGTGCAAACTTGTACAGCTGCTATGGAAATCAGTATGGTGGTCTCAGAAAATTGAGAATCAATCTACTTGAAGACCTATCAATACCACTCTTGGGCATATATCCAAAGGATGCTCAATCATATCACAAGGACACATGCTCAACTATATTCATAGCAGCACTATTCATAATAGTCAGAACCTGGAAATAACCTAGATGCCTGTCAACTGAAAAGTAGCTAAAGAAAATGTGGTACATTTACACAGCTTAGATCCAACAGTGACATCATGAAATTTGCAGGCAAATGGATGGAACTAGAAAAAAAAACATCCTGAGGGAGGTAACCCAGACCCATAAAGACAAACATTTATGTGCTCACTCATAAATAGACATTAGATATAAAGCAAAGGACAACCAGCCTACAATATACAGCCCTGGAGAAGCTAGATAACAAAGAGGACCCTAAGAGGGATGCATGGATTTCCCTGAGAAGGGGAAATAGATAAGATCTCCTGGAAACTGAGGCTGAGGTGGAGGGGAAGGGATTTGAGGAAAAGAAACATGAGGGATCGGGTTGTCAAGTTGGGGTTAGGGCAGAGAGGGAGATCAATAAATGAGATATCTTGGTAGAGGAAGTGATGCCAGGGGAACTCCCAGGAATCCACAAGGATGACCCCAGCTAAGATTCCTAGCAATAGTGGAGAGGATGCCTAAACTGGCCTTCTCCAATAATGGTGACTACCCTAACTGTTAGCAGAGAGTCTTCATCCAGTAACTGATGGAAGCAGATGCAGAGATCCACAGCCAAGCACTGGGCCAAACTCCAGAAGTCCAGTTGACAAGAGAGAGGAAGGATTGTATGAGCAAGAGAGGGGATCAAGATCATGACCAGGAAACCCACAGAAACAACTAACCAAGCTAATGGAAGCTCACAGACTCTGGACTGACAGCTAGGGAGCTGTCACACAGGACCAACCTAGGCCCTCTGCATGTGGATGACAGTAGTGTAGCGTGGTCTGTTTGTGGGGACCCTAGAAGTGGGAGCAGGACATGTCCCTGGCACATGAGCTGGCTTTGGGGAACCTATTCCCCATGCTGGGATGCCTCTACCTAGCCTCAATGCAGGGGAAGGAGCTTGGTACTGCTTCAATGTGATGACATGCTGGAAAAATACTGGACACCAAATACAAAGTATTATAACATAAATTTTAGACAGGTTCTCTCCTTGAATCTGGAACACACCAATTAGACAGGCTGCAAAAGCAATGAGTTCCAGAACCTTCTCTGTCTGCACTGCCCCAGCACTGGGGCCACAGATGCCCACTACCCGTTTTCCTTTTTCCTTGGACCTGAAAGACTGAACTCGGATTCATATGCTTTTTCCATGGCCATCTCACTGACTGAGCTACCGTACTGCCATTGTGTTTCAATATTGTGTTAAATATATTTTACAGACATTTCCTTTACAATACAAAGCTGCTAACTCCTACTCCATCTTATTCTCCCCTTTACAGACCCCTGCCTAATACCAAGTAATTTGAACAGACGTTTACACTCCACATTATCTAAGCAGAATGAAATACCTTGTTTCTATCAGAACCCACAACTAGACTCCTGAGCACATTACACTTACTTGGGCAATGCCTGCAATAAATGCATTAAAGCATGTTGACAGGCGCATTTTTTGGGGTGCAATCATGAAGCAGCCTTCCTGTTGGTCGTAGCCAAGTAAGACGTAGAGGTGCCTCTTGACGGTGTTGAAGGCCTTGGCGCTGCTGATGTCTGACTCCGCGCTGCTCTCGTCCTTGGCCATGAACTTCATGAGCACTGTAATCAGCTGGTGGACTGTCTGGTGGTCGATTCCAGCATCTTCTGGGAGCAAGTCCTTGATGGTGTTGTCATTCTCAGGAGACTGTTGTCCTGTCAGTGTAAGGAACACAGTCAGTGTGCATTAAGCTGTCACCTGACCTTGACAAATTACCATCCTTTCTGCTTCTACTACGCATGTAAAAGTTCCATTCTACATGAGAAATTAAAGGCACAATATGGCTTCCGAGCAGAGTGTCGCTCCTGAGGCGGGAGCTACTGTCTCCATCACTGAGCAGTTACTCAGGAGTGAGACAGGAGTAGAGACAAACCTGAAGATAACCAGCAACTGTCCTTAGTGTCAGATAAATACCCAGCAAACTCTGCAATTCTTAATACTGTGGCCAACTTGTATCCTCAGTGAGGGAGACAGAGGAGGCTCTGCCCAGCTTGTACACCATGTTAGTAAGATGGCCAAAGCAGAAAAGGACTCGCTGGTGGAATTTTATTTAAATTATTGTCTCAACCCAATAATGTTCATGAGTCAGCTGGGGCAAAATAATATTTTTTCCAAATGTTGAGAGATTCAGCAGTGTGTAGTCTCTGAATTACAAATGGCCAATGATAAGCCTTGCAGTATGTAATGAGAGACACAGAGGCGAAGGAGAGACAGAGACATGAGCTCTCAACAACATAATAAATAAGTAAATAAATAAATAAATACCACCACGAGGTGAGCTGGGAGTTCACATGAAAGAAAATGTGCTCTAGTCCTTGGTTTCCTCTTCAACTCCTGGTTATACCTGAGCTGCACCCTAGCCTTCTAGCCTGCCTCACCCCCTCCTAACCTTCTAACCTGCCCCACCCCCTCCTAGCCTTCTAGTCTGCCCTGCCCCCTCCACTCTTTGTGGTCAGGTTTGGTTTAGGACTTTGAGGAAGGAAGGATCTTATTTTCTCTCTTGTACTTATTTACGGTTTTTTCCGAATCACTCTGCAGCCTGTCCTTTTGATAAACAACAGTAGAATTTCTAAATTCAATTTAAGTTTTTATGTAATAGGTTATTAGAGCTGGACACCAGCATCCTCATCTCTTCATTCAAGGGTAAGTCCAGCAGCGTGAGGACAAGCATTGGGTGCAAACTTTTGCGAACCTAGCCTTGGCTGCATCTACTATAAGTATGCAAATTATATAAATTTTGATGTCAAAATGACACAACAGAGATCCAGGGAGTGATTTATATCCACCAATGCCTCAGTTAATTTGGCAAAATTCTATCTTTCAGGGCCGGATGAAGAGAAGTCAGACAGAAGCGCTGTTTCCTTATACTGTGGAACTGGTCTGTCTAATGGCCACTCTGCTCTAGGACAGGGGCACAGAGTAATGCTGGATCAAGAGTTACTGATCATACTTCAACAGGGCCTGCAGAGATGGTAGCAAACTTGATCAGCTACTTCCCCTGTGTATTCAGGAGGATGTTGATCTACCCACAGGTATATGAGGAGGAGGTAGTGTTTAAGAGCAGGCAGAACCAAGTCTAAGGGCTCTAATCCAGAGGGATCTTCTGACACTCGGCATTATGACCAAGACATTAACATTTTCGGTCTTATCGGTCTGCCCACAAAGCATGCATACGTGCAATATGCTTACATGCAACATGCCTTAGGAACTTTCCCCATTAAATTCATTTTTAAAGCACCTAAGATTTTGGTTCACACATGAATAATCCATAGCATCATTATATTGAGGAATTTATCACTAAACAATTTATGTGGAGCACCTTATTTCAATGAAAGACCAGAAAGGTCCAAATTCATTACATATTATAGTTAAACTGAATATAAGATTTGATCAAAAGCAATTCTTATGTAAATCTTTGAAAAACAAAACACACACATATAGAAAGAGAATTCCTTTTGATTGTTTGATTGTTTTTGAGACAGGGTTTCTCTGTGTAGTTCTGGCTGTTCTTGAACTCACTCTGTAGACCAGGCTGTCCTCAAACTCTGATTTCTGCCTGCCTCTGCCCCCCAAATGCTGGGATTAAAGGCATGTGCCACCACTGCCCAACAAGACAAAACTCTTTTTAGCATTAAAAAATAGAATTTTTTAAAAGCCTGTCTACTGTGTGAGGATAGAGCATTTGCTGCTCTTGCAGAGGATAGGGGTTCAGTTCCTAGCATCCACCATGAGCTCACAGGCCCCTGTGCCTTCAGATCAGGGACTCTAGCTTCCTTCTCTGGCCTCTGAGGCACATGCATGCCTGTGGTGCACATATAGACAAGCAGGTGCACACATACACATAAGTAGAAAATATAATTTTTTTCAGAAAACATTTTTTGAAAAACTACTTTCGATTTTCCTTTCTGGACTATTATTTTAGAGTTAGATTAATATTACTGCTTCAATAAAATTGGTAAAAATAAATAAAAGAAAAAGTGGGACAAGTGTGTGTGTGTGGGGGTTCCATGTGGGCCCAATGTCATTATAGCAGCAGCAGGCGCCACCGCTGTGGCAGGGTTTCAGCACTCAATTCCTTTTAGCTCTTGGGTGCAGGCTTTAGGAGAGCACGCATCTCTCAGGCTTGCCTGGCTCCTTCGTGTCTAGCATAGCTTGACTCCTAAATGGAAATGGGGATGATACAGCTGCTTTGATGTTAGTCCTAATAAGCTAGGGACACAGGAACAGAAAGAGTCCTGTCCCCACCTCATTCTGCCTCAAGTCACAGCTGAGAAGACAACTCATCAAACTCTATCCTAACCATTCTAAAACTCGCCTTCCTATTACAAGGGGAATGATTTTTTTTAATTCTCAGCAAGTCATATTTCCTCCATGGCTGAATATCATTTCATATGTGCCCTCATTTCAGTGATCAGGGCTTTGGGGTGATGCTTGCTGCTTTTAGTCTGCCTTCCCTCTGCAGTCATAATGAGAGATCCTTAGCAAGCCATCAAAAGTACTTATCCCCATGCATAAAATAAACCACTATTTCCTATTCCGTTAATCTGCCCCTCCCACCCTGGACATTACAAGCCTGCATTTAGCTCATCATACTCCATTAGAATAGAGTGGGCTTACGAGAGATGCACACTTCTTAAGGGAAAGTGACCAGGCTAAATCCCTATGGGAAATGAGCTGTACAAACTGGATGGGCTGTTATTTAGTACTACTTGAATTATCTATAAAAGATGTACAATTTCCATTTTGAAACTAAATACCTACAGCTAAAGCACAGCAATTAGGACACCCACTAGCTTTCAGTTCTAGTCTGTGTGGTTCCTTCTTTAACTATAGTGATTCATTTTAAAGGTTTGATTTTATTTCTGTAAATATAGATGTTAATATAACCCTGGAGGCAGAGCTAGCCTACCATAATTTAGTGTGGACTGGGTTCTCCATGGCTCGTTCACAGAGTGGAGTGACTGAATGAAACTCCGAAGCAGAATACAGGGTCACAGATTCAGGTTATTGGCACCAGGAAGTATCTGCTTTTCGAGACAGGGCTCCTGGGCCTCCCATCCCCCACATACCAAATGCTCAGCACTCCCTCAAGCTGGACTACTTATGGATTTCAGAAGAACCAATGCTCGCCCACCCTTGCCAGGGCAGACTTCCATCTGGTCCCGTGTTTTGTGCTATACCACAGAGGAGATACTTAATGTTCATACGTGTCCAAGTGAACTGAACTCAAATAATGCTCCAGATCTTGTCTTCTAGATAAGAGAAAAGTTGAGTCCCATGACAGAAAAGCTAATGTGGGAGCATGCCTCTGTATGAACTGACTCACTGACCTTTCTTTCAAAGTAACATGTGACAATCAGGCAGGGAAAGCAACGACCACGTCAATGAGTTTGTTCCTATATTTGACCCAGAAAACCCAAGGTCAAATGCTGCATTCTTAAGCCTTCACTTATCTGTCAACTTAAAGCTTTTCCCAAAGTAGTTACAGTGTGTGTATGGGTGCATGTGCGTGTGTGCATGCATGTGTGTTCATACTACTGAAGAAGGTGTGTGTGCATGCATGCATGTGTGCATGTGTGCGTGTGTGTGTTCATACTACTGCAGAGGGGCTGGGAAGCTAATTCTAGCTCACATGCTCCTCCACCCTGTTTTGCCTCTTCCCAGCCTGTGTCCTGTCACCATGTGTTTATACTCTGTGCTGGCTATGGTTTTTTGATTTGTTTTGTTGTTTATTTGTTTGTCAACTTGTCACAAGCTGGAGTCATTTTGGAAGAGTGACTCTCATCTGAGAAAATGCCTCCATCAGATTCTCTGCAGACAAGCCTGTGGGGCGTTTTCTTGATGAATGATTGATGTGGGAGGATCCAGCCCACTGTGGGTGGTGCCATCTCTGAGCAGGTGGTCCTAGGTGATATCAAAAAGCAAACTGAGATATCAAAAAGCCATGGGGAGCAAGCCAGCATTCCTCCTGGTTCCTGCCTTGAGTTCTTGCCTGACTTCCTTCATGATGGACACAAGATGAAGCAAACCCATTCTTCCCAGGTTGTGTCCAGCCATCCAGCCATGGTGTTCGAGCACAACAACAGAAAACTAACTAGGACAGTTCCACCAATGGGAAGCCGGAGGGAAAGACCCCTGCAGCTTCAGCTAATGAAATGCTCTCCTGCTGCGTCGGGTGTCAAAGTCAGGCATGCATGTAAATGCACTGTAGTCAAAGAGACATGAAACATATGTGAAATATATTTCTAGCCTCTTCCTTTCCAGCTATTCATCCCTGGGGGTGAGAAGCATGCGAAGACTGATCATTTCACATTTGTATGGCTGGCACCGTTCATTGGTATTGAGCTGATAAACCTTCTGAACCATGTACCCAGGTAACCCTCAGTGGGCACTGCAGACATGCCAATCTGAAATGCCCACAGTATTACTGAAAAGACACCTTACACAATTGTACAAATGCCAGGCCAGCAGTGATGGAGTCCAAAATCAATGAACATGGTGGTGCTTATATGGCCACATAAGCCATATAAATAGGGAACTCAGGAACAATGAGTTTGAGACCCCAGCCTGTCACCAACAAATTTGTGGCATCTGTCCCTTTGTGAGAAACTCAGTTTCTTCTGCTATACAATGCGAATGTTACTGTCCCTCCAATGTCAGCTCTCACACTCCATGAATGTTATTTATGTACACAAAAGACTTTGGCTTGGCTCCTACACATTACAGGGGAATGCAGCTTTTTTCACAGGCCTTGCAGAGTATACCATCTAACTATAGAAAACCTTCCATTTTATTTGCCGTGAGTCCTACATAAAGGCTAAGATTAGAAAATCATACATTGTAAACCCAGAGTCACACAGTACAGCCTAAACACCAATTAGAAAGCTTTTTACTGCATAATTAAATTGTACCCGGTTTATTTCAGGCCTAATCAATAGCAAGTCTGCACAGAGGGGCTCGCTGCCCAGACTAAACAGAAATCTGTTTGTTAAGCAGCTAGCTCTTCCATTTTACACTATCCTACACCATCTTCTGATGGAGCATGCCTTCACTCCAAGTAAAAACATCACCATCCAGTGAAGGATGATTTAAAGACACAACAGTTGTTCTGCATGCCTAAAAAGCTGGGCCAACTGCTTCCAAACTAGGGAGGCTTTCCTCGTCCTGTTGTCACGGGGATTCTCTCCCAGAAGTCTTAGCTTCATACTTACTTTAAACTATGCTGCTGCCTGCCCCTTTCTGCCTGGTCCTTCGGGTGGAATGATACGCTGTTTGAGGCTTTTCTTAACTTCAGCAAACACACGGACATTTTCCTACAGGGATGTGAGGGGTTCCTTCGGTTGGATTGTTACAATAGATAATAGTAACCAAAGACTGGCCTTTCAAGGAAGTGTGAATGGAAAGACCAGCCTGGAGATAAAATAAAGGAAATATATGAAACTTACTAAGAATTTTCTCCAAAAAGCTTCACTGAAAGGGAACAAGATGGACCTCACCGTTCTTTCTTTAGGAGATTTATTTATTTTTATGTGTATGAGTTCTTTGCCTACAGGTACATAAGTGCACTCTGTGTGGCATACGCCCACTGCCCTAAGAGGCCAGAAGAGGATATCAGATCCCCTAGAACTGGAGCTACAAATAATTGTGAACCATTGTGTGGGTGCTTGGAATTAAACCTGGGTCCTCTGAAGAACAGCAGTGCTCTTAACCACTGAGCGTCTCTCCAGCCCAGATCCCACCTTTCTAATCTAGACTGAGTGTTGTTAGATCAGAGTTCTCTCTCTCTCTCTCTCTCTCTCTCTCTCTCTCTCTCTCTCTCTCTCTCTCTCTTTCCCCAAAGAAGAGATAGTTATAAATCAAAGAGGGACTCAGCCACATGTTTGCCATTCTGGGTTTTCCAATCCCTTTCAAAAGAGAAAAAAGACTTTTTGCCCCCTTCTTCCTGTATCCAAATCTCTGGAGTCTTTTCATCTCTCCAACTCCTGAATTTCTGTGTTTTGAGTGACTTTTTTATAATATGCAAAGCTCATGACCTTCAAAGTCTCCTTATGTAAATTTTTTCTCAGAGTGTTAGTTAATACCATTCTGATGCGTTTAACTTAAAGCTATACTTAGATAAAAATCTGAATGTTTATAGAATGAGGCATCGGTGGGTAACCGAGGTTGCTATGACAGCCATGCAGGTATTCAGAAACTCTCAGTGAATGGTGGTAGTGTATGGACAGCATTCAGTTAGTAATGTCCTTGCCAGTATCTGCTCAACACGTGAGACATTTCATGCTAAGTTCTAACAGTAAGGAATGTGACGGGGAAGTTCTGCCATGTCATCCTAAATAAAGCCTTCAGACCCTCCAAACGATGGAGATGCTCCTGAAGAACGGAAAGGCGCAGACTCGCAAGGAACTGAGTGACTACAAGGATGAGCAGATGGTGGTTCAAACACAAAGCCCTTTCAAAATGCAAATGAAGAGTGTGTTTCACCTAAAGAAAACTCTTATCTACGAACACAGAGTTTCTATGTGTAGCTTACACATACAAACATATCGGGAGCAAGGAGCACAATCCTAGTCACACCTGCTGTTCGTGGAGAGGTGGGCAATTGATGCTTCTTACTGGACCAAAAGTCAATGGGATCAGAAATCGTCTGCTTAGAAAACGGTGTAAAGAATTGACCCAGCAGCGGTTCAGACATTTGAGCATTGAGAGCGAGACCCTTTGGGTCTCACAGATCTTAATATCACTCTGGTCCAGTGAGAAACACTGAGTTCTTTACCTAGGGTACCTATGATAGAGACACTTGTGTCAGAAGTACCCACCTGGCGTCTGTTCAGGTGTCCCACCGAGAGCTGGAGCAGACTGCTCATGCCTGGTCAACCTCACAGCTTAAAAATCAACAACAACTCTATTTCAATAAGCATTAAAGACAACTGGAGCCTAGAAAAATACTCAGTGCTGGCTGCTCTGGATAGCAGAAGCACACTAAGTTTTCTTATTTGTAACTGACATCATATAAAAGATGTTCACTCCAAAATGCTTGTGTTTTGTTTCTGATCTCAAGAAAACCCCTTCAAGTCATGTGGATTCTAAAAGCATCAAAATGGCTGTGTGAATTAATAAGGAATAACAATAAATCAAGAGAAACCCAAACTAGTCAGTTAGGTTATTAAAGGGCTGGAAACTCATACAAAAGTTGTAGTTAATTCAGCCTAGGGTTGGTGTCCCTCAGCTGGCACCAGCTTCTCCCGGGGTCACTATGAATTATTCTTCAGTGTGATTCGTTTTGCTCCCTGACAAGCTAAGGCTATCAATTACTTAAAAGACTTTCCACTGACTCTTCTAAGGCTCAAAATACCACATACCCAGAGCTTGTCATAAAAAAGAAAATGTAGCAAAGAAAATTAAATCCTATTTATGACTAACATGATCATGTCATATAAAGTTGTTCTCTAACGAATGCCAAGGAAATGCAAATCTTTCTGCTTTGGACAGAAGTGTGCCTAAGTGTGCTTGCGGTGTTACTTCATGGGTGGTACTTTAGACTAAATCATCCAGATCTACGCACTCATTCATAGTGACTTAGTTCTGCAGGCTTTATTATTTGCCACTTATGTGCTGCTGTTAAACACTGGTATTTAGTCATTTGGTTACTTAAGAAAAAGCATTCTCTTTAAATATAATATAAAGACCTTTATGAAACAAATGTGTGTGGTCTTTTTAAATCAACATCAAAGCTTATTTCCATTTATAAGTTATCTGAAGTTGAATAGAAATCCAACTTCTCTTTGGCCTGGTTTTTCTTTTTCAAAAGCCGCCATTTTTGCTGGTCTTTCTGGAGGCCTATGTGGTTGATTCTAGCACTCACAAAAAATGAGAATCATTCAAAGTTTGACCGCTACCCAAGCTGCCCTGCTGGCCCTTTTACTCTAACACTCAAAACCAAATGTTTCCTCTAAGCCTCATGCCAAGCATCAGTGGGTTCGCTTCCTTCTACATTTCAGAACTACTCTATATCAGTCAGGATTTTGCTACACCCACACACTAGAGAAAGGCACCCATGACATTTATATCCATGGGGTGATGTTTCCAGGGACGCTGAGGGCCAAACTTGATGAACTGGCTGTTCGCTAACTGCGCGCTACTTTCTGCGAACACTCGACAAGACACGTTAGCTCCAGGAAGACATTAAACAGATGTCATGGGAGGGAGAAGGAGATACTCAACGGATTTTGGAGGTCAGGGTCTCAGGGAGGGAGAGTGCCCTCTTGGATTCTGTGGGCCCCTTCACGCTGTCCCTCAGAGACCGTACACTCTTCTGCCGGTTTCTTGCAAAGCGTGCCCTCTTGATTTTCCACAACGCAGCATCGCTGAGGTTGGCAACGTTGGTTCTCACAGCAGTGATGGCTTTGCAAAAGGAATTAAAGACATTACTCTTTTCCTTGGCCAGCCATGTGACCCAGCTATTTTGAAGTAATCCATCTGAGTATAGTTCCAGGATAAGAAGACATCTTTCATTCATGAATGACTCATCTACCACCCTCTAAGACCATGATGTGTCTTACAGTAAAAAGAATCATGACCACTCTCTAGCAAGACTATCATTTTCCTGTTTAATTCATGAGGATTGATTATCTAATTTTGTTATATTTTCCTCAGCAACTAAATAATAAGCAGATGGGAGTTTGCACAGTGCAAGTATGTCTCACAAAATTGTTCACAGATATTATCAACATAACAACTGGGTACCACGTAAAGAAAACAGTCACAGGCAGTTAATATGTATCCTCCAGAAAGGGAGGAAAATTCAGATCTGAGACTAGCACAATACGTTTAAATCTATAGATTAGCATCATAACCACTTAAAAGTTAATGAACTGAGTACATAAAATCAATTCTTCCTCTTTCACTCTTTCATGTGGGAAGCAAGCTACAGAACAAGTGTCTCCTACTTATCTAGCCAAAAAAGATAAAAGGGGGAGCCACAACTGTCTACATTAAGACTTTTGTCTTACTTACTTGTAGGAAAGGGAAATTCTTTGTTACAATCCAGATGCAGCTGAGCTTCTAAAGAAAGTGTCTCGAATCTGTTGACAAAGAACTCCCAGCTCAAAGCAGGGATATCTTGCTTAAGGAAATGCAAGAGTAAAAGCTTGCTCAGGATGGTGGGGCGGTCTTTAACCACGGTGTCAAACTGGAAGTCAAGGCAGAGACAGAGACCCTGGAAAAGAGGGATCAGACAAATCTAAGAGTCGTCAAAGAGCATACGCCAGGCAGCCGATGGAACAAAGCAATGTTTCCCAAAGCAAAATTATTCAATTGCAATCTTTCTGGTCACAAGTACTGGAAGGGAAAATGCATAGGAAAGTTTCTCCTGGTTTCAGAATACCTCTTCAACTTGATCCAGAACTATGAACTAAGAGTATGCCACTTATTTTCTAAACATTAAATAACATCCTCTTACCCCAAATACCAGTGCTTCTCTTTTCAATTACCTGTAGCGTTCACTGAGAAGCACACTTTCACCATTGTATTTTATTCTGTTATTGCGTGTGTGTGCGTGCACACAAGTATGAACATGCATGCATAAACCAAGGACATGTGGGGGCCAGAGGACAATTTTTGAAGCCCATTCTCTCCTAGAGTGGTAGGTTCAGGGAACTGAACTCAGGTCATCAGACTTGTGCCTCAAGCACCCATACCTACTGAGCCACCTCAGTATCCCCCTAAGCTTCATTTTAGGACATGTGAGAAGATAGTCATTAATTGTGTGCTTGTAAAATAACAACAAAAAATCATTCTGTTTTCTTGGAATGAAACCAGAAAACACATTTAAAACATTCAAAGGGGGAAATAGATGTGTGGTAATTTAATTGAAAATGGCCCTCTAGGCTCCCAGGAACTGGCACTGTTGGGAGGTGTGGCCTCGCTGGAGTAGGTGTGGCCTCGCTGGTGTGGCCTTGTTGGAGGAAGCGTGTCACTAGGGGTGGACTTTAAGGTTTCAGAAGCTCAATTTAGGCCTAGTGTCTCACTGTGCCTTCTCGCTGTCTAAGGATCCGGGTGTGGAGCTCTCAGCTACCTCTCCAGCACCATGTCTTCCTGCATCCTACCATGGCGATCATAGACTAAACCTCTGGACGAACACCAGCCCCAGTGAAATGTTTTCCTTTGTAGGAGTTAGTCATCATGTCTTTTCACAGCAACAGAACACTAACTTAAGACAGCATGGAACGTCTATTTCTCTAGTCTACGAAAATTTCTTTTAAACATATTCATATTTAAAAATATGACTTATCCAGCCATCCCATTCCCCCATTCTGCTATCAGTTAATGAGTAGCCCTGAGCCATTGCCTGTAAAGTCAACTGAGAACAACTGAGGAAGAGGACAACTGAGTTTCTTAGGCACAGTGTGCTTGGGCAGCACAGCCCTGCATTTTTCCAGGTCCAAACAGGTGGCTTTCTTCTTGCTTGGTCTTATAACAGATGAAAACTTATTATACTAGAGAGAATGAGGGAAGAGGGAAGGGAGAGGAAAGGAAGGGGAAGGAAGGAGAGCTTGGCTTTCTATGAGTCAGAGTGAAGTCTGTCTTAGGACCGTGACTCTGAAAACGGGACGTTGCCTTTCCAACCTCCAGCTTCCCCAAATGTAACAGGGAACCTACAAAAAGCTATTCTGAGGGCTAAGGGAGGTAATTCATGATGGGAACTTCTACTCCACATCCTGGAAACACAGTACTTGTCTGGCAAATGCTAACTCTTGCCATTACTATTAGTTTTGATAAGAACAGTAAAATTCAAACCAGTATCATGGTAGAAAAACAGTAGGCACTAATGTACCGTGTGCCCTCTGCTAAGTCCTCCTATGTCTCTGAGGCTGGCTTTCTTTGTACAGCGGAAGGGTTCACATAAGACAGACGTGCGGCCCTCTCCAGGTCACCTACTCCTTGGCTTTGGTTCACGATGTTCCAATGGTGGCATGCTGGCCTGATCGTGCGTCTCTTCCATCCCCCTTAACCTCCAACAGCAGCTCCAGGCCAGAGGCCAACTGAACATCACAAAATGAACCAGCCTGCTTCAAAAATGCGCCCACCCTCCCCCCACAACAATTACAACTGTCCACCAATTTCATCAGCATGTGGAAAAAAATAGTTTAAAAAGTTGTATCAGAAAATAAAACAAGTTACCGTTAATAAGATATGGTCCTGGGATGTTTTCCCCACTGTACAGGGAGAGTTAGGGGTAAAATAGATCTCTTCTTGTTTTTATTATAACATAACAAGCGTACATTTGAACACACGGAGATCTCTGCTACTACCGTCACCAATACCATGCCTTTGCATGGTGCTGTAGTCTGGATATCTCTGTCCACTCCCCTAAAACGTTCATTATGCTGAAACTCAACCCCTTGGCAATATTAGAAGGTGAATTTTGGGGAAAGACAAAGCCATGTGGACAGGATTCTCACAAATAAGACTCATGTCCTTAAACAAAGGCCCAGGCACAGCTAAAGGCATCGCTATGAACAAGAAAGTGGCCCTCACCAGACACTGAGTCCACAAGTACCTTGATCGTGGGCCTCCCAGACTCCAGAGTTACGTTACATAAATTTCTGTGATTTTATAAGCTACTCTGCTTGTGGTATTTTGACAGAGCATGGCTAAACAAGACCATGACAAAGGCAGTGAGCTGGCGGGACTGACAGTCTGTAGGGCTGATAAGACACATCCCCCGTCACCTGCAGTGCTGGCCTCTTTATGGTATCAAGCAGGAGACCTGCTCTGGTGGCAACTGCAGGGTTCACATCCTCCACAGCTGTCAGGAAGCAGCAGAAGGCGTGTGCCAGTGAGTACTTCAGCAGGTGGTTTTTGGTCACTGAGTGAATATCCAAAAATCTACAAATGACAGCTACTTTTTCCACTGCAATATAAAATACAAAGGACAAAAGGCATAAGTATATATATTAACATATTTCAAAAAATATTTCATTTATTTACTTGTAGGTGGGGCATGCATGTAACACAGGCCATGTGAGATTGGTCCTCTCCTCCTACCGTACAGCTCCAGAGGACTAAACTCGGGCCTTTGGCATTGGAAGAAGTACCTTTACCAGCCGCTGAGCCATCTCGTTGGCTGTGTGGTGACAGCTATTTAGGCCTCATAAGAACTGACCCCCATAAGAAAAATGGTAACTTGGGGCTCTTACATGGAGATTTTAAATATCAGCAATAAAGGCCAAAAACAAATTTCAAAACTGAACATCTGATTTATCTTATGACCCAGAGGACTTTTTACACATATAGAAGTACCTGCTTCAAACCTCATCTTCCAGTCTTTGCTGTTGAAGTTGCCGTTTATGATTGTCCAGAATATGTCAGCACCATGAGGAAGGGACAGAGCGTGAAGAAGGAGAGGGACTGCCAATGAGGACAGCTGAGAGAACTCGGACTTGACGACTCTCCACAGGCTGGGAAAGCAAGGAACAGCAAAGGCATTACATCATCCCCACCTTGGCAGAAGCAAAGAGCCTGTCTCTTAACTCAGTGACACTCAATCTGTGGTTCTCCACTGCTTTGGGGTCGAATGACCCTTTCACAGGGGTTACCTAAGACCATCGGAAATGCAGATACTTACATTATGGTTCAGAACAGTAGCAAAATAGGAGTTATGAAGTAGAAAGGAAAATAATTTTATGGTCGGGGGGTCACAACATGAGGAGCTGTATTAAAGGGTCATGGCATTAGGAAGGCTGAGAACCACTATCTTAGCTTATGGTGAGATCTGGGTGAAAGCGCTTTGTCCGCAAGACTATAATTCTCCAACATTTATGTTTAGATCTGTTAATATTTTCTGAAGAAATTACTTTTATATCACAATACTGAAAAATTAATAAAATTTTAATTCCATATATAAATTCAGCTATATAAATGAACTAAATAATATAGAAAATTAACAGCCATATTAAGATGATAATATGATAAGTCGTTTTAAAATTGTTTCTTAGGTGAATAACTAGTAAGCTTCACAGTTTATTTTAATTTTCTGCCCAGCAGACTTTCCCCTCTTTGAATGACAAAGAATAACTGCGTGTCTGCTCTCGACAGCCTCTAGAGAAACTGTCAAGACTGTCACAAAAGGGCTCCCTCTTTTGCCCACCATAAGGATGAGCATGAAGCAGGTTTAACAAAGCACTTCACTGTCCTAAACTGAGGGATTAGCCTACAAGCAAGCAGGCCTATGCCCCAAACTGAAGGCTTTCAGGACCCTTTTCCAGGTCACGTTGCGAACTCTGGGAGACCGGGGTCTGTCTCTCCTTCAAAGCCTTCATGATTGAAGGACAATCTCAATCAAGAGCTGCCAGGCACCCACCTCACTAGTAAGACGCCAACGTTTAGTTTGCTCTAACAAGCTGGCACCAGGCTAAGTGACAGCAGGATGGGGAAAGAGAAGGAGGGACATGACTGAGGACACCCAGTGGCCATTGCCTCCACCTCTGCGCCCCTCCGCATTAGACAAAAACAAATCCGAACGCTGAAACCACCCACTGAAAGCAGGTTAGCTGCCTTCAGCAGGGCTCTGAAGAAGTGGCAATTCTTTGTTATTTATTGATTCCTATCACTTCCCTCCTGTTGGCTGTTGTACTCTTTCTTCCATGTTCCCGGGGCTCCCAACCCAGGCTCTATCTTGCCTCACTAGTGTTTCCCATTTCTTGTCCCCCCCCCTTTTTAAGCAACTCTACCACCTCTTTGTCCTCGACATTCCTGCTTTCTAAAAACATCCTCTCTTTATTACATTTCTATGACAATTGAGTCCCATAATGCTGATGCAGATGTATCTGCTGCCGAGCCCTGTCCCCATCACTGATGCAGATGGTTCTTGTCTACCTGTGACCTATGCAGAACAGCCACTTACCACATGACACTGGATTATTTGTGACTTGTGTGTGTACAGGATAAAAATATGTATTAATTTACCCAAGATCATACCCTTGTTTATCATTCGGAGTCAAGGCTGCGCTTTCCTTCAGCCCCCCAATATAGACCGATTTGGTTCCGAGAGAGAGAGAGAGAGAGAGAGAGAGAGAGAGAGAGAGAGAGAGAGAGAGAGAGAGAACACTTGCCCATGAGTGGAGGCCAGAGGTTGTCCTTAAGTGTTTTCCTCTGTTGCTTTCCACTTTCCTTCTTGAGACACTTTTCCGGTGTACCTGCACTTCATGGTTTTAGCTATGACTGGGTAGCAAGCCCACAAGTCTGGCTTGTCTCTGCCTTGCAGAGTGCTGGGGTTATAAATGCCATGCCTGGCTTTTGTGTGGATGCTGGGAATCCACACTCAGGCTCCCATGCTTAAACAGCATGCTCTTTCTCCTCTGAGCCCTTCTCCTGAACCCAAAAGTACACAAAATTAAACAATAAAATATCTGTACCCTTAATATTTATCATTCATCCCTTCTCAGACTAGACTAAAAAATTCCCCAAAGCACTAGAATAGTATTCGATACATAAAAATAAAATAAGTCATTATATTTGTTGATTGAATAAATAAATGAGAAATAAGTAAGGGCACAGCCTCAACTGTTTTTGTTGCAATGCATGAAGAAGCCTTTTTAAGGATCAGACTAGCCTCCTACTTACAAAATGATCTTTTTTTCTGGCTTGTCTCTAGGAAGTCTATAATAGTTATTTGAAGGTTCTCAGAAAGAAAGCACCATAAACCTAGGGCACTATTTTATTATTATTCTCAAAATGCCTCTATCTCTTGAAAGCAAGGCTAATGGCACCCAGAGGATTCAGTATCTGCCAGCATTTCGAGTAAGATTACTATCTTACAAAAATCACACTTGGCAGCATTATTCGCCACTGGCATTTTTCTAGGGTCTACTATATTCATAATTCAGCCAACAACTGAGCATCATAGAACGATCCTTACCTGTCTGGCCCAGCAGAATCTAATAAGCAAACATTGCTGTCCTTATGCTGGCAGACTGAGACAAAATACACGGAAGCAGAGCTGAGGGTGGTGCCCCAGGAGACAAAAGCAAGGGGTCTCTGAGTTCAAGGCCACCCTGATCTAATGAGTTAGCCTAGCCAGGGATACACAGTGAGACCCTTCCTGCTAAAACAAAAACAGGCCTAGTGGTTGGTGGCACACACCTTTCATCCCAGTGCTCGGGAGGCAGAGGTTGGTCTTAAGACAGAGCCAGTTCCAGGACAGCCAGGGTTACGAGGAGAAACCTGTCTAGAAATGCCCCCTTAAAGAAAAAAACTAACAAACAAAACTAGGAAGTAAGTGAGTTTCTTTATCAAATTATTGTTCTGAGAGAGAAAGGTCAAATAAAATAGAGTAAGTCTTACTCTCGCTTTAGTTCTTAAAACTGAAACCCAAAATGTAAACAAAAATGTGAACACCACGTACCTTGCAATCAACATGTGGTCCTGGATGTAGGCTAAAAACTGAGGATGGTCTTTCCTCGCAGAGTATAAACATTCTCCGTGCAGACAGAGAATCTTTAAGCAATTGAGCATATTAAAAAGAATGTCTGGCTCTTCAAACTTAGCCATTTCCTATGCAAAGAACACACAGTTACTGTGTTTTCCAAAACAACGAATAGTTCCAAAGCCAAACCAAATATTCAAATATTTCAGAAAAATCTACCTGGAAAATAGTATATATTAGTCTCAGCGTTACTGGAAGCTGTTGGTAGCAAAATTTTCTTTCCGTGTCGTTCTTTATTGCTATGAAAATACAATTACACAAAGGTTAGCCCAGCTCCTTCCCTCCCATCCTTCATCAGTTCATCAAGATCAGGGAACCAGAGAGGGGTAAAAGGGTAGAGAACGCATTATATGTTTGTAGATGCTTTTCACTTGGTTTTTTAATATTATCATGTGCCCACTTGGTGTGGTAGATCACGCCTTTAATCCCAGCATTTGGGAGGCAGAGGCAGGTAGATCTCTGTGAGTTCAAGTTCAGCTTGGTCTTCATAGTGAGTACCAGTACAGTCAGAACTAAACATAGCAAAACCCAGAGAGAGAGAGAGAGAGAGAGAGAGAGAGAGAGAGAGAGAGAGAGAGAGAGAGAGAGATCCTTAGCATGTTCCCTTCTGTGAGGAAATAGAGGAAACCTTCTAAATCAAAGACTCTCAGCTTCCATTTTTCACAACAGAGCTTCCATGTTACCCCAGTGTCTTCAGCTGCCTGAACCACCCCAGACCCTGCCTGTGCTCCTGTGGGGGAATGGACCTGGGGCTGGCAGGGTGTGCCCTCATAATTAAAAGGAGACAGGAAGGTATGGAAGAGAGGGGTGCAGGTTGATGAGCTACTAAGGAGAGTTTATGATACAGACTGGTAAACAAGGCTTTTGAAACAGACGATGGTTTCCAAACGCAAACACTGCTCCTGGATGTCTCTTCTCGGGAGGTTCTCTAATCTCTGCCGTGACAATGGGGCAACACTACAGTGTTTATGCAGGCAAGCTCGAGTTACCAGGTTAGCCAGATACCAAAACTAGTGGAATAGTATAGCACAGAGAGAGGAGGGTTTCTCAAGACCCTCACCCCTAGCAAAGGAGCTTTTGACATTTGATGGCTTTGGGCAGGAGGAAGAGTCAGTTTTCTGGAAGAGTGTGGTCTGTCTTGCCCAGTAGATGGTCTCATACACGAGTACATGCCCTGCACAAACTGAAGTCTATGGGATAGAAAAAAAAGTTGGAGCAATGAGTAGGTGGGGATGGGTTTGGGAGGAGTTATAGAGGGGAGGAATGAATGTGATCAAAATACATGGTAAGAAATTTTCAGAGTTAATAAGAATATTATGTATTTTTTAAAACTCCTGCAAGATGGGCCAAATAATGTGCCACTGTAAGTTGTGGCAATTCCTAGCATCAGAGACAATGACAGCCAAATCTCTTGGCTGATACATCGGTGAGTTTCATGATGATCTTCTACTCAAAGGCATTTTATACATTGTTATCAGCGCCCAGCTCTGTTATGGTTGATGTGAAAGTGAACATACAATTTTGGCAGTAGACATAGCTGTGTCTACAAGAAATCTTTCCTGCAAAATGAAGAAAGAGGAAACACGAAAAGGATGTGGAAATTGCTGAGCCCATTCGTGCAGCACCAAGGTTTCCTGAGCAGGAGCCCAGAACCACCACTGATGGCCACAAGGCACAAGCAGTACCAGTTTCTGAGTGGCAGGGAACATTGGTCTAGGAAAATAGTACAGGAGACACACGTTATTCGGTTTCATCCATTTTGGTTTGGGGCTTTTATATAAGAATCTCACAATGTACTCCAGAACAGCTCAGAATCCATGATCCTCCTGCCTCAGAACATGCAGGCATTACAGACATACTCAGGAGTGAGTTGGTTTGTTTTGGTTTTTGGTTTTTGGAGTGAGTTTACAACGGCATCTCACAAGGAGGCAAAAGACAAAAGGAGGAAATCAGGCTGAGGCTGAGACTGTAACAGAGCCTTGAAGCAAGACCCAGGGGAGGCAAATGTTTTAAAAGGTAGAATTTGACCAACTTCGTAAGGAAGAACATAAGAGGCCTCTGTAACCACAGTGTCTACATGTGCAAACTCGGCGAAGTGAGGCTCACTGGAGAGCAGGGCTGCTTCTGCTCTGAATGCACACAGATGTTTTTATGCTATTATTCTGTAAACAACTCGGGGCTTTAGAGTAACTCAATGATAGTGCACTTTGCCTTGCAGGCACAAGGCCCTAGGTTCAACTCCCAGTATTGCAAAATAAACTTAAGCATTATAAGTCATCTGAGGATAGTTTAAAATAAATGGGAGGACAAGTATAAGTTATGAATGATTACTATACCATTTTATATCAGAGCCTGGGCACTTACAGAGAAGGAGGCGCTGTGTCCTAGAACCAATGAACTAGAAGGCTGAGGCAGGAGAATTAATGCAAATTCAAAACCAAACCTGGGATACATAGTGTGTTGCATCTAGTTCAGCCTGAGCTACACAGTGTATGTCTATCTCAAAAATAACAAAAAGAAGTGATAATTACTTGAGTTGTGTGTTATGAAATAAAACTGTTTCCACAGAAAGAGCACAAATTACTAGATCCTGAATGAAGTCTTTGCTTCTCTTAGGTACAAAGCTCAATAGAAACATAACTCCAGCTGTGCCAGCAGTTGCATCCATAAAGCAAGGTCATTGCTTCTAAGAAACCAGGAGGCCTGGGTTCCAGCTCCTGTCTCTACTAACCCTACAGTGTCTGATTTCCTAATTCTCTGGCCCTGTCTGCTACAGAATCAGAGGTAGAGGCTATGGTCTTGTTCAGTTTTTTGAATACATATTGAGTGTATGTAATAAATGAATAACACTAGTCACTGGACCATAGGCAAGTCACTTGGCCTGCCTGGGCTTTGGCTTTTCATTGTTGAAGATACACACACAAACATGCATGCACATATATATATATATATATATATATATATATATATATATATATATATATATATATATATATATATATATATATATATAGTATGTGTATATGTATGATTGTATATATATATATATATATGTATTTGTGTGTGTGTGTAGAGAGAGAGAGAGATTACATAGGACAGGCAGGGCACTCTAGTGGAAGCTGGATAGGGGGCTTCATTCACTTGCCTTCATTTTCCCACCAACTCCCACCCTGATGGAGGAGGTTACAGAGGAAGGAACACGGAGCCTTTACTACATAGAACCAATGAAACACATCACCTCTTTCCAGCTCAGTTTTTAATAGAGTTAATGTGAGTCAGAGAGTCAGTCTATTAACCATTTACAGCATCCATCCATGTAGAAGCAGTTAGTTAGAGCAGGGATTCTTTTAGTGATAATGTAATTTCCATGAACCACAGAAGATAATCCCCTAAGAATGGTTGCCGTTCACGAAATAAAGCCCATGCTTCCTTATTCCAGAGTTGACCTTCCAGGAGCAAGACAATTTATGATAGTAGAAGTAGAAATTCTTAAAGGTAGCCCAAATCTGTTCCAAGCCACACAGCATCTCCGTTCAGATCTAGGGACGAGGCTTTCCCATGCATGAGGGAACATCTTAACTCTGTCTGAGCATTACGAGGTAAGGAATGATTCCCCAGTCTGTCTGCCATCTTGGGGTCCTCAGTTCACACATCAATAGCCTTTAAGGAAATTATAAATAAGCCATCCTACCAAGCACAAGGGATGACCAGCCCTGGAACGCAGCTAGGCAAGGTGCATCTGTTTAGGTTCTTGGCCAATCTCCCAAGATGCAGATGCTGTGTGGACACAAGTTTTGTTGCCTCTATCCATTTGACTTTGACTACATGCCCCAAGTGGCTATTGAGACTGTTAGCATCCTCCACCGTGGCCATTATCAGTTTCTTCTGCACAGAGAACTTAGTGCACTAGGTAAACTTCACATTAGGTCTCTATAAACCAGGATGAGTTTTTGCTCTTAACAAGATCCTGGGGCCAGGAAGACACTTAGGGGTTGGCATTCCTTCCTAACATGGTAGGAAATGTTTTACCTGTACAATCTACACTAAAGAAGCACCATTAGACTTTTCCAAGTTGCTGAAGTTGTATAGACCAGAAAGTGTACAACCCATACTCCCATCAGCCAAGTTCACCTACCAGCATTTTCTGAGGGTACTGTACAGGTGCCTGGATTCTCTCCATGCCTGGCTGCTGGGTTCTCCTCCTCCTCTCCCTCATGCCCTATAATGAACTCTGGCTTGGAAGAAAGGAGGCTATCTTCAAGGCTGTCTGTGGGCTCCTGCAATAGATACAAGTGGCTATGTGAGGGGCCATAAAGAACAGCTTGGTTTAAGTCAGCAAAGGTGGATCAGCCTGTTCTACCCAACTTTGTGCTGGCCAAGAGAAGAGCCTGCACCAGCACTTATATCCATGCTACTGAGAGGCGGGTGTGCTGCCATGGCTGATGAAATATTTGCCTTCACTGGGTACAAGAAAACAGAACATCGAAACCATTGCCTGATCTCCTTGGACAGCTCCCCCACCTTTCTTTAGTCCCAGAGATCAGCACCCATTCACATCTTATTTAGGAGCTAATGATTTTAGACATGATGTCAATTCTGGTGGCCTGGGTGAATCCATGTTTTAGGAACAAGAAGTTGCTGTAGCATGTGAGTTAAAGGAAGCAAAGGTATACAGCTCAAGTGTCTATCAGCAGACAGATGGATCAACAAAATGTCTATCCACACAATGGGTTGTTATTCAGGCTTTACCAGGAGATACTAATGCATGCTACACCTTGAAGGAAGGTTGGGAACATGATGCCATCACAAGAGACAAATGCTGTAGGCACTCACTTAGACATCTACAGTAGTCAGTGTCATAGAAATGGTTAGTAGGAGCTGGTGACAGAGAGATGGGCAACTGTTAAAAGTTCTGGAGATCAGCACATGCCTTTAATCTCAGCACTTGGGAGGCAGAGGCATGCAGACCTCTGTGAGTTCGAGGACAGCCTGGTCTACAGAGTGAGTTCCAAGCTTTCTCTTAAGCATGAGACACAATGCTCATGATGGAGGGCAGCTCTTCTTGGGTAGTCAAGCTGTGTGCCAGTTTGTACCTCTAAGCCCTGTTGAGACTGTCCCTGTTGTGATATTGAGGCGGGACCAGGTGGGTCTTTTAAAAGGTGATTAGAGCTTCTCCACTAACAAATTAACCCCATGTCTCATTTGGGTGACATTCTCTACGTCTGAATTCTTTTCCTGTCTTCAGCTTTACTGCAGCTATAAACTCGGGGCTCATATCCCTCAAAGGGCTCCTGGCCCCATCGCCCTGAGGCTGGTCCCAAAGTCCCTCCTCTTATGCCCCCAGAGCTACTCTGTTCATATCTTGCTGTAATAATCATCACACTGACTTGTGGTTCTCTGTTTACTTAAGTATATCCCAAGTCACTCTCAGCTGTTTTGTTTTAAGCAGGGCTGGGGATAGAACTCAGGGCTTTGTGCATGCTAGGCAGACACTCTACCACTGAGCTATACCTCCAGACAGACCCTACCTAGATTCCTTGGCTTCAATCTCTATTGCCTCATCATCTGTTTTGGTGGCTGGTTTTATTTTGGTTTGCTTTGGTTGCTTTTCAATTACATTGTATTATATGCTGACAAGAATGAACCTGGAGGGCATTATGTCTTGGTAATAAGCGAAGCAGATCAAGCAAATGTAAAGTATTCTCACTTGCACGAGGAATGTAAAACATCTAAGTTCAGAATGGTGGACAATGGGCAGTAGGTAAAGACAATGGGGGTGGGGAGAGTATTTTATGGGAAGTTCCCAATGGCTGTGTTAAAAGACATAATATTATATTAAGACAGGACTAAGAAGGTCAATAGACTGCCGCTGAAGGCACACTTTATAGCTTATGCGCGATACTTCAAAAAGTGTTGGATCTGTTTAGAGAAGTAACTTTTGACCCTAAGCAATATCTGAAGAAGCAGAAGAAATGGTGGTTCGGATAACTCAGTTTCATCTACCTCTGATGGCCTAAGGATATTTTGGTGTTATGTGTGCCCTTTAAAGTATGCTATACAGGAAACAGCTAAAGTATGGAGCCACTGAAATGTGGCATCCATCAGAGGTCAATTCTTTATGTGGCTTTTCCTGATAGCAAATCATGAACATAACCGGAAAAGAGAATGGGTTTTCTTCATTGTTGATGATGCTGGTGAGCTCCTTGGATCCGTATCCATCACAATCTACTTCGTATTTAATTGTATAATGTACTATGTCCATTATTATTTAAACTTCATAAACATAACTGAGTGATAAAAATCCTTTAGGGATACCAGTAATGTTCTGTGTTTGTAAAAACTCTGTGAACGGAGCTGCTGCCATTCAACGTTAGCCACTCAAACACAAGTCTGTATCCTGTGTCCCCATCTCCTGTCCTAGACAACAGTTAAACAGCCCCATCACTCCGGCTTTGCTTATCGTAAGCCATCTCATTTCTTCAGCTGCTTACCACCAGCCGGCTTTCGTCTTTGGGAGCTAGTCTCTCCAGGAGTTCACAAGCCAGCTGGTAGCAGAGGATACTAGACTGGCACAAGTTACACTCCTTCGCCTTTTTGTCCTTCTGGCAGCTGTGGGAGCCCCCCCAGGGGGCCTGGAAGACATTGTTGATGATAGAAATAATGTCCTTTGACAAACTGTGCTCCAAACCCATCGTGATGCCATCATCTTGTAACTCCATCTGAAAGACACACCAAAGGACAGAGAAAGAAAGAGAGGAAGGAAGAGAAAGAAGACAGAGTTTGGTCCTTAATCCAGCATTCTCTTGGCATAATACTTGTCGACAATTCAATTACTTTAAAACAATATATGCTTAAAAGCCATGAAGACACACTGCTTTCTAACATCCATCTAAAAATAGTATAAATACAAAATAAAATATACAGATACAGATTATCCTTAAAATCTGTGTGTCATTAGAGATGGCTCTGAGCCACCATGTATTTAGATTCAAACTTGGGTCCTCTGGAAGAGCAGACAGTGTTCTTAACCACGGACCCATCTCTCTAGTCCCCGTGGCCTGATTTGTTTGTTTGTTGATACCAGAACAATCTAAGATTACTTAATTTGTTCTGTTTTCTAGTCTCTCTCTCTCTCTCTCTCTCTCTCTCTCTCTCTCTCTCTCTCTCTCTCTCTCTCTCTCTCTCTCTCTCTGAAATATGGTCTCACCATATAGCCCTATCTGGTTCAGTACTCACTATGTAGACCAGGCTGACCTTGAACTAGCAGCAATCCTCCTGCTTCATCCTCTCAAGTGTTAGAATTAAAAACAGGTGCCATTGTGCTGGTGGAGATGGTGACTTTTCATCCCTGTGGTGCTGGTAGCTGCACACTTCTCACACAGCCAGGTAGGCACTGTGCCACTGACCTGTGCCCCAGGCCTTCAGTCATTGTCTAGAACAGCTCCTTGCTCATTTTATTCCTGCCCCTGATTTTCTGAGAATATACTTTATAGTATTAATATTCTATTGTTTTATAAAATGTATCTCAAATATAATTTGTTTTATTTTTCCATATGAACTTATTTGAGTGACACATTGGGGTGGGGGGAAGCTCACACATGTGATATTATATCCTCTCTGGTTACTGTATCCAGAGGCAGGGCTGGAAAGGTGGCTCTAAGAGCACTTGCTGCTTTTCCAGAGGGCCTGAGTTCAGTTCCCAGCACCCGCATCAGGCTGATTACAGCCTGTAACTCCAGCAGCAGGGGACCCAGCACTCTCTCACACCTGTACTCACACTGCATCCCCACCTAGACACATGCACACAATTAAACAACTCTTAAAAACCTATCAGGAAGCACAGGGGAGAATTACTGATGGGAGCCTGTGATCTCCTCAGTTTCTCTACTAGAAAGTAACTATAATGATGCATTGTGCTCCTGGGCTCAATTTCTGCAAATCCAACCATAGCCAAGGACAAAAACAGTTGGAAAAGATCACTGCATCTTTCCTGAACACGTACAGACTTATCTTCTTCTTGCCTAAACCATGCAGTGCAACAGCTATTCATATGACCCTCACCTTGTATTGGGTGTTATAAGTAGCAGAGATAAGAGTTAAAGCACAGGGTGTATGTGATGCTTTATTAGGTACTGCTGTTTACAAATCCTGGTCATCTCCTATATGAGACTTGAACATTCACGGATGTTGGTGTCTGTGAATGGTTCTGGAATCTCCTGAAGATGCTGAGGGAGAGGCCACTTTTCCTTCTGTAATTAGTACATGACGTGTGATTTTTTTGTTGTTGTTGTTTTGTTTTTTGTTTCTTATCAGACTCTCAGCTACTGGTTTTAGCCTGGTGGATGCCTGAATCAGTTACGATTGCAATGGCTTCAAAATGGCCATATTCCAAGTCCATCCTTCCCTGCTCCCCGCCCCCGTACTTGCTGCTGTGTAGTCTCCCACTAGAGGAGCCATTGCTCCTTCTCTACTGTGCTGTTCATCTGACTATTTCTGCGCCTGTGCAGTCACATGGTCTGCTAAGATTAGTTATTATGTGGCTCACGCTACTCCATGTGTGATTAGTGCAATCTCCTCCAAACTGGCTCTATGTTCCTCTAACACGTCTACACCATTCTCTTTCTTGTGTGTGGTATCAGGACTTAAACCCTTGCATCTGGAAGCCCCGCTCTACCAGTGAGCTACATCCCTAGCCTTCCACATTTCTTTTAAAATAGTTCCTTAATTTCTGCCACTGTGAGATTTTCCAGACTCTCCCTTGTCTCAATTCTGGGACTGGCCGTTTCTATTTCTCTAAGGAACCCTGCCTCCTTTCCTTGGATCATAGTACTTAGAAACCAAGATCTGGACAGCAGGTTAGAAACAACATTTTTTAAATGTGTAAAATTATACAGAGTGATGAGTTAAAAAAGACATGTCCTTTTAAATACACATGTAGGCAACATATCCCCACACAAATGCACACTCAAAATAAGTAAATAATTTTTAAATTTGGCTGAGTTTATTTTTTGTTTTGATAGAAATATTTTTATATTAATTCTAAAACGAAAGTTTCTGTGAGTTAGACAGTAACGCTGTCTGACTTGAGTGCTCTGGAGTGTGGGAACAGATCCCAAGCCTGCAGCTTAGTCTCACAACAACTCATGAAGAAAGTGGGGTCAACAACATCTAAAAAATTTGAGAGCAGGGTGTTGAGAGTTCTTTGGATTATTCTTTTAATTTTCTATAAATCCAAAATAATTTCAATTTTTTAAATTATGAGGAAACATCCTTCTCATCAGAGCCTTTTCAACTTTTAAAATTCCCTTCAGAAATCAGTTTATAAACATACCTAAATTATCCCCATTGCTACAAAAGTCTGCATTGACCTTCCCGACAACAGCAGTATCCAGTTTTTTCATTCTACCAAAACAGTGTTTCTAAAACTCAGATCCATTTTCACATGTCAATGACCTTGCAGACAGTCACACAGGTCGTTTTGGACTCCTTAGGAGGTTCTCGGAGTCTGATGTTGCCCCGCGTCAATGAGAGCAAAGAGGCCCACCCAATAGACAGAATCTCTAGGACAGGACCCAGCCTGGGAACTAAAGGAATCTCAGGCTCTACTACCTGCTTTAGGAGAAGATCAAACATGAGGATGAAACAATTTAGATTCATGTCATCATCTTCACAGTCAAAATCAATAGTCCTTCCTCCTGGGTGCCCAAAATTCTTGAAAGGGCTACGAAATGGACTACGCATGGGACTCCGGAACGGACTCTGGAAGGGACTATGGAACGGACTCAACATATTGTGCTGACCTCGCCGACCAGGATCAGAGGCGACACTCACCTGGAAGAAAGCACACCAGCAAATGCAAATGACTTCATGAAGGCTCCAAGGGCTCTCCCTGGTGTGTGAGGGCCCCAGGGAAGGTGTTTTCTGCTGTCACACTGGCTTCCCCAAATTATTTGTACCTCCAGACATGATATATCCCCATAAAATGTGTATGCAAGGAAGGAAAACACCCCCAATTCCATAGTCTGGGAAGGAGTCAGGATCCTGAAGAATGAAGGTGCCCGCCATCATTTTCATCCTGCCAGAATAATCTACAATGGCTAAACTACTGAAAACTCGTGGAAAATGAGAAAATATAAAGGTAAAATATTTTAGGATAATTTTTAGAATTATAAATGTAGACTTCTAGACCGGAAGGGCTTTGGAATGACCCCTGAAATTATAATGATCAAATTCTCATGAGAAAAGATACAATGGACCTGCGGTGCTGGCTATTTCCCATGTACCCAGCCAATCCCCTCCCGAGATCCTCACGGAGCTTTTCTACTCTGCCCTTTACTGTCTCTCAGCTGCCCCTCTGCCATTTGGTGTCCAGGTGGGCTCAGTCAATGGTGGACACCAGAAGAGCACCAGGGCTGCAGACGTCAGAGGCAGAAATAGTTCTTGCCACTTCTGCCTGCAGTGCATCTGAGGTCACCACTCTATGGTGACCACGGTCAGCCTCTACTGGAGTTCCAGCTCCAGGAAGGCTGCTGGAGTTCTGTATCCTTCAGCCCCACAGGTACAGTGGTCTGTGGCTGAGCTATCACTGGGTGAGGGTGCTTCATCATCCTTGTGTGCCTTTAGCCATTCTCATCACTCCCCCAGTGGAATCCCCACTAGACTCTCCCCTTTTTACTAAGAGCAATACGTTCTGCAGTGGAGTCCTATCTGCCATGTCTGTGTGTCATGCTCAACTGCCATTTCATCCCATGAGGACCATTCTGGCAGTCAGGAAGCACAGCAAACAGCACTCAGTTCCAGGTAAAGAAGATCACCCCATATGAATCAGAATACACATTTATAGTGTCACTTCACTGGACCTAAGTTTCAGCAACTGTAGAAATGAGGATGATGGGTTCCTACAACTCTGCGCTAATGTTCAGTGTGAACATAACACAGAGTGAAAGGCTGTGAACTGCTATACAACCTTTGAGTTGCAAAAGTAAGAAAACAAGGTGGGCCACTGGTTCCTACCAGACAGGTAGGCAATGATCATTTTCAAAGAAAAAAAAATCCACTGAGTATAACCTATGATCCCATGACCTCATTAGGGTTTCTGATCCCCAGACGTCAGTGTGACTTGGGGAGCATTCTGAGGACAAGCTTGCCATGCAGACACTTGAAGTCCTTCACCTCTCAGGAACTGCTCATGGTCTGAGAACATCCTTGCACCTATAGAAAGTCCTTCAGGTCCTCTATGGACATCTTACATTCTTAGGCATTTTTCTCACTCACAAAGATACAATGAAAAGACCTCATCACTTAAAGTCCCCACCAATTGACCATGTCTTCCCCAAACACAAAACAAAGTCACTTTCCTCAAAGTGAAATACTGATCTTCAGTAACTAGAATTCCTATTTACCAGGATATGTCTTACCCCCAGAGGAAGAACATAAGCAGAGAAAAAATTACTCTCATTCTCTCAATGCTAAGGCAAAATTAAATTAAAAAGAAATGAAAACAGTAACTTACCGATTAAAGGCTATATCAAGTTTGTCTTTAACAAATGTTTTCTTATTTAATGTAATTAAAAGATTAATGGAAAGGAACATGGTACACTCTTCCCAAAGAGATTTCTACTGATGCTACTTTGGAGGCCGGAATAGCTGGCAAGGGTTTCCCCAGTCTGAACAAGTAGGACAAGAACAGTCATGGCAATAATTACCCTTCGTGCTGCGGTGTTCCCTGACAGCTCATTGGTTCTTGACTTTCTTTGATTTGCCAATTCTTTAACAGAATTAACACCATCAGAAAACATACTTATCAAGAGTTGAAGTGGAACCGTGATATCTAACTCCGATAACACCTGAGGGAAAATCACACACAAACACACCCAAAAAGTAAATTTTCAAACTCAGAAAACTAAACTTGATTTTCTCTATGTAAACTACTGAATGTAAGGACAGTTAGCATAGGATATGAGCACAGCTATTTTCACACCCAGCAAGTCAGTCATCTTGGGAATTTCCATTTTCCCCTCCCCATGGTACAGTAAGTGCTGCATTCTTTCCACTGTCTCCCTGATGCTGTGTCCTCCTCTCTCCCACGCACTATGGAACCTTTTCCTCACCATGCATCACTGCAGCCCTCGCCCTGGCCCACTCCCACTCCGACTGAACGCTGCAAGCTCTCTTGTTTTCCGGTGCAAGCTCACGTCCTCTTGGGGCAAATGCACCTCATCTGCAATGAACTCTCTGGTGACCCATGCTTCCTTTCTTTAGACAGAATGAATCCACCCTCCTCTCCTCTTAGATCTCCTTTATGGCTTTCTGGGAACGACTGCCACTTCCTCTGGGTTTAATTACCGGGGCTGTTCCTCCACTGTCAGTTACTCAGAGGAAGAAAGACTGAGAAAGTTTCTAACCCAGCCTTTATCTGCTGTACACAGAGATCAGCAAGTGTTTCCACAGTTAATTATTGTGAGTCAGAGTTGAACCCTGTCTTGTCCATTCTCTTCAATGCACTCTTCCACAGTACCGGGCCAGTACTTTGAAACCTTCCATTGTAGCACTGGCACTCAGAGCAATGAAGAAGGCCCTAAGTTAGATCCCCAGCACCACAAAAAGCAAACTTCAAAAAATGTTTCTGCAATCATAATTAAACTATGGATCTGCTCTCATTTTGTGAAAATGTCTAAGCTTCATGGGAGGGTATTCGATGTCACAATTTTTATTTTTTTCAAACTGAGTGTTCATTAAATAAAATGCCTATCCAAATGCTAGGAGGAAAAACCTGGGTAGCTATAAAATTAAAAATAATGTGGTCCCTGAATTTATGGGGTTCATAATCAGAAGGAAAACTCCTACTCCCCCCCCCCAAAAAAAAAGATTAGAAAGGGAAGAATTCCCAAAGACAGCCTGTGGGATGCTACAGGAAGGAATAATGACCTGGGTGGACTGAGAGCTACAGAAAACTCGAGAGGAGGTAATTTGTGAGGCAGACTTTAAAAGATTGTGTTCTTTGATGGAGACAGAAGAGGAAGTCATCCCGGGCTGAAAGTACAGCACAAACCATTCCTTCCCTGAGTACTTCTCAATCTTTCCAGGCAAAGGGAATTTCTCTGAGCCCCGGACACCTAGCCAAACACAAGGCCTAAAAGGCCCTACGAGTTTGATAATCTTAGCGAACACATTCATCCACTACAGCTACAGCTACATGTATCTGAGATTTAGTGGTTTATCTTCGCACATGTGACTCCAGCTGCAGCACACTTCCAGAGACACAAAGGTTTGGGGTCTCTGCCAAAGTTCTTCCCCTGTCCCCTAGGCATCTAAAGCCTGGTGGCCAAAAGACTGCTCAAAATGGTGGCTTTGTTCAACTCACGTGAAGCCAGAGGAGGGCTTGCTCCTGCACCGTGGAAGGGTATCCTGTAAACCGGCAGCTGATAAAACCAAACATCTCTTCCATGGAAAATGGCAGAGGACACAGCTCTATGTCAAACATTTTGCTGCAAAGCAGAGCAACAGAAGCAAGTGACTGATGGGCACACTCCGAAGATGCCTGGTGGGTGCCACGGAAGTGTTCCTAACTAGAACCTCAGAGAACTAAGTTCCCATTGGGCACTCGTAAGTTTCACCACTTTAAGAGGTGAGTCTCCATCACTACACAGAAACGACCTTATGGCTTGATAACATTACATTAGCGTTCATCCCCATATGGGAATTAATAGAAGAAACTATCCCAGGATCTAAAGACATAAGCAAAGGGAATGATGTAAATTACTGCTCCACAAGAACAAAACCTTTTCTGAATAGGTTCACACCTTCTGAGCTCAGGTTCTGGTGGCACTTTGCCTGAGCTCTTCACATCGCTCCACGGGACCACATAAGATGATCAGCAGAGTGCCCGGCACACAGCGCATGCTCTGTGGCTGTCAGACAGCGCTACGATTAGTGACTTTGTCAGACTACTTACCCACCTTAACACTTCCCTGAATTCCTTTAACTGGTTGTCAGGGACTTCCGTCCGGATGGCCTCCAGCCATTCTGGCATAATGCACTCCCACACGGACTGGCTGATCACATTGTAGGGGATCAGGCAGAGAATCCTGTTGAGCCCTTCCTTTAACTGAGTCACGGTGCTACAGGACTTGTCCCAGTATCCGCCAACCTGGCCAAAAAAAACGAAACATGCTCCTTACAATTACAGTCAAGGGCTTCTTAGAAGGGGACAGACCTATTAGGAGTCACAGCCCAACGGTCTTCAGAGTGAGGTCAGTGAGAATCTTCAAGTCACCATTAAGATCCATCCAAGTGCAAAGAGAAGTACCCTGCAGGAAGACATGAAGTTCTTTGGGGAAATGCCCAGCAGCCGTACAGCTGTGTCAGATGGTAATTCTATTTCTCATCTTTGAGAAACCTCAAAACAGACTGCCAAAGAGGCCACATTGACTTCCACCCCCACCAACAATGCACGAGGGCTCCCTTGTCCCCACATCTATGCCAGCATTTGTTTCTGCTTATACTCCTGATGATGGCCGTTCTGACTGGTGAGAGACTGGATCTTTTTTATTTTCAAGACAGGGTTTCTCTGTGTAGACTTGCAAGTTCTGGAACTCACTCTGTAGACCAGGTTGGCCTCGAACTCACAGAGATCCACCCACCTCTGCCTCCCAGATGGTGGGATTAAAGGTGTGGACTACGATGTCCAGCAAGACTGAATCAAAATCGGTTTGAATCCACATTTCCATAATGACTGGGGCTGTTGAATGCTTTTTAAAGTGTTTACTGGCCCTTTGTGGTTCTTCTTTTGAGGACTTCATGCTAAACTCCGTAACAACAAGAAGACACAGTTTCAGGTAGGTCTGGATACTGGTCATGAACTGAATTTGAACTCTTCTGCCGTGGACTTCCAGAGCCCATGAAAACTGTAATTCCCAAGTTCTCCTCCTACTGTGATGAACAATCCTGAAAAATCACTCTTTCTAAAGCCAGATCAGCATGCAGTTGCTCCCGTCCACAGATAGACACGCTTCCTACTGGAACACTCAGTGCTGCAGATTTTCCTTCACGAACAGCACTGTGGTACAGAGTGCTTGCTGTTTCTCTCCACTGTCCATATGCAGCAACAGTCTTTTTATTAAAAAAAAAAAAAAAAGGTCTAAGGTCTATCCAGGCATGGTAGCAAACTTCTTTAATCCCAGCACTTGGGAGGCAGAGACAGGCCTGAGCTCAAAGCCAGACTGGTCTATAGAGCGAGTTCCAGGACAGGCAGGGCTACATGGAGAAACCCTGTCTTCCAAGTTACAGGGATATACATGGCCACATGTGGCTTTTCACATCGGCTTCAGTGCTTTGAAGACAGGTCTTCATGTTTGCCTGGTAAGCAGTCCACCATGTAGCCACCTCCACAGTCAGTTTCTAAATATTCTCTCACCCTCCTGGGCCAGCATCAACAGAGAACTAAAATCCATTGTCCAGATCCTTACTAAGACTGTACATTTTGGGGTCAACAAGATAGTTCAGCAGGTAAAGGTGTCTGCTGCCATACCAAGCTAAGCTCCACCTCTCAGACCAGCATGGTAAAGGAAGGAGATAACCAACTACAACAGGTTGTCCTTGGACTTACACACACACACACACACCTTTGCATGTACACCCCTACCCCACCACACAATAAACAAATAAATAAAAGTTTTTTTTAATATTGAGTAGTCTTGACCCAAGGCCTACAAGCCAAAACTGAATGACTCAAGCTTCATAAGATTTCTTTACAGCAGTTCAAGCCCCTCGAGAAATGCACCAAATACCCACAACTTCTGCACCGCTCATATGAAACAAGTGTCACTGTGACACTAACATCTTCACTTTGTTACCGTCTAGAAACCTCCGTTCCTGGCTTCTTGTCCTCAGGAACAAGGTCTGCGACCTATCCAACCGCAGCTCTCTGCTCGTGAATTTGCTTCCTCAGGCCCCTTTGTAGGCTCCTAATCATGTAAGGGCTGACAAAAGCACTCCACACAGTCTGCCTGGCATCTTTGTTGCAGGTACAATTTCAAGGAGGTCACCGGGAACGAGATAGAGGAGACACTCAAATTCCAGACTACTGAGAGGCTGTTTCAAAGTGAAACCTTGAGCTCAAGAAGGAAAACGAAAGAGTGTTTGAGCTTGCTGTGTCTGCCTAAAGCAGAGGATTCTGAAAATGCACACCCATTTACCCCCTCCAAAGAGAGGGTTCTGAAAATTCAGCCACTCCGAGGGAAGTCGCTACTTGCGCTTAGCTTCAAATATCCAAAGCCATGTTGACTTTGGTCTGGAAGTCTCAAATCTCTAACAGCTCAGTGAGAATTTATCATCCCTCATTATGTTCATCCATGAGCCTTCTCTTCTAATTAATCATCGTTAGTTCCCACACAGGGCCCACCTTGAGAGAGGAAAAGTTTTACCGACAACATAACTTCTTATCTCCCAGAATCACAGCAAACCTGCCTCCTATAAGGGAAGTAAGAGGAGCACACCAGCACAGAGAAATTGTCCATCACATAAAAATGCAATTTTACAAATGAGTCAGTAGGTGGCACCAAAGACGCGAGGAGCATAGCATAGCTGGATGCTCAGCCATCTGGATCCTGGAAGCAGTTATTCCTGCAGATGGTTTGTGCTCTGATTTATCCTCAAATGTCTCTTTTCAGCACAGTTTTAAACTAAAGATGATCTCAAGGTCATTTTGAAAGAAAACAAAAAATCTAAAATAAAAATAAAACCTAGGAAATACTCTGAAAAAAAAAATCACAGATTGCTGCCAAAAACTGATTCTGGGCCTCCACCTTTCCTGGTTAGGTCACAAATTATATTGTAATGAAGAAATGTGGGCTCTTTCTAGCTGAGCATCTGCAAATAGTCATCCACACTGGTAGCAATAGAATGGAACAGTGGAGAAAACTGTTCTCCAGTGCAAGGAGCGGGGATTCCAACAGTTCTAGGAACGATTTTTGGTGTTTTTAAACATCATGGAGTAGACTTCCACTGTTATTGGTGTCTTAGATGAGAAGCTGGAGTGGAGGGGTTCCCAACAAAGCAGGTCTGTTCACTCACCCCAGAAATTAAAGCAACGACTGAAAGGAAGGAATCTGACACTCAGGATGACCGCACTGGGAAGACAGGGTGAAGCCTGTCTTCCAGAATCCTGGCAAACTCAGAAGATACATGGGGAAGCGGAAGTGAGGCAACACAGCGGAGCGGTCTTAGTCAAATGTGTCTGGTTGGCCATCATCTCAGTTCTGCTCACAGTGAGTATTATTCCTGTTGAGAAAATTACCCCAAAAGACAGGGAGGGAGGCAATCGGGGGGCAGTTTCCATCAGCATCCAGGTCATTATCTACCAGAGCTGTGATGCTGGAAGTGAGGGGGGTCTGTTTCCTGTGGAATCCCTGTCCTGACGAGGGGTGTCAGTCTGTCTCCTCACAGGGTGACCTCCTGAAAAGCTCAACTGACCCTGGAAGGTGTGAGGTAATTACTGAAGACTTCAAGGAACCATCACAGAGATCTGAAAATATGGTACCTTAAAAACCAGTGGTGGACCACTTGTTGAAATACCTTTGAGTTGCTTTTACCTTGGTGTCTTTACCCTCTGAGAGGCCTAAATAATTATTACAACCCACATATAGGCCCAGTCGAGCAAGAAGGCATCTGACACAAAGAAGACAGAAAATGAGGCCAGAGATGCCATGCTTGACCTGTTTCTAGTGACCCACTGGGCATATGCAGGCCCAGGGAAGATCCATTGCTCATAGTAAAAAACTATCTCAGAGTCATGTCATTCTGTCATAATCTAGAAATACACATAAAGCTTCTGAAATTCTCCTCTTTGACTGCAAGCCAGAAAAGAACTGAGCCCCCAAGCCCCATAAAAACCATTGTTATTATTTATTTCTTAACAAAAACAAGCCACGCCAAGAATGAACATATAAGTTATTAGAGATACCTCATTATCCCATCATGCCATTCTTCCCAAAACAAGGCCAAAATGGCACATCACCAAAGCTGCGGGCAGGTATTACACGAACTGCCCTTGCTGTTTGTTTATGTGGATTCAGGTTGGATTTTTGAGACAAGGTATCATCACACCGTAGCCCTGACTGGCCTGGTACTCACTGTGTAGCCCAACCCACGATGGGTGTCATAGCAATCCTCCTATCCCAGCCTCCTAAAGTCTGGGATTACAGGTGGATGCCACCACACCCAGGTAAGCTAACTGTCTTTGGCTGTTGACACAGACAGAGGAAAGGTCAAAGGTGGCATTTCTCCCCAAGTCCTCCCCCACAGCAGGTCCAGATGGATGACCTCCACTTACCCTGGCGAATTCCATGGGTTTGGGAAGAAGGCACATGACCATGACATCAAAGCGGACATCACATACTGTCTTCAACCACTTGGTAACAAACTGGGGCTTTAACTTTTCCACTAAGCTTCCAACTTCATCATCCATCATGTACGCCGTGGAATGGAACCACTGAAATACCATGGCCACCAGCCGGGCCAGGCTCTCTGTGGGCGTGTTCTCACTGGGTGTGCAGAGGCTCACCTGCGGTAGGCACAACGGATCACAGTCAGGCTCCACCCACTCAGCTTCACAAAATTATTACAAGTACATGTAAAGGTCAAGAAAAAATTTAAAGGAGAGGGTCAGGGTCCAGATGATTCAAAATCAGAATGTTTCAAATGATTGTCACCTATGAGAACTTGGGTCCTTTCGAAGGCATGTACAGATTGCCACAGTAACATCCCTAAGCAGCCAATAAGCATCACTTTCCTAGTGTAACTCTATTATGGAACCTGAACTAGAACAGAATCCAAAGGATTTAGTCAGTTAAGTGATATTTCACTAATATCTTCAATTAAAAATACCCATAAATATTTCAATTCTCAAAAGATCAGATTTGCATCAGTAGTAATTCTGATACCCTAGCGCCCCTCTCAATTGGCCATATTATAAGTCATTTTTAAACATCTATCCATTAGAAACAATACTTTACTGAGCACTTGGTGGGATTCAAGAATACAAAATTAATTAGTTAATTAAAGCCTTGTTCCTCCCTTCTAGGAGTTTTCAACAAAAGGAGCCGCAGTGTCCCTACATAGTAAGTTCTTGAAAGCGAGACATGTAGAATCAACAGTTCCCAATTTGATAGTTTTTTTTTTTCAAAACTATACAAGCATAGAAGAGAGTGATCACTATGGAGACACAATCCTTGACTCTAGCAGACAAGGAAAAAAAGCACGCATCTCTGCAGAACAGGCTCGTTCAGCTGGGTCTCTGCCATGTTTGGTCTCCACTGAATGAGCAGTACAGCTGACTCAAATGTAACCACTCACTCCACACAGCCTGACTAGAATTCCTCTGATCCACCCTGAAAACCTCAAAGACGATTTGAGTCCTGGACTATCACATATTCGGCCAAAATGTCATTGATTACATAAAAACTAACAGGCATACCCATCGCATTATTATGCAGCCTCTTTCCTCTTAATGATAAAATTATACGTGTACCCCAAATTGGTTGTAAAATAAACTTCTTTATAATTAAAAAGAAAGGTTCTGAGGATTCTGGAGATGAGTCTGGACATGGTGACTTCCTAGGAGCATTGCTGGATAAATCTAACAGAACTGAGAGCTACTACCCCCCAGAGTACACCACTCCACTCAAAAGGTTAATGTCTCACTGTTCGCTGTCTCCTTTCAAAAGAACAGGAGACATCCCTCATCAGATATAACGAAGGAGTGGGGAGGAGGAAAGCAAAGAGTGACTGGCGCATCTTACTAAGAACCATATTCCGAATTGACTGAGCAGCCTCTGGTCATGCTTATCATCATCCTTGTTATCGAAGTCAGCGTTGTCCAGGGAGTGGTGGGAGGAGGAGAGACCCAGCTGCCGCCGCCGGTTCAACTCGTGCTCCCTCTGCTCAGCGTGGAACTCCGCTTCTTTCAACAAACTGCCCAAGAAGGGTGAGTTCAAGTAAGACGTGGAAAAGCACATCCCAGACCACGGCCCATCCAGAGCAACGGCCACATGAGCCCTCCCCCAACATGGTCACCCTCCTCTAAGTCTGTGCCGTTTACCCAGAAACGCTAGTTTCACTGTCTCGCTATTTTATACTCCCCATCTCAGAGATAAGCCAAGAGACTCCTTCTTCCAGTGGATTGCATGTAGGCTGATGTAATAATATCTCTTCCCTCTGGCTCCCCAGCCACCGACATAGCCAGGCTGGTCATTCGCACCCAGATGAAGAAAAGTCAACAACTAGTGTCAAGGCTCTGGAAGGGAGGCAATGGTTCCTCTCTGGGCTTACTAAGCAAGCAGCAGATAAAAGTAATAATAACTAATGCTGGCAAGCAAAAACAAGTGACTTCATACACAATGTTGGTGAGGTGACACTCATGCTTTCTAAAGCAATATGGTAACATATTATGAAAACATCTAAACCCTGTGACCAGCTAACCCACATCTGAGACTATATAGGAAGAGCCCTGTGCACAGAATATCAAAGAGTTGTTTATAAGATAAGAAAAAATGAAAGCCATCTAAATATATAATGGCAGAGAAAAATTATAACTGCACGTGTGTGTGCACACATGTGTGTGTTATGGTGTGTGTGTGCATGTGTGTATGTTATGGTGTGTGGTATGTGCGTGTGTGTTATGGTGTGGTGTATACTTTGAGCTGGGCGTATGTACATCTGTGTGTACCCCTGCAGAGTCCAGAGAAGGACTCTGGGTGTCTTCCTCCCCTGCTCTCTGCTTTATTCTAGTTAGAGGAAGCCCTGCTAAATTTGGAGCTTGCCTTGGTTAGGCTGACAGGCCAGCACACCTTCGGGTCTCCTGTCTCTGCTCCCTGATGCTGCAGTTACAGGCATATGTGACTGTGCCCAGCCTTTTACATGGTTGCTGGGATTCAAACTCAGTCCTCGTGCTTGCCGAGCAAACGTTCTCTTACCCACCAAGCCGTCTTCCCAGCCTACCCTGTGGATTTCAGCACAACATGGAAAGAGCCGATTGAATGTTGGCCCAAAATGAACCATAGGCTCACTGTAATTACGATCATATAATCAAGACACGCACTGAAAACAACTAGGTAATGTACGAAACTCTACGGCTGCATTTTGATCTCAGTTTTCTGTAATCCGATTTAGTAATCATCAACTTCTATCATGTGTTTGTCAGTTGGTAAAAACAAATCAAAAAGATATAGTCTCTTTTTTAAAAGAGCATTTTAATATTAGTTAATCTTTACTAATCTTGTGACTCTGGATAGTATCTGAAAAGAGCAGATCTAGACGATGTGACGTGGCATGCTCTCTCCGTCATCTAACAGAAACCTTCAGCAGCAGCCTGGTAGCCGGGGCCATCTGAATCCCTCAGCCTCGTGGTCCCCACCAGCACCGCGTCACCTGGCTCTTCTGTATCCTATTACTAACAGGCAGGAAGCAGGGTGCATCTGAGCTCTTGGGCAAGGCCTCCTCCTGGCTAATACTGCAGGGGCTCAAACCCTCACTTTGGAAGGAGCCACCACTTCAGCACCCTAACACCTCCTCTGCTCACGCTACTCTCCAGAGCCTGACAATTATACGTTTCCACTTCTCTAATTCCTGCGTGGATAACTGAAGGGCACTTAGGTCTCCTACGTACCTAGCACAAGGCCTTGCACGTAATTGTCATTCAATCCAAATATTTATTGAATTCATAAATTTTATTAAAACATCATCATGGCAAGGCAGCAGAGAGCATGAGAACCTGAAGTGAATTCACCCATCTCTGTGTGAGCAAGGAGAGCCTCAAAGGGAGTGTCTTCAGAGGAAGCCCAGGTTACCTGATAACAGCCTCCACAGCGCAGACCAGCTCCTCCGCCCCACACTCCCGCGTGTTGATGGGGGGTGGGGAGGTCTGGTAGAGGTGCGTCTCCGCGGCGGCCCCCACCTCGTTATTGTGGTGATTGGAGTGGCATCTTTTGCAGTACCTAACTGGCCTGTTTCCGTGACGACCGCAGCATCCTGCGGAAAAGCAGGTGACGACCGCCCTTCTGACATGGGAGCTGCAGTTCTGGAAGCAGAGAAAGTTGAGCCAATTAAAGTTGGCTTCTGAGAGACAAACTCGGCTAAAAACCTGGAGCAAATGGAACCTCAAGGGACCACTGGAAGTGACCGAGTTTCCAAAATGCGGGGTATTGTCTAGTCACTCAGAGGTGTTTTAGTCTAGTGGAAAGGGTAGAGATGTTCTAGAAAGCAATGGAACTGAGTTAGGAAGCTGGAGTGTTTGAACTTAATGTTTAAGACTTTCCAACAGAAATTCAAAATCAAAACCTAGAACTTTGATGCAGAGAAAGCACACAGCACCAGGAGTCAGGAAGGAAGAAAGTCAACTTCCGGCATAATCCTTTTAAAAACCAGTTTATGAGCTGGGTGGTGGTGGTGGCGCATGCCTTTAATCCAGCACTCAAGAGGCAGAGGTGGGTGAGTTGAGGCCATCCTGGTCTACAAGAGCTAGTTCTAGGACAGGCTCCAAAGCTACAAAGAAACCCTGTCTTGAAAAAAATAAAACAAAACCAAACAAAAAGGTTATCCACCACTAGCAGAGTAAATTTTCCTGCAGTCCATCTGTCCTTGGTGTTCAAGGATAGATGGAGGTTACGCTACACTGGGCTGACAACCCCACAGTAGGGCAGTCTCCACTCCGCCACGGATACACCAAACCATACCACAAGGACACACCAAAGTATGGCTAGACCTAGTGACAGAACTGGCTACCGACATCAACCACAGCACAGGGATCCACAGGAAGTGATGGGAATGAGAAAAGCCACATCACAGGAAGAAGATGCCATCGCATAGTACGGGGGTTGTCAGCACCACCCTGACAAGGCAGGGGAGTGTGGCAGCATCTATGGAAAACAATCTGGGGAGCTTCGAGGAGCAGGAAGCACCCTGACATCAACACCACCATCAGACAACGTCCGTATGTTTGGCAGAGCACCTCAAGGGCAGACAGTGCTGGGCCCTGTCAACTCAGAGTTTGTGAGGAGTTGGGAGTACTCCTGACAGAAATTGCAGGAGAGTCAGGAGGAAGGCTGCAAGCTCCATCAACATGTCAACAGTACAGCAGCCTGTCGGTAGGCGCTATCATTTCACCTCTTCTAGTACAAGGCTACGCACTTTGGATGCCTGTGTTAGAAAATCTCATTTTTTTTTTTTTAAACTCAGGCCAACAAACCATTGAAGCAAGACAGGGACGGGTAAGTCTTTACACCGCCACAGCCGCAGCTTTTCCGGACAGCGGCTGTGTGTTTATTGTCATTGAGTTTGAAATATTTATAATATGTTCTTACCAATTTTTTAAATAAGCATTTGAGATGTCTTGTGATTCTTCTATTAAAATTCCTTGGGGTTTTTCCTCTTTCTCGGCAACAGAAAAGTCAAGTACTGTAGACCACTATCCTGGGAGCACAACAGCTCTCACCCTTCCAAGAGCAGCTGGGACTCTCTGAATGAGAGTCTCAAAGTCAGGCCTGTGGATCCCTGGCCTCCCCTCACAGAAGCGGGGATGGGAGGGCCACTGAACCCTTATTTAAGATCCTAGCCACTTCCTCCTGCACTTCCAGCCAACTACAGGCAATTCTGCCTTAGCTGCCAGTGACATCATGGTCTCAGGAAACGCTCTTTATACAGAGTGTGGAGTAATAACTGAAGCAGGGACTCCATCAATTAGGGAGTTGTCACCCACTTTCTTAAGGTGCTGCTGCTTTGGGGTTACTCATGCTCCTTTAAGTGGCCTCCCATCCATCTCTACAGGTAAACCTTTGGATTTTGATGGAATAGCACTTCAGTCTTTCGTGGGTGCCCTGTCTGGGGACAGGAGACATTTGGGTTTCCCAGGAATTGTTCACTCAATGACCTTTCTTTCGAACACTGAGTTTCACTCTGCAAGCCCATGAGTTCTTGTTAGTTTAGAGATCCCCCTGCTTAGCCACCAACCAACACCACCCTATCAGCAGAGCGCTATTTCTCAGCATGTATTCCTTCTCCCACTGGAGCTGCTGCTATGGTCTGAACATTTATTCCAAACCCCACCCCCAAATTCCTCGGGCTGAAATCTTAACTGCCACGTGATAGTATTAGGAAGTTGAGTCTATGGGAAGTGGATAAGCCAGGAGGACAGAGCCCCCCAAAATGGGATGACTGCCAGCATGAAAGAGACCTAGAGAAAGCCAGGTGTGAAAATACAGCACAGGAAGAAGCCATGTTTAAGGAGCAGACACCAAATTTACTAATGTCCTGATCTTGAACTGCCTGTTGTTTGTAAATGCTTGTTGTTTGTAAATACCCAATCCATGACATTTCATGGCAGCCCAAATGGACTAAGACAATTGCAGTTAGCTTTATGTTCCTTTGGCGTTTTCACTGTTCCATAAATAATAGGCTGTGGACCTGATTTCATCATTAGCCATAATATAGTCCTGAAGTTTAGGTCAACTATTTCCCCGCCCTCCTCCCAACAGCCCAGACACTCCCTGAATCCTAGCGCCATTTTTATATTTTCTGACTTTTTACCGTAGATTTCTTGGTCTCCTATGTACAAGAAAGAAAACTTCACATATCATGATTATCTATGCTCCATGTGAAATTTTTTTGTGGTTCATACAGAACATAACAAATGCATTTGCATACACAGAGGAAGGAAGATACGCTCACAACCAAACACTCAGCCGTATAAACAACACTGACGGCAGTTATGCCAGGTAGGATCAATAGGTACAGAGCCATCTTGCAAAAGCAACAGCAAGACTTGTAACATCCACTAAACATCTGGTGTAAGGCCTCAGACAAGTGCTTAGCTGTGTGGGCTACTGTCAAGGACTGATTGTCACCTTCTTTTTCCTATTTCTCTCCTGTAGTCAAACCCAGACACACAGTGACACTGAGCCCGAGACCAGACTCTGCTCTCTGGGGGCCTTCTAGTTTAATCTATTAACAGGTTCAGTCTTTTCCCCATCCTCGTCTGATGGAACATTGTCACCTCAGGAACCTCAACACACAGCACTCAGGAGGGTGTCCAGACACCTAGTATCCTGGTCATCCCAGTAGGCCCAGGTGGGCAAGACATCGAGAAAAGCAGGGAACACCCCACCTTTACCTTTCAACTAACTGTGCTTCTGTGTATAGAAGCAGACAAAAGCAGGGTTACCTGGTCACTCCTAGGCCACATGACCAGGTGACTGTGTGCTGTGAACAAGTAAACATCGTGCAAAGATGTTAGGTTTGTAGGCTCGAAAAGAAGAGGTGACCTGGAGGTGTTGTTCATAGTAGAGTGTTTGCAGAGACATGAGCAGGGCCTGGGTTCCATCCCCCAGCATGGTAAGGAGGGAGGGAGGGAAGGAGGAAGGGCAGGCTTTTTTATGGCAATGAAGCACCAGGGATAACTGCTGTCTGCAATAACTCGAAGGGGAAAAGGGCACCTAATGAGATTGAGCATGTGACTGAAGACGAATCCACGCACAATAGTGAAAGCGCCAGTTCATCTGTGTTAACTGCACCTGGTGGGGTATGAGAGGGAAATAAAAGGGACAGATTCACTCGGAAAGGAGGCGCTGGAGGAAACACATGGAAACCAAGAAGCGGGCATTGGGAGCAGGTGGAAGGAGCAGATGAGAGTAATAAATACTCCTTAGAAAACTTGAAAACCATCACAGACTGGCTTTTCCTAATGTCTCCTGTTGCATAACAAACCACTCAGAACGGCAGCCATGTGGGTATGTGCCTGGATTCTCCAAGCCAAAGGTTCTCACAGGACACCAACAAGATGGCTGTGCTCTCTGATATCAGGGCCTAAAATGCAATGACTCAAACTTCTGGGAACCAGAAGAGCTGCCGCTGGGAGGCCTTCTTCCCCCACGAATCTGGCGCTGGCTGGGGAAACTGAATGACGGGGACAGGCTCAACGGGGCCTCCACACAAGAGCATCTGCCTGTCCTCTCTGTGCTCGTCAGTGTATTTGCTCCTTTTATGTCACGATGACAAAATACACATGGCTCCTGATATAAAGAAAACGTTTTTGTAGCTCCATATTATGGAGGCTCAAGGGTCCGGCAGAGGCAATAACTGGGCTCTGATGAGGACCTCTTAACAGATGGTCTCCAAGGCAGAAGTGCTTGAGGGGGTGAGGAGACCACATGGCAAGCCAGACACCAAGAGGGGTCAGATTTGGTCTTCTGGAACAACCCATTCTGTGGGAACTCACTAGGGTTCTCTGAGACCTACGAAGAGCTCTGCAATCTGTTCCAAAGGCTTGGTGCCGAGTGATCTCCCCCTAGGCGCCATCTCATAACATTGTCACCAATGGGACCATTTGAGCCCTTAGGGAAGAAACTACATCCAAACCAATTCACTTGGGTTCTCATAACACATAGTTCTTACGGGATGCCCTGGAAGTATTAGGTCAAGAGAACAAGGAGGAAGAGGTGTGACCTTTTGTGACCCAGTCTAAGTCATACAGAGTCACTTCTGCTACCTGAAGACAGTCACACATTCCAAACCTGGAGGAGGAAACACAGGCTCTACTCCTCACTGAGAGGACAATCAAAGAGCGGCATTCTGACCATGGCATTTCCATTCCTCCTTGTGCTAAACATACTCTCCTGCAAGGAACCCCCAAACACTCACTGTGACCATTGTCCCAGACACCACTGGTCACCTCTGTCACACACGGTATGAGTCCTCACCCAGAGAATCCAGGTCCATCATTAATGCCACTACCTGCCACTGATGTGGAGTTCCTGCAAGTTTGGAAGAGAACTGAGCACCTGGCAGAGTGGTGCTGCCATGATAGTGAGCCACACTGAGGAGACGGGGCAATGGACAGTCCACACCAAGTGCCTGGCATGATAGAGTGTCCACACTGAGTGTTGGTGCTTTGGACAGTCCACACCAAGTGCCTGGCATGATAGAGAGCCACACTGAGGAGCTGGTGCAATGGACAGTCCACACCAAGTGCCTGGCATGATAGAGTGTCCACACTGAGTGCAAGTGTGATAGACAGTCTACACTACGTGTCTGACATGGTAGACAGTCCACACCAAGTGCCTGGCATGATAGAAAGTCCATACTGAACGGTTGGCATGATGGAGTGTCCACACTGAAGAGCTGGCGTGGTAGACAGTCCATACGGAGTAGCTGCCATGATAGGCAGTCTACACTGAGTGCCTGGCTTTGTAACCACAAAACTGGAAAGTTTGGAAGACATGGTTAATGGAAGTCAGATGGGCCTCAGAGAGGATTTAGAGAAAATGGAGAGATAGTCTCATGCTGGGAGAAAGGGACACAGCAGAAAAATGTTTGGATATGATGCTGCTCTGATTGTGGGAAGCAAGAAAGGTAGACAAGAGAACTTGGGGTCTACTAAAGACTTTTTCATGTGGAGTTAGAGATAACACCCAAGTGTTTCTTGTTAGAGGCGGGCTGGGGAGATGGCTCAATAGGTCAAGTGCTTGCTATCCAAGAGTCTGATGCCCAGAAGCTATGTAAAAGCTGGGTGCAATGGTTAATATCCATAAGACTGAGATCTGGGAAGGCAGGGAGACAAGTGAATGTTGCAGTCTTGCTGGCCAAGCTGATCCAGCTGAAACCACAGACTGCAGATTCACTGAGAGTCTGTCTCAAAACACAAGGCAGAGAGCCATGGAGAAAGACATCTCATGTCAACCTGTGGCCTCCACATGCTCATACACAGGTAAGCACTATCGCGAAAGCAAGTGAGCATGCACACACACACACATGTGCATACACACATGTGCACACACCACAGTAACTGTGAGAGGGAACGTGAACAGAAGAATGAATTATTGTAGTTACAACTAAAATTTAAAGAGAAAATATTGAATCCAGGGCACTCTTTCCAGTCAGTGGTATAAGATTCTCAAGGTAAGAAAAGGTTTCGGCGTAAACACTATATCCAGGGTCCCATGAGGAAAACGTGTCCTCAGGGGGATAAAGATGATAGGGTTAAATATAAAGTCATTTGTTAAGACACAGAATGAGCAAGGCAGTGGTGGCACATGCCTTCAATCCCAGCATAATACTGGGAGGCAGAAGCAGATGGATCCCTAAGGCTAGCCTGGTGTACAGAGTGAGTTCTAGGACAGTCAGGACTACACAGCGAAATCACGTCTTGCAAAAAAGAAAGAAAGAGAGAGAGAGAGAGAGAGAGAGAGAGAGAGAAGGGGAGGGGAGGGGAGGGGAGGG
>NW_026067953.1:8346728-8424007 GCF_014885135.2 Alexandromys fortis | reverse complement strand
GGAGAGGAGAGGAGAGGAGAGGAGAGGAGAGGAGAGGAGAGGAGAGGAGAGGAGAGGAGAGGAGAGGAGTCAGAATGTGGTGTGTTACATCATAATCTCTTTTAGGCAGACAAAGACCTGGAGATTTTAAGGGTGTACTTCACCATCCTCGCTACTAAATAATATAGTGCTGAGACTGTGAGGCATCATTTCCAGAAACCTCGAGGACAGTTCAAGGTTTAGCCAGGCTTATCTCACAGAGATGAACCTTTAACTTGTGTTTAACTAAAGAGGTTTATAAGGGGCACATAGAAGCACACAGCATTTCTTGAGGATTCTGTCAGGGTGGCCTGAGAAGGCTAGGGACAGCCTGAGATGAATGAGCTTTCAGGCTTGCAGGATTTCGAGGGCAAAAAGAGACCGGCTAAGTCTGCTTATCCTGGCCAATTTTATGTCAGCTGGACACAAGCTAGGGTCATCTGGAAGGAGGGAGCCTCAGTTGAGAGGATGGCAATAAGATCAGGCTGTAAGACATTTTCTTAATTAGTGATTGATGTGGGAGAGCCCAGTCCATCGCGGGTGGTACCATTCCTGGGTTGGTAGTCCTAAGTTCTATAAAAAAACAGGCTGAGCAAGCCAGGGGAAGCAAGTCAGTAAGCAGCACCCCATGGGTGCTCCTGCCTCCAGGTTCCTGCCCTGTGTGAGTTCCTCACCTGACTTGCTTCGATGATGAACAGCGACCTGGAAATGTAACCCACTGTTTTCCTCTCCAACTTGCATTTGCTCTGAGTGTTTCATCATAGCACAGTAACCCTAATTAAGACAAGTTGGTTGCAGAATTGTGGGAGGGTAGAGGCCTGGCTTGTGAAATTTTAGAGGGAAGTTTTAATGCCTCGATTGGGGTCATTTCTTACTGCGAATTAAGTTTCTATGGTTCTAGCTAGCTGGTGTGAAGAATCAGCTGTGATTAACAGTGTACAGAACCTGCTAAGGTGAGAGATTTGTTTTACTGGGATACTCGATGCTGGTCGGCTGGAGCAGAGAAATCAGCTGTGATTAATAAGAGACCAGCATCGTTGAGGTGGAATCTTCTGAGAAGTGCTTCCTGAGAGTCAGCACACAGAAGCTGTGCTCCAGAGGGGGCCAAGGTTGTACCGAGGACTGACAGTCAAATTTGGAAGTGGAAGAGTCACCTAGATGGTACTGGTTTTGAAGGCATAAATGGAAACCAGGTGAGGCTTGCTTGCCACTGTGAGAGGCCAGGAGAGGCCACTGGCAAAGATACCGCCTCAGTGGCAGTTGAAGGCCCAGGATTGAAGGAGTCATACAGAGAAGTTGAGGTTTGGCACCATGAAGGCAGCCTGGGAAAGGCTATTGTTGACAGTGCAGCCCAGTTGCATTCTGAAGATGCCAGCACCGTGGGAGCCATGGAATGGGGCACCACGCTGAGAAGACAAGCTGTGTGTGCTGCAGAGGGCAGAGGTGGAGAAGTGACCCAAGCCCTTTGGAGGAGTCCAGAAAACCATGAGTGAGTCCCGGATATTGGTCATTGCATGCACTTACATTGATGGTATTTTGGTTTGGTTTTAATCTGGTTGTGACTGTGCCCTGGATCTTCCCTCTTGAATAAGAAAGTCTCTAACTTTTTTTTTTTTTTTTTTTTTTTACTGGAGCCTATAGCTGAGAGACTGAATTTTTAAGGAGATTTGGGTTTTTAAAGAGACTGGATTTTAAAGTGTTTTAATTTATAAAGATTGCGGGACTTTTAAAATTTGTAAAATGTTTTATGCTCTGATGTTGATGTTAATTTGTGATATTGGGGATGAACAAGAAAGAAAGGTGGTGTCTTAACAGTGATGTGTTTGTGTGTCAAGTTGGCGATGGGTCAATTGTCCTGCCTATTTTTATGTCAACTTGGCACAACTGAAGTCATCTGGAAGGAGGAAACCTCAACTGAGAAAATGCCTCCATAAGATCAGACTGTAAGCAAGCCTGTAGGGCATTTTCCCTATTAGTGATTGATGGGGAGGGTCCAGTCCATTGTGGGTGGTCCCATCCCTGGGCTGCTAGCCCTGGGTTCTATAAGAAAGCAAGCTGAGCAAGCCAGGGGAAGCAAGTCAGTAAGCAGCACCCCCATGGCGCAGCAGCTCCTGCCTCCAGGTTCCTGCCCTGTGTGAGTTCCTGACCTCGCCTGCTTCAATGATAAAACCTAGAAGTGCAAGCCACCCTTTCCTCCCCAATTTGCTTTGCTCAGAATGTTTCAGCGTCGCAATAATAACCCTAACTGAGGCACTGTGTCAATCTGCTGCCCAGATCGCTGTGCTCTGTGCTGACCTTCGAGTTGCTTTACCCAGGGGCAGGCAGCAGAACTGACGCTGTGTGACTTCTGAGCGGCGGCCTCAAGGGCCCTTGCAACCTCCTTTTTGGCTCTCTCAAAAAACTGTGCACAAGCCCAGCCTGGCCTCCTGGAGAGTGAGACTTCTCATGGAAAGAGGGAGTCCTGAGACCTCTGCCATCTCAACCATTCAGCAAGCCAGCTAAGGTCCCATACATAATATATGACCATCAGACCATCTGATCATCCAGACATCATTCTCTGTATTCCACACCCGTGACTTCCTCCTGCACACCACCCCCCACCTCCACTCCCCATGCCCCATCCACCCACCCCCCAGCCACATACCAACAACAACCTAATGCAAGTGTGTAAAGAAGCCTAGAGGAGTTCATCAGCCAAATTGTCAATCCACCAAATTGCAATCAATTGATTGCAATGACTGACTGTTGCTGGTAACCAGCCGTTACATTTCAGGACGGTTTGTTAGTAATAGCAATAAATAACCAAGACAGTCTTCAAAGGTACACACTCAAGATAAACCTCCCAAAAAGTTTAAATGAATTGTACAAAATTCAAACAAGCAGGAGAGAAATGAGTGGGTCAGAATCCAGGTTCCTGGAGCAACAAGTTAAAGCTTTTGTCATAGTGCCCTGCCGCTTCCTGTTAGCTTTTCAACTACTAAAAAATAAGAAAAAATGGAATGGAATGACCTAAAGAAACTAGGTAAAATGGCAAAAGGAAGTTTCAGCAGAGGAATATTTAGCTAAACATATCATTGAACATGCACCTTAATGAATATTTTCTACATGTGCTTGATCTAGGCATATTCTTGACATATATTAAAACTATATGCAACAAGTTTCAAAACAATGATTTTTAGCACTTAAGAAAGAACCTTCCCTAAAATTAAATCCCATGAATTGCATCACCATCTGCAGATGTTCGTGACTAGACTCTTCCCCAGAACCGCACATCTGCTTCCATTTTAGAGTACCGAACAAAGACACTGAGCACATGACGGTGAACAGAAGCAGCCATGGACATGGAGGCCATGTGGACATCACAATCTCACACAATGCAGCGCTCCCTCTCTTCCACAAATGCACTGACATGTACACAGTGGGAAAGTATGGCGCAGAGATGAGGCAGATGTCGACAGATGAGTTTACACACAGACACGGAATCATGCCCCCATCACACAGAGGGTGTGCGCTTACCTTTTTTTGACATATAGCAGATATTTCAGCTGTAAGGGGAAGGTACACAAAATATCAACAAAGAAAGAGAGCCCATTTTAAATAAGGGCAACCATGAAAAGTAATTAAAAAATACAGTCTTAGTAATGCGAACCAATGGATTTCATCAGAAAGCTTTGGATTTGCCCCATAAATTGTCATCGACATTTATTGGCCTCTATTTTTCCCCCAAAGCAAAAAGTATCTTTCTCACTCTTCTAATATTTTAGGTTTTATTCCATGCTGTAACTGTCTTCTACTTATAGGTCTAATTTAACCTTCTCAAATATGTTAAGAAATCAGTCAGGCTAAAGCCATACAACGGTGATCTCATCAGACAGTCAAACTCAGAAGTCTTACTGGGGACCGGGAAGCCACCGGTGTTGAAGCTGTGAGAGCAGCAAGGACTCTGGCCTTTCTGTCTCTGCTCTTTCTGTGACACTGATGCGGAGTGATAGGCTGTGCTTAGCACACATCCATGAGATGGTCTGAAATGTCAAGACGATGAGATACACTTATCTTGGTCTACTCTGACTTGAGCTATTGGTATTAACTAGTGCAAAGCAGCCTTGTGGTTACTTAGAAAAAAATCGTTCATCAAACATGAGTAGATCCATTAGATCAAGGCGGTCAAATTGCTGTCGACTAATGAGGCTGACTTTTGTGAGAGCATAAGAATCCTTTTCAGTTGGCATACCAAGTGTTTCCATGGAAACTGATATCTTGAGAGTAGTTGAAAATAATTTTTCCGAGAATCTATCACTATTTCCCTTAAAATAGTAAGGCCCCAAGAAATGGACTAGCACTTTATTTATAGAATAGTCTGTGTTACAGTAACTCAGAAGATTAAAGGAAGGTGTTTCCCAAACCCTGCCTGTTAATTAGAAATTAATGGATACAAAATCAGTAAAATGTAGAACTTGGTTCTTAAAAATCATCTTATATAACCACTTGATAACCTGCTGTTTGCATGCAATAATCTGATGAGAATGTCACAACTCTGGGAGAACAACCAAAAGCTCTTTCAGTTCTTCCACAGATGAGCATCATCTAAAAATGAGGTCTAGAATCCAGAAACATGCCTGATATTTAGCAGGGGCTAGTATTCTAGAAACTGAACATTGCCATACGCTCCTGTAGATCCAGCTACTCAGGAGACAAGAGGCTGATTGAGTCTGGGAGTTTAAGTCCAACCTAGGCAATACAGCAAGAGCCTGCCAGTTATGAAAACAAAAAACAAAAACAAAACAAAAGCAAGCCGTCCAGGGTGGGGCATGTTCAGTACTCGGGAGACAGAGACAGGGAAATCCAGGGTTCGGTGCCAGCCTGAGTGACCTTCTAAGAAGAAACCAACAAAATATAGTGGCACAGACTTCTGAATGTGACTGTCCAACATCAGGCACCAGAGGTTCACTAGGAAAGTGGCCTGATGCATGACTCTGTCCATACTACGAGCCCAAAGCTTCCTACAGATGAAGGAAATTTTCAAAATGTCCCTGAAAGGAAGTGGAGGCCGACGGCATCGCTCTGTTACAGGCGGCACTCATCAAATTAACTTCTCTCTTAAAGTTGACATAACCTAATATTAAAAAGTAGGATTTCAAAGAAGTAGTGTACTCTAAATTAAAGCAGGAGCTCACCGCCCGTGTTAGCATGGGGCTTCCCACGGCCTCTCCTGCTTGTCCCTTCACTCTCTGTGTCTGTACTCACAGCCTGTGCCCTGTGCCCCAGTGGGGATCATTGTGCCTCCGCCTTTCCTACCCATGTCTTTCCTCAGCCTTCCTGAGCAATTTTTCTTTTTGCGACATCCCTGAAAAGGAGGCTGGAACACGCAACTTCTCCGTGTGCAGCGACCTAGCAACTCCTAGCAGACTCTAACAGGCTCCAAGGAGTATCGCACACCTTAGCTTTTTATTATAATAAACTAGATACACTTTATCCCCATCTTACTAATTGGGAGGCCAGCTCTCAGAGCAATTAAAGGACACTGCCCCCAAAATACAGAGCCACCAGGAAAAAAAAGCACCGTGGTTCCCTTTCTGACCTAGCACAACACATCATTGGTAGCATGTGTTCTACACACAGAACATTCCTCAGGACACAACTCAGCAGGGCTTAGGTCATACACGATGTTGATTATAATATCTAACCTTAATTTTTGGTAGAACTGATAGTGCCTTCCCTTGTTATTAAGTGTTTAGGCAATATTATAAGCAAGACATTGACATAACGCTGCAGGTCAGTGAACATCCCTGAAATATGAGGCTTTGGCTGCTGTCTTTATAAAATAGCACAGAAGGAGATAAATCAGCCATGTCATTAGTCATCCTTACTCATTATTCACCCTCTCTGAAGAACACCTTACCTTGTGGCAGGAGAACATCAATCAGCCACTCGCTGTGGTCCCTAGGAAGAAAAATGAAATTGGTTTCTGAGCTCCACTGGATTGTTCCCCCTGCGCATGCTCGTCTGTGAGTTATAGACTACTGATTGAAGCTATTCATAGGGAGTGTAATTAAGAGCACTGTTGTATGAACTTTTGAGCATCTAATGCATCCCAGTCAATCTATAAATTACGAGCATTCCTCGTACTCCGTTGTCCGTAAACGATGGTTTCCCAATGTTAGTTCCGCCAACCCCGACACGGGCCATAGACACGGAGCTGAGCGAGACCACAAAGGACAGCTCACAAGGACAAAGAGCCCACTGGAGTGATGACACACTGGCTTTGGAAACTCCAGGCTTCTCTAGCATCAGGCTTTCTCTACAGCCTCTTCTTAGAGAGGCTGCTTCAGAATCAGAGCTGCTCCATTGCTTGGAATTTCCTTCTTGTGTCTTCTAAAGACAGATGTGGCAACTTGTGTCTTTGATTGAAATCACCCAAATTGTGTTAAACGTCAGACAAACAAATCTCTAAAAGTCACAGTAAGGCTGGCGGGAAAGTCAAGTAACCAACCTTGGGGCAAACAACTTTCCTTGCAGTCTGGTTCAAGGACTCATACCTACCCTGCAATCCTCTCGCTGCATTCTTCGCAGAGGTACAGTGGAGGTGGCTTATCACCCAAAGCCACTGATAAGGAAGGGTCTATACACATCTGAAACAAATGACAAGACAGAATGACCCTTCCTGCTCTGATGCACCATGTCCCCAGTCTATGAGACGCATACCATATATGGACAGAGGCAGCCTTTTATTATCAAGGTAGAAGAAACTGGTTTAGTAAACCACCTGCTCTGCTGAGGAGCCCACACTGGGGATGTAAATGTGCCTGCCAGGGTTCCTCTGTCTGGCTATTTGCAATTCAAGTACCAAACACTGTCAAGAAATCTTCCCTCCTGCCACAAAGCTGAAAAATCCCCCTGTTCTCAGGCTGCTCAATTGTGTTATATCGGTGACAAACACAGCAATCTCTCTTTAGGAAAAGGAAGATCCATCATTAAGAGTTCAGAATCATTAGCTGCCATCCAAATGCTGGCAGCAGACGTCACAGGAAATCTAGTACCGAGGGGTGCTTTTCCTCATTCCTGAACCTCAACTCTCACGCTTACAGTGCCCCATTTGTGCTTTTCTCCACACCCCCAACTGCAGCTCATTTGCCCCATGCCTTGTTGTCTATGCCCCAGCAGAGACACAAGTGTTCATGTCACATTATTAGGGTGTCTGGATGTTTTCAATCAAGTCAACAGTCAGGTACCTAACTGTGCTTAAACTTCCCATCAATTCAACTTTCTAGTATTTCAAAAGTCATCCTGCATTCTGTGCCTGCCTTCAAGAATAATACGCCTCTGATTTAGCTGAGTACCAGGTAATATGCCTGGTACACACACTCTTCTTCCTTTAGCTTTTTTTCATTTACTTGAAGGAGGAAAATAACCCACATTTACAACCCCACCTATAATTCAGAGCCAAAATCTTGAGAGGTTTTAGTGATGGGATCAATACCAAAATTGCTAAATTTAAACAATTAAGTCAACAAAGTTCATAAGAGTCAACAAAGTTCATAAGTTGCATATTAGCTAATGACAACAATCTACTGTGGAATATTTCCTATGTAAATTTCTTGATTCTTTAGACACAATTAGTAACTACTGTTTGGTCTGTGAGAGTGGCAATTTTTTCACAAATAATCAAAGAGTAAGTATTTTAGGTTTTGTGAGCCATATACTCTCTGTCACAGCTACTCAACTCTTCAGGTATTGCATAAAAGCAACCACTCTGTAAGCAGACGAGCAAAGCTACATTCCAATAAAACTTTATTGATGGTAACAAGCAGTAGACACATTAGCAGCAGACACATTAGCACCACAGGTTTGCTGACCCTGTCTTATATAATTCTCTGGGCTTCAGCCAATTTCATAAAGCGAATTTTAAATGGAACCAGGAATAACCAAAAGTGGAAAGTGACATAAGACTCTAAGTTCTGACTTGTTTTCGCCCCATCCCTATGGCAACGGTTGGCTCTTCAAACAGTGCTGTTCCCTGGGACAAATCATTAAAGCCTCAGACTGCAGTGTCTGTGGCAGAGAGGGCTTTGCTGAGGACTCACTTGCACCCTGTGTAGAGCTCCTGAGCACTGGTATTTCACGCTCTTTTCCAGTAAGTCCTCGAAACGTCTGCCAGACAAAGGTAAGTTTTCCATTCCACTCAAAAGGAAAACTTCCTGGGATGTTAGATTGACAGCCATTAGAGACTGGCTACCTGACTTTTGACCTGCTGGTTATGTAATTAATATGTCTGCTCAGTTCGGTTCTACTAATATGTTTCTGTCTGGCCATTGAATTAAAACAAACCAACCAACCAACAAGAACAACAACAAAGTGATTGTTGCTGGCAGGCACCATACCTTTAATCCCAGCACTCAAGAAGCAGAGGCAGGGGGATTATTTTAGAGCTTGAGGCCAATCTAGTCTACATAGGGATGGGGCTAGCCTGAGCTACCTAGTGAGTTCTAAGCCAGACAGAGCCATATAATGAGATCCTGTCCTAAAAAATAAGAGATTGTTTATAATCTATGCCCAATGTACAGACTCAGGAAAACAGATAAAGAAAAATTACAAATAACTCATGTCAGTGAATCATCCTCATCCACTCTGCGGTGACATTTTTATGGGTATCACTGGCTGGTTTTCACTTCCAGTGAGAACCTGTATCTAAATAGACTGAATCTATGTCAGACTACACGATCTCATAGCTTCCCTTTCCAGGAAGCCTCAGGCATCGGAGTCCCTGCACCTGTGTGTTCTGTGGTAGTGGTAGGCTCTTCAGAGCAGCCATGGTTGCAAAGAGTAAACCCCGCTGAACCGTGCCTGCTAGAGTGCAAACCATGGCCCCACATGGGAAGCATTGCCCGGACTGTTGTTTTCTAGAAAGTGAAACACTAGAGACTTTTTAAAAAGAGGGAAGAGATTTGGCAGGAAGAAGGCACGCAATGAAAATATCTTCGGAGCAGATTAAGGTGGTGGCTGTGAACATTTGAATGTGCTAAATACCAACTGTTTCCTTTCACATGGTAAGTTTTAAATTTAAACAATTTCTATGTGAATTTCATCTCGATAAAGAAAAAATACCAAAGGCAGGCTGGCGGTGCCTGGCCTCCAGGACTGGGCTCCTGGCATAACAGTAAGGTCAACCCAGATGAATGGGCTGGGCTGCCTGCCTAGCAAAGGAGAAAATCTAATTTCTCCTTTCGGTGATTAGATGGCCAGAAAGCATTACTAACCAGGATGCCAGAGGACTCTAGAGAAGGCAGTCTGCCATAAAAGCAAGGAAAAAAATACCTGTGACAGGCAGAAGCAGGGAGGGAAGACACAAAAGCCGTGTAGGTCTCCCTGCTATGAAAGCCACCGACTGCACAAACCACACGTGACATACTATCTGTTCACTCCAGCATCCGCATACCAGAGAAAAAGACTTTGAGCCCCACATCTTCTTAGCTTGAGAACGGAGGTTACATGAAAGACTATGCACTGCAAAGCCCCTGCTCCTGTTGTGGCTCAGGCTCAGCTGCTCTTTCTCTGGAGTCATTCGGTTTTCTGCCATTAAAGGCAAGCATCCAATATAAGGACACAAGGAAGTCCTGCGACAGGTGACGCACGGAGACGGCAGTGCTACCACCGTCGCCCAGCACATTGTTAGTCCTTTGTAGTTACCGGATCTCATTTTACCTGGCGCTGTCCCTACACAGTGGCAGTGCTGGCTTCCTGTTATTTAGGCACCGACAGTCTGCCTAGACAAGGGAAACAGACTCCAGTAACACCAGATTCTCAAAAGCACCTGTACATGCTCCTAACTTCAGCCAGCACCCACTCCTTACAGTGCAATGTTAACCCATGCATATCCTGATGTGGGAGTGATTTCTTATTAATAAAGAAACTGCCTAGGCCCCTTGATAAGGCCCACCCTTAGGTGGGTGGAGAAAACAGAGGAGAATTCTGGGAGAAGGAGGCTTGGTGGAGGAGTCGCCATGGTTCTCCCGCTCCAGACAGACGCAGGTTAAGATCCTCCCTGGTAAGCCAGCTCGTGGGCTACACAGAATATTAGAAATGGGTTAGAACAATATGTAAGAGCTAGCCATAAGGAACTGGAACTATCCGGGCCAGGCAGTGTTTGAAAGAATACAGTTTCCGTGTAATTATTTCTGGGTATAAGCTAGCCATGCGGGCGGCCGGGTGCCGGGGACGCAGCCCTGCCGCTCCTATTTCAACAGATGGCGCCCAGACGTGATGGGCTAAATCCACTTAAAAACCTGAGAAGGCTTAAAAATAAGGGAGAGAGAGTTTAACACAGATTTTTGCTGTTTTGTTGGTGGCGTGCTGTAGAGAGATTCCTGATTCAGCTACAACAGCAGAAAAATAAGCTACATCATTTTAAAGCGCGGCTTCCTGGGGGCTGTGCTGCCAGCATGAACTCTGGCTTTAAAGCATTTCAAGGCTTTTATGGGACTGGATGTTTGTGTTCCGCTTGGGATCGGAGGAGAGTGCTCTGAGACCGTGCAGATGGCTCAGAGCTCCCCGCCTGCACCTGGGCAGAAGGCAGAATCAGGCTTAGGCAGGCGGAAGAGCATGGCGGATTCCTGCCGCTATACAGAGACGCATTTTCAGACTGCGCAGTGCTCTGCATGTCAGATTTGGCTGTAACTTGGATGAAAAGAGTTTCTGTGCTGCACACTCAGTCTCAGAGTTAAACTGCTGAGTGCGGCTCCAATGTGGACTTGCTGTGTGCCTGAAACTGTGAATGGTTCAGGGGCACCAAATGACTCTGAGGCAGGAGCGGCTGCTCCATGCTGAACTGTGCTGATCTCAGGCAGGAACTACCGTAATTACCTTAAAACCGTGCAGTTAAGGTTTAGACTGGGCAGGACACAGGCAGTACCGTATTACCTGTAAATGGTGCAACTTAAGTTTTTAAGAAATGCTTAACATTTTAAGAAATGCTCCTGTATAGTAAAGAAATTACAGATTCACAATAAAACAGATTCAGACACTGTTGGATAAATGTACGTAGGCTTGGGAAAGAGAAGAAAAAGAATATAAAGAATAAAGTTAATGTCTTAAAAAGAAAAAGGGTAAAGTCTTTAAAGAGACAGAGTACAGAAGTACAGAGAGTTATAGATTAAAAGAAATAAAGAAATATAAGCCACGTAAAAATGGAAAATTCACAGAGAGTCTGGATTATGTACATTGTGTTTTCTTTAAAATTTTTGACTGTGAAGGAGCTAAGTACAGAGAGACATTTCATTACATGGGCTGCCAATCTAAACCAAAATGGATATAAGGGTATTATGATTTCAGAATTTGGGTCTAAGGATATGATGCTTTGGAGAGGGTCTTCTTTTGTTTTTGCAGAGGATGAGACCCTGTGGATTGCATCTATTCCGATTTGGTATGATAGACCACGCCCTCCTGAAAGGTTGCTGTGAATACCCTCAAAAAATTGCTTCGCTCAATTGCCAACTGAGATGAAACTAGCATACAGGTTATATCATGAACAACCTAATTAACGACGCCCCTATTCAGCAGGAAGCAGTTTGTAGAGAAAAAACTACGCCCATGTTCCCAAATATTGTTTATAAATGTTCTTTTACATTTAAAGGGGGATATGATATAGATATGAATAATTTGCATTGGTATGGATTTTATGGTCAATTTTGTTATATGTATATGTATTTTTGATCTTGATTAAGGTATTGTGATTGTGTAGTTCATTTAAAAATGTAATGTATAATTAGGAAATATAGGTTGTTAATGGATAATCATCGCTAATACTTAAGCTTGTAGTCATGTTAGTTAGATTTTCTAGATATATAGAGAGATATTTTAGTTAGATAGGCATTCTTCATATCTTTCAAAGGCTGCAGAATATGGCATTTAAGATATTTTAATAACTTAGGGTTTTTCATGACAATGAGACACATTTGCTCCTGGCAGCACCAATCTATTTCAAGAGGAAGATGGGCATCGAAGAGAATCCTTATGGAGTTTGATAGCCATTTGGGCAAGAAACTGCTCTTGCCTGGACTGTTGCATAAACTGGACACAGAGAACCCGCAGAGAGAGGACTGCTGAACTTGCCTAAAGGTGAGATGACCTTTTGGGGTTCCTGCTTCATGAAAGAGTCTGTGAGACATTCTGCAGGACACAGCAAAAAGTGACTGAACTGTCTTTGGAATTTCTTGCTTGATGAGAATGTCTGCTGGATACTATGGGCCTGTAGGCCGAAGATGGATGCCCCAACGGTACAGAGGAACTTTGGGTGACTGTCCAGGCAGCGAGATGTCTCTGTCATTTCTAGAGTTTTCTTATTTCTTGTTTGATAGGTAATATTATATCCTTCTGGAGTCTTTGATGGAGTTGAAGAATGGTTAGTTATAGTTTTCCTTAGTTATGATAAGAGATAAAATAGATATAAATATTGTAACTGTAATTCTTACTTGATAACTGTTTTGTTATATGTAATTTTACTATGTTAAAGTTAAAGCCTTTCTTTTTTGTTTAAACAGAAAAAGGGGAAATGATGTGGGAGTGATTTCTTATTAATAAAGAAACTGCCTTGGCCCATTTTATTGGATAGAAAATTAGGTAGGCGGAGTAGACAGAGGAGAATGCTGGGAAAAAGAAGCTGTGTGAGGAGTCGCCATGGTTCTCCCGCTCCAGACAGACGCAGGTTAAGATCCTCCCTGGTAAGCCAGCTCGTGGGCTACACAGAATATTAGAAATGGGTTAGAACAATATGTAAGAGCTAGCCATAAGGAACTGGAACTATCCGGGCCAGGCAGTGTTTGAAAGAATACAGTTTCCGTGTAATTATTTCTGGGCATAAGCTAGCCATGCGGGCGGCCGGGTGCCGGGGACGCAGCCCTGCCACCGCTCCTGTTTCAACAATATCCTAACATGTTCAAGCCACCCGCATGGCCTGCATCCAACAAATACGATACTATAAACAATTTTGTTTGCTAAGATGTGATTACTCCTCAGAACATCCAACTTCAAGTCAGTTTCAATAGGGTTGGACAATACGTATAGAAAAGAATGAAGCTGAGAGTTAGGGTACCTGGCTCTGTCTTTAGTTTTATGCTAATTGCCTATTGGCCCCATGCAACAATCTGCTCACCTCTAGTGTGACCTACTGTTTGCACATTACCCAAATATCTCTCAGTCAACTAGCCCACATCCATGATTTGACTTCACGCCTTTGTCTATTTTTGTCTTACCGCTCTCAAATTTGAATAGTCTCATAGCAGACCCTCTGAAGTGGTAACTTATAAGGAAGGGGGTGCGGATTTGAATGTATTAGCTTAGATAGAAACCAGGTAAGATAAACTGTGTGTTCGTCCGCATTCTTCTGATAATCAGCCCAATGCTATACAACCCTTGACTGTGAATTCACAGCCCCAACTCACAGACACCACCGTTCCTCTTGCCCAAATACAGAGCCTGAGATGGACCGCAGAGCTCTTTTTACAGAGACACAAGCAACTTGCTCTGTTCACCCGGCAGTTTACTAACTGAACAGCCTAGAACACAGCCAGTGGCGGCCCAAGCTTGGGAAGCAGTACCTTCACAGCCGGCTTGTTAATTGCATTGTGGCATTCGATGTGCTGGCAGTGGATGGGATTCCAAGCTGGAAAGCAAAAGAGAGCCGGTAAAGATCTCTCACTGCAATTGAGACCCCAGTAAAAAACACACTAGATAGTTCACTAGTTTTCTTTCTCCTAAACAGAAACATCATCAGATGGTGTCCTAACAGACTCAATCACCTATGAAAACAAGTTAAAATCAGGCAAAGACATGGTGACTCTATTCGCCTTCCCTGGGAAAGAAAGCCAGCGGCAGGTAGAGCTCACAGGTCCATAATATTCATGAGTTCTCAGGTTTCCCAAGGATATTTTCACTGGATTCCCCAACAGTTCTGCAGCTAGGTATGACAGTTTATTCAGCTCTTGTCACATAAAACTAAATTAAATTTTCTGGTTGTGATGGTGTACACTGGTAGGATTTGCTGAAGGAGGTGGAGGCAGGAGGATCATGAGTTCAAAGCCAACCTGGGCTATACTTTAAAAAAAAAAAAAGCCAGGGAGTAGTGGCGCTTGCTTTTAATTCCAGCACTCAGGAGGCAGAGGCAGAAGGATCTCTGTGGGTTCAAGGCCACCCTAGTATACAGCGCAAGTTTCAGTACAGAGAAACCCTGTCTCAAAAAAGTTAAATTTAAAAAGGTTATGTCACCCGATATTGTCACAGTCCAGGTAAATGCAAGCTGAGGCTAGACCCTGCAGCGCTAGGCTCTCGAGCCTGGCTCACCTCACAAAGCACTACGCACAACGCCCTAAGCTTTTAGCACCAGCGGCTTTTCAAACAGGCAATGACGTGATGGGTCAGAAGGAATTCTCCACCATTCTAGTTCCCACCCCTTCTTCTTCTTCATGTGGAGACTGGAAAGATGAACCTCAGCTAGTCTGCTGATACCTGTACCAAGTCCCTAACTCAGTCTCTATAATACAGAATGAGGGCCAACAGGACGTGATCTGAGATGGACCAGGAAGCGCTCACAGCCAGCCACCGCCCTTTACGCGCTCTGATGCACCGAACAGCACGTTGTCATTCCAACGAGGTAAAATGTTTGTGTGCTTCAAAGTAGGCCTGTTCTGAACGGCCACAGTCTAATCTTACGGGACTGCGGGTCAGTTCATCCTAAGCACCGACCAGAAAACAGCACTCTAACCACAGGTTCGTATTGGCTCGCTCTGAGGGAAAGACCTGAGTAGATAAATGAAGACTCACTCGGGTGTGGGCATCACATAACCAGATTCCTTTCCAATATGTCACAAAAGCAAGATGTTCGAAGAATAGCTGTAAGTTTCCTTCTGCCATGGGAGAAAGTTCACAACTGCCTTGAGACAGTGACCTGCTGCAAATACGTGGGACAGACGCCCTCCTTCTCCATCCCAAACTCACGAAAGACATAACTAGTCCATTCCAGCCTTCTTCCTGCTGAGTTCATAACGGAGCTTCAATCCTTCCTCCAGTGCCTGTCACCATGGGTCAAAGCAGGGCTGGCATATTCAGTGGCGTCTGTTGGCCCTTCCCAAATCCATCTATTATGAGAAAACTGTAATTATTCAGCCACAGATAAGGCTGCACTTCCAGGTTCTAAAGGCAGTCACGTGCGGACTGGAAAGCCCCGTGGCCCACGTGAGCGCAAGCATGGTTACCTCCACGTGCGGCTCGGCTAAAACCCTTGTGCGCATGCGTCAGTCGCCCATCTGCGTCATCAGCGTATAACGTATAACATAGTCAGGCCAAGCCCCTGGGCGCATGTGCTAGGCAGCTTTTAAAGCTGGACGCGCCATTTTCTTTCATTTCAAAAACGTCATACTTAAAGCATATCCACTGCTATGGTACAGTACAAATACGCCAACATATGCAGTAGCCACGACACCTTATCAGGGCTCTAATGACTTCCGCTCTGTGGACGAGAGATATATGGGAGGACCAATTCCTTTCGGGGTTTTTTGTTTGTTTTGTTTTGTTTTGTTTTTAATCCATTTTATCCACGTCTTTGAGTTAAGAACACATTCTGGGATAGTCCACTTGAGTAATTTTTCAACTTTGATGAAATTTGTTAACCCACAGACCCTGAAAGCTCAAACAATTGTTGTCAAGACATGGCAAAGGAAGACACGGAAATTCATTAAGATCAAATTGATGGAAAACTTTTAAAGCAGCCATTAAAAGCAAACAATACAGTACTTATAGGAGGATAAAGATAAGAAAGACCACTGATGTCTTCTCAAAAACAATGCAAACCGAGACATAAGGAAGTCGAGCTAAAACTGGTCTGGAAGTTTCCTGTTTCCTTGGTAGCCTTCACAGTGCTGCTCTGTAGACTGTGGGGTGAGGGGAAACAATCATCATAGACAGTTACCAGGGCCTCCCGTGCCTGCGATACTGACCAACCAGGCAAGATGTGAGTGGTGCGACCTCTGTTTGAGTGTAGGCAGCTGCCTCCTGATTGCATTTCAGCCCACTCCACGGAGGGAATTGGGAGGGGATTCAGTGCTACCATAAACACAGTAAAAGCCTGCACCTGGGAGAGTGGAGAGAGGCTCTTAAGTGCTAGTGGAGAAACTATCGTTGTTGTTTTGCTTAAATAGCCCATCAAAGTGCATTCTAAATAACTGTATTTAAGTCCACAGGTCAGTGCTGCTATCAGCTTTGATTGGAGCCACTTTCATTTGCAATGGACAGGAGTCATGCAGAGACTGCAACTGGTGTGGGTAAGTGATGGGAAAAGGTGCCTACTGAATGCTCAGCTATAAATAGGGCGCGCGCGCGCACACACACACACACACACACACACACACACACACACACACGCGGGGCTCAAGGAACATCATGGAAGCAGGGGCAGAGAATTTAAGAGTTGGAGGTAAATGGGGGAGGGGTGTGGAACACTGACTTCCAGGTACCACAGGGATTGAACTCACAACAGCTGTGTTTCCCTGCTGGCGGAAGAGCTGCACAAACCCTGTCAACAACCTCTCACAGAGAGGGAAGGGACCCACAGGGCTCAAGATTTATACACAGTTATTGGTTTGCAGTAGAGGGAAAAAGTTTCCGAGAGGTGGGGCCACTGGTAAGATTCCCTTGCTCCTGCAAGCAGCCCCTCCCAGGGGCTATATCTAATAAGAAAATATTCCTCAGAAATATGTACCAAACAACAGCTATTCAAGATAAAGAAAAAAAGGAACAAGGGCTGAGTGAAAACTCATTCCTATCTCAGAGTATGAGTCAGTGCATCATCGTCTGAAGGCACAGTATGGCGTTAAAGGTACAAAAACCTTAGAGAGAGAAAAATTTAAATAAGTAAAAACTGCTAATCCAATATAGAAAAATTAAGCCAAAACGTTGAGAAGTTAGTAAAGAACAAGTGGTTTCATCATAAAGCGAGGGGCCAAAGGTGAGCCCATCCAATCAGCAGACACTGTGAGTGACCTGGACAAGCGGCCCATGGCATGTAAATGATCTAAAAGGCAGAGATTGTGAAATGAGATTCTTTCAAAAAGCATGACTCTATCATATGCATATGAGAAACACTCAAAATACACACAAAAATGTGGACAAACAGAAAACTATGCCATGTAAACACGCATGCGTCAAATCTGGAGTCTCTACATAAATGTCAGGCGTGCTGACCCCAGGACAAGGAACATGAGCAGAAAAAGAACAGTTTTCCATTAAGATGGAAGGGTCAAGAGAGCAAGGACCAGAACAGCCACGAACACAGGTACATTTATTAAACAGAAAGAACCAAGGAAGGCGTCGGTAATTACTGTTGTAAGTTCCAACCATCTTTCTCCATTCAGTAACTGATGAAATGAACAGACAGAAAGTCAGTAAAATTGAACAAATGAAACAAGATCTCACACAAAAATGAAATAATAACAGGATTCTCTGTAAAACCGCCCTGAACATACATTATTTTAAAGTACACAAGTAACATTTACTAAGACGCACAATTAGAATCAAAACTTTAGATGGCTTTATAGCACACAGGCTTCGTAAGCTCTCTGGTGACACTGGAATATGACTGGAGATCAACGACACAGAGGTGTCTGGAAAATCGCTAAGTATCGCATATGTGAGTTAAAGTTCCCCTCCGACTCATGATATGACTCATGGGATTAACAACCACAAGAAGTGTTAGCATTCAATAACGCGATATAGCAGGTTCCTGACATGCATGAAACAACATTCAAAGGGAAACTTGTAGCTCTCAATTCTTACGGTAAAAATACAAAAAGACATTTGTGCTGTTTCTTTATGAAGATGGAAAAATATAAAATCAAAAGTAATATTAAAAGAGAAAGAAATACAGACACAAACACAGAACACAGAAGTTAATAAAGCTGAAAACAGAGAAACAGTACAGAAAATGAATAAAAAACAAAAACCGGTTCTTTGGGAAAATCAACGAAATTGGTAAGTTTTCTAACCAGCCAAGTGAAGAGGAAAAACAAAAAAAAAATCACGAGGCAATATATAAGTTACTCATGCCTGAAGTGAAAGGTGGGGGTTATGCAGACCTATAGACACAGCTCATCTATGAATTAGATGAAATGTCCATATTCTTCAAAAGGTGCAATTTTAAAATTCGTTCCAAAGTAACCCCACAACTGTCATATAAATTAAATTCATAACATAAACTCTCCCCTTTAAGAAGAAAAACAAAAAAACAAAATCTCTGAGTCCAGATGGCTTCAGTTGGAATTCAGGATTCCATAGAAGAATAACTCCTATAAAAACTCAGAGAAGAGAAATGCTTAAGACTCTCCCAACTCACGTCACGAGGCTGGGATTACTCTGCCAACAGGGCCACAAGATACACAACAATTAAACTATAAATGCTCCTCATAAAGAAAGCTTCAAGAACACCAAACAAAAAATTAGCAATAAAATACAGCATGACAATATAGAGTTTATCCCAGCAATTCACAGTTGGTTCAAAAATGCAAATTTAATCGATGTAATTTGCCATATTAGGAGCCTATAAAGAGGAGGTCATATGGTCAGCTCAGCAGAAAGAGGAAATAGTTATTCCAAACGGACCTCCATTCACCAGCAATCTCAGTGAAGAACAGACAAGAATCGCCTCCATCTGATGTTTAAAAGAAGCATCTATGGGAAAATTATACCTAACACCATGTTTAATGGTAAAAACCTCACTATGTCCCCCACAACTGGGAAGAGCAAGAATGCCCATTCTCAGAGTGTCCGCCAAACATTTGTGTGGTCCAAGAGAGTGCAGAAGTAAAGACAGAAAAGGAGGATGCAAGAGCGACAGGCAGGGGGAGAGACTGAAACAAAGGCAGATGGATTAGAGAAAGGAACGTCAAAGGATCTTCGGCCTAAGGAGCACTGGCCACTCAAGTAGTCGGGGGTCCAATCCACAAAGCTCACTTAAGTAGGGGTGCAGGTGGGAGCAGGCACAGGAGCTAGTCTGTAATCCCAGGCTTGGAAGTGGAGACGGGATTCCTAGGGCAAGGCGACTAGTAAAGCTGGCATATCAGTGAGCTCTGGCTTTGATTTAGAGACCCTGCGCCATTGAATAACGGGGACGAACAACTGAGGAAGACTGAAGAAAACCTGGGGCCTCTGAGTACACACATGCAACCCCACACATGTGAGCACATATCCATATACACAAGCACACCACGCACAGAGACACAGGAAAAGAAGGGGGAAAGTATCTTTATTTTCAGGGCACATAATAATTCTTAGAAAAAAATCTTAAATTCACAGGTAAGATAGTAAAACTAGCATGTGACTTTATCAAGGTTTCAGGTAAAAAAATGCATTTCAAAATCAAGTTGTTTCTCTATATTAGCAACAAACAAATGGGATATGAAGCTGTTGGTATAATTTGCAATAGCAACCCAAGCTATAAAACATTACAAATAATTTTAACAAAATAACTGTAACATCTATATACAAAAATGAGCATACATTGCTGAAAGAAAAATTTAAAATACCTAAGTGAGGGGAGTTTATTTTGTGTCTGTAGGTTAAAAGACCCATCACTGTAAAAATACCTATCTTCCAAAATTAACATATTCAATATTCAAGTTCTTATTAAAAATCAAGCAGATTATTTTATAGAAGTGATAAGATCCAAGAAGATATGAAGGGCATCACTTGATTTCAAAATATACGTCATTGTGTGGGGTGTATGCGTGTGTACATTTCCTGTGTGTCTGAGCATGCGCATACATGAGTGTGTGTGTGTGTGAAGACTAGAGACCAATATCAACTGTCTTCCTCAATTTTTTGTCTCCACCCTATGTTTTGAGACAGGGTCTCTCCCTAATCCTGGAGCTCAGCAATTCGGTCAGCAAGCCTCAGAGATCCCCCAACCACCTCTCCAACTCTGAAACCACAAGTGTGCACCACCATGCCTCACTTCTTACATGGGGGCTGGTGATTGAAACTCGGGTCCTTCCGCTTGTGTGGGAAGCAGTTTACTGGCTAAACCGTCTCTACAATCCCTCAAAAGACGCTATAGAGCTGAAGTGAAAGGATGTAGTTATGGCACTAGAAGAGATGTAGGAAGAAAGAAATACAGTTTTAGAAACAGACCTGAAAACTATGTGGTCAATTACTTTCCAAACAAGAAAATCAAAATCATTCAATGTGAAAAAGATAATAGTTTTCAACAATTTGAGATGGAATAACTGGGTCTCTCTGGGGAGAAATTCACCATTCCTTCTCACAGTACTCCAAAAGTCTACTCCAAACGGATCATAATGTCAGATATCAAACACCAGATGCACAGAAGAATTTCCTGATGGGCCTCTTGATGCAGGTCTGTAATCTCAGCTACCTCAAGAGGCTAAGGCAGGGGGAGAATCAAGGCCAGTCTAGACACTGAGTGAGTTCAGGCCAGCCTCTGTGAGACCATGCCCCTAAAAAAGCAAAAGAGGGTAAAAGAGGGTAGGTGTGGTTCAGAATGGCGATTTCATCTGATATGCACAAGGCCCTGGATTTGATACTTAATACTATAAGAGAGGAGAGGAAAAGGAATTCTTTACAACCTTCATAGAGACACAAGAACCACAAAAGAAGATACTGATCAATTTTAATACATCAAAATGTAAAACATCTGTTTAGGCTAGCGATAGAGCAGCCTTGAAGGCAGCATGCCAAAGACTGGGGGAAACATATCTGAAAATTCCCCACTCTGTGGATGAGCACTTGAAATCTGTGTGTGCCAAAGCACATGACCTCTCCAAATCAGAAGTAAAAACACATGGAAATTTCATAGCTTCCCGGGGAGACTAACAGAGTGAAGCAAAAATGGATTTGGGTAAGGCATGGTTAAAATGAACACAAACTAAAAATAAAATGGCAGAATTAGAAATCCTGGCTTAAAGAAAAAAAATATTTGTAGCTGTATCGCAGAACTTGGCCCTGCCTCTGGATGTCGGGATAATTGGGTTACACCACCACCATAGAGCTGGTTCAGGGCTAGAATATGTAGTAAGTTACAGAGTAAGAGAGACTGAAGAGCTAAGACTCTAGAGGAGAAATAAATACATCAATTAGTGATAATAATTGCTACAGATTACAGAAGATACAATTTTGACACGACAATCATTGGTATTCCTGAGGAACACGCCAAAATAATTGGAAGGAAGGGCAGTGATTCACACTTCATTAGAGGAGAATGTCTTGAAAAACTACCCAGATTTCACGTTGAAAGTGCTTCACTGGGAGCCAGTGAGGACAGTGGGTAGAGGTGCTTGCTACCAAGCAGGAGGACCTGAGTTCAAGCCCTAGAACTCACCTGGAAGGAAAGACTCAAATTTCACAAGTAGCCTCATGCATATGGACATGTATGCACACATACAAAAGTAATAAATAAATGAAAAAAAATTAAAGAAAGTGCAAGGAAAAGATATTCAACCTCAAAATGCTCATGAAATTTTTAAAAATAAATGAAGAAAAACTGGGAGATTTCTATAAAACACAAAAATCACAGTGCTCTAAAATTCTTTTTCCATAATTCTACACAATTCTACACAGCAGAAAACAATGAACAAATATTTATATATCTTTCACAGCGAAGCAGATTTTTCATATGTAAAGAATTTTTAAATATGCCCAGACTTAAAGAACAAAATAAAAAGTATATTCCACTGCTGAGGATATTTTTTTCTTTATTCTTTTTGTTTGTTTGGTTGGTTTGGTTTGGTTTTTCGAGACAGGGTTTCTCTGTAGCTTTGGAGCCTGTCCTGGAACTAGCTCTTGTAGACCAGGCTGGCCTCGAACTCACAGAGATCCGCCTGCCTCTGCCTCCTGAGTCCTGGGATTAAAGGCGTGCATCACAGCCGCCTGGTTGCTGAGAATATTTTCTTTACAGTTTAGTGGCTAGTCTGAAATCCAAACACTTGGCAAGCAGCAAAACAATAACCAAGAGATCAGGGCAGCCCTCACATGGAACAGCAAGTTCCAGGCTTGCCGGGGATCTATGAAACCCTGTCTGAAAAACAACACAAAACAAAATAGAAATATTCTGGAACACACAAAAAAAGACAGAAAATGTAACCCACAATGGGGGAGCGGGTGAAAAGATGGAGACTTGGACTCATTCGGAATTAGGAGTAAAGATTTTAAAATAATTTCTTTAGGCTTGTTTAAAACTATAGACAGATTGTTAAAATGAGAATTACAACAGAGAAATGAAAAATCCTATTATAAAGTACTAAAAGAAATAGAACACATAAAATCAATAATTCAGTGGGGTAGAATTTTAAAGGCATTGTACACAGCAAGAAGAAAGAAGGGATCAATGAACTGAAAGACCAGTCAATATAATTCTCACTGGAGAGCAACTTGTTTTGTGTGTATATGTGCTCAGATGTTTCTGTGGGCGACTGTGTGTATGTTTGTGCATGGGGGGAGAGGGTGGATGCACCCACGTGCATGTAGAAGCCAGAAGTCAACTTTAGTGTCTTCTTTGGTCACCTCATGCTTGGAAACTGGGTTCCTCCCTGGAGCTGGAGCTGACCCCTCACTCCAGGGAGTCCCTGTTACAGCTTCCCTGGTGCAGAGGACACAGGCATAGACCAGGGCACCCAGCTTATCATGTCGGTGCTGGGATCTGTACACAGACGCTCACACTTATACAGCGAACACTTTCTCAACTGAACCGTCTCTCCAGCCACACTCCACTTTTTTTTCCTCAAAAAAACAAAACAAAACAACAAGTCAGGTGATGGTGGCGCATGCCTTTAATCCCATCACTCAGGGAGGCAGAGGCAGGTGGATCTCTGTGAGTTTAAAGCCAGTCTGGTCTTTAAACTCACAGTTTAAAGTTTCAAGACAGCCAGAGCTGCACAGATAAACCTTGTATCAAAAAAAAGAAAGAAAAGAAAAAAGAAAAAATACTGAGTATGTAGATAATATTAAATATCTTTGAGTCTCCATCCAGATAGGATGGCATCCAGATTCTTGGGATGCCAACAAGAGGAGTGAAACCACATGCCCCAAATGCTCACACACCACAACAGAGTAAACACAAGGACAACTGCACTCCAAGCATGAGGAACTTATTAGCTACCAAATACCAGTAAAGGTGCAAATTTAAAAAAATAAAAAAAAAATGCATTACCTTAAAGGTTACACTGATTTTCTCTTAGAAAGAATAAAGTGACATAATTAAATAATTGTTAAATGAGAAAATCAACATTCACTAATTATAATGAAATTAAGGTGAAAATTTTAAGATAGCTATAATCCAAAATGTAAAAGTGAAACAATACTCCCCCGTACATCACTCAAGGATGTAGAAATTACATAATACTTCCCGATACACCACATACAAGGAAGATCTAGCAATAAAATTTTTAAATAATCCGAGTGAGTGTTAGTAAAAACACGAGACATGGGGGCTGGAGAGATGCCTCCTAGGCAGCCCATCCAGAGAACCCAGGGTCAATTCCCAGCACCTACGTCAGGCAGCTCACACTCATCTGCAACTCTAGCCCCAGGGGATTGCTGCCCTCCTTTGGCTACGGTGGATTCCAGGCATCCATGCAAACAAAACATGTATACACATAATGACAAAAAAATTACAAGAACATTTATAAAAATACAGAATGTCAAAACCTGTCGGATACGGCAAATATAAAACTTAGAGGAAACTGGTCATTTATAATAGATAAACAGAAATCATTTTAATGTTAAAATCAATAGTTTAAGTATTCTCTACAAATCTTCTTAACAGAGAGAAACAGATAAAATTCAGCTCCAGGAAGTATTAAAAGATGAAATCATAAAAGCATAACCCTTATCCATCTTCTCTGGTTTTGATTTATTTTATTTTATATGAACATTACGATAAAATTTCAAGATAAGGGCTTTAAATAACTGGAAATGAAACTTCCTGGAACCAATCAATAAATGCAGATGCCAACAGCTGACCCCATTGTGAAATACCCCTGCAGTCAGGAACAAGCTACAGTGTCTATGCTTCCCCTTCTGGGCAACAGCCCTCCTGCTCTGAGGGTCCTGGACCGGGAAACAAGGTGAGAAAACAGCGGTGAGTGGGTGCAGGTGTGGAAAGGACTGGCGGGAGTGTCCTCAGGAGAGCGCCCCCAAGCTAGCCTGGCAACTGAGTTCCATCCCCAAAGCCCACATAAAGGCAAAAGGAGAGAAATGACTTGATGAAGCTGTTCTCCGTTCTCCACACAAACACCATGGCACGTGAGCACATACGTACCCATCAAACACGCACACATGCAGCAATAGTATATCTTTAAATTAAAAAAAAAAAGTCAGTCGCTGACCACCACACAAATGACTGAAATGCATAAGATGGTCATAGTATATTTCATGTATATTGGCCCCAAGATGGAAACCACCCAAATATTTGATAAAATAGGACATTTGGAGAATGAAAGGAATATCTTTAACAATATGAATTAAGCTCAGAAACACTGTGTTGATGAGTGAAGTCGGACAGGAAAAGTACATGCTCCTCCATCTAATTTGCATATATACCTGAATCAGATGAGTACATGAGCTCTATTAAAACCACATCACCGATTGCCCATGGCTATAGAGGGGTGTGCTGATCGCAAGAGACAGGCTATGACTTCCTGTTTTGTTGTGGTTATTGTTTGTTTGTGTTGTCTTCATGATGATTACAAGAGCATCATACATTAGCTAACACGGATGCAACAGCACACTCGGTCCCTGTCATCATACCTGCTATAAAAAGTGCACCTTCTGTAAGTTCCATGATCCCTAACAACACCGGGATACACCTAACACTTCCCAAAGCTGACAAGGCAGCAAGTGTCAGCTAGAGAAGTCCTATGAGTCACCAAAAGGCAAGCAGAAAGAACAAGACTGGATAGGGGATAGCCAGGTAGTCAATAAATAAACAAATAATAGGGTTTGTTACCTCTAAATTAGCAGAAAACCAGTAGTGTGCATTCAAATAGCAGCCAAAAATAAAGTTCATAAAATAGTTCCAAGGTGTATGAATAAAATGACCACCAGCTTAGAATTGTATATATAAGAGAAAACACATTTAAAAGGATCTCACATTCTAGGCTAGTCTGATGTGCACAGCAAGAGCCTCTCTCAAAAGCTAAACAAATAAGTAAAGGCATGATAATGACATTTTTCAGACAAATACAAAGTGAGAAAACTTATTCCCAGTAGATTAGCATTAAAGGAAACACAAAAGCACCTTGTTTAAAAAAATCAATTCCAGGCTGGGCAGATGGCTCAGTAACTAAAGTCCTTGCTAACTAAACTGGAACTGGGACCACCAGAATGCATGGAGATGCCAGGTGGGTGACGTGGCCCACCTGAAATCCAGCCCTACAAGATGGAGATGGCGGAGAAGTTATACCATTCAAACACTTGCGAAAGTCTGCATAGCTATATTAGTTTGTGACGAAGTAAATTTTAACAAAAAAAAGAATCACAAACGATAAAAAAAAAGATGCATTTCAAGAACTGGTTAAAGTTTTCATTGACCTAAAAGAGATCGAATTCTGAATTTTCATATACCTACCTCCTAACACCATCTCAAGATATAAATGGCAAATAGATCAGAACAAGAAGGAATTAGACAAATCTACAAACATAGTGGACAAAAACTTCAGGACTTCAATCCTAATAATGATAGAGAAAGTAAACAAAATTTAATGAGAGGCTGGAGAGATGGCTCAGTGGTTAAGAGCAACTTGTTGCTCTTGCAGAGGACCAGGGTTTGGTTCCCAGCACCCACACGGCAGCTCACAACGGTGTGTAACTGCAGTTCCAGGGGATCTGAAACCCTCTTCTGGCCTTTTAAGGAGCCAGGTAGGCATGTGATACACAGGAATATGTGCAAACAAAACACCAATACACACAAAATAAAATAATATTTTTAAGTTTAAAAAACTCAATGACAGTATAGATGGTTCAAATCAGACAGGTAATAAATCATAGATATATATAGAATACTGTATAAATTACACAGAAATATTTATATGTTCAGCCCTAAAAATATTAAAAAGTACATAAATGATGTTGAACTGTTGAGATGAGTCAGCCAATAAAGGACACTAATAAGGTCTGAATTTGATCCCAGAACTCAAAGAAAAGAGCCAAACACAACAAAGTGTGCCTGCAATTACAGAGACGGTGACAGAGACAAAAGAAACCTGGGGCTGGTTGACCAGTCAGTCAAGCCAAATCAGAGTTTCAAGCTCAATGAAAGACCTTGTCTCCAAAATTAGGGCAGAGCCAGGCACTGGGGCACATACCATTAATTCCCACACTTGAGAGCAGAGGCAGGTGAATCACTCTGAGTTTGAGGCCAACCTGGTCTGCAAGATGAATTCCAGGTCAGCCAGGACTATTTAGAGAGCCCCTGTGTCTTAGTCAGGGTTTCTATAGCTGCTACAGAGAACCATGACCAAAAAGCAAGTCAGGGAGGGAAGGGTTGATCTGACTCACACTTCCAGAGCATAGCCCTTCATTGGAGGAAGTTAGGACAGGAACTTAAGCAGGCCAGGAACCTGGATGCCAAAGCTGATCTTCCTCTGGCTTGTTCAGTCTGCCTTCTTATAGAACCCAGAACCACCAGCCCAGGAATGGCATCACCCACCATAATCAGTGGATGGGCCTCCCCCATTGATCAACCAATTGAGAAAATACCTTACAATTGACTCTCGTGGAGGCATTTCCTCAACTGAGGCTTCTTCCTCTCTGATGACTCTAGTTTGTGTCAAGTTGACACACAAAACCAGCCAGTTCACCCAAGCTGTACATGAGCATTTACACATGCACGCACCACACACACATAAACATGTACATATAAAATTAATATATAATACAAAATATGTTGTCTGAACATAGAAGAATGAAACTATAGTTTATCCTTATCAATTATCAATAGGTTAAAGAACAAACCACACAAGAAACCATCTTATCAAAAGTGATACACAAAACCCAATACAATCTCCATCTAAGTCCAGCAATGTTTTTTACAGACCAAAAAAAAAAAAAAACTAAAACTCATATGGAAACACAAAGACCTGTGAAAATAGCCAAAATAGTCCTAAGCAAAAAGAGCAATACTGGTGGTATCACAACACAGTTTTCAAATTACACTACAGATCCATAGTAACAAAAAACATAGCATAAAAAAACCAGTGGAAAAGAAGACACAGAATTTAACCCAAACAGCTCTCATCACTTCATCCTAGAAAAAGATACCAAAAGCATAGATCGAAGAAAGAAAAAACTTCTTTAACAAGTGATGCTGGGAAGGTGGATATCACATGTAGAAGACTGAAACTGGATCCTTACTTCTCATCAGCACAGAAGTCAACTACCACTCAATCACAAGCTTTAAAGTAAGATGAGATTGTTGGAATTTCTATAGGGAAACATTTTAAGCATTAGGGATAGACATTAACTGTGGTGGTTTGAATAGAAATGGCCCCAGAGGCTCATATATTTGATGCTTGGTCATCTGGGGAACGGTGCTACTTAACAGGGATTGGAGGGTGTGGCCTTGGAGGAAGTATGTCACTGGGGGTGGGCTTTTGAGGCTTCAAATGCTCAAGCCAGTCCTAGTGTCTGATGCTCCTCCTGCTGCCTGATGATCTGGATGTGGAATCCTCAGCTACCATGTCTGCCTGCACGTGTCATACTTCCCACCATGATGAAAATGGACCAAACCTCTGAACTGCTAGTCAGCTCAGATAAATGGTTTCCATTATAAGAGTTGCTGTGGTCACAGTGTCTCTTCATGGCACTAGAACACTGACTAAGACCATAACTTTCTGTATAAAACTGTAATAGATTGGTTTAAAAAAAAGAAGAAGAAGAAAGAAATGAGACTTGCCATTGTAAGCACATGTAGTAATGGCATACTGAAAGCCCTCTGTATGATTAATATGATGGATGTTAAATTATAGATTTAAAAGAATCCATAACAGTCTTATGGATTTAAAAGGAAGTATAAGTATATTTTATTGTGCTATAGTTATATGATACATAAAAGAATGTTTAATGAAGCTATGAAGCTATTACAATAAATACGCACTCCTAATGAGAGTGTGGATTAGCATAACTGAACTGGGAAGCTGTCTATCAACATCTATTAAAATCGGGTACACATGTGCCTCTTGCTCAGCAGGCTCATTCATAGGGATATATTTCACATCAAAGACATATCAAAATACGCTCAGAGTAGCATTATTTCAACAACCAAAAAGGAGGGACAACCCAAATGTCTAGCAATAGTAGAGAAGATAAGAAAATTGTGGCACACGCTTTTTATGGACAATTTGTAGCAATAAAGGTAAACAGACAACAGTTATCCTCTACATACAGATAACACACTACACACACACACTGGAGACAATGGACACTTCCATTTTTATAAAATTCAACTCAGGCAAAACTAACCTCTGATGCTGAAAGGAAGGGGAAGCCACCACTAAGGGAACATAGTGGGGAGGCTCCTCATATACTTATTGTGGTTTCGTGCATGTGTTTGTAATTCCACCCACAAAAGTCAAGAGATTTTAGTTGTATAGATACAAAATCAAGATAACTGAAGAGAAGAAAGAGCCTAAAGATGGAGAAAGCACAACAGAAAAAACTGGCCCAACCTTCTCATACACACGTCTCAAAAATCCAGATGCACTAACATGGGTTAGACATCTGATAATCCAGACCAAGTGTAGTCTTAGAGTGCACTTCCCACCCTCTCTGCTCTGCCTAGAAAGGTGATTCTATGTTGCACCTATGTTCCATAAAGGGAAACCAAATGACAATGGGTGTGTTCTTTGCTACAAAGCCTAAGTCACTTACTATCTATCTAGTGTTCTGTAACAAGACAATCACTGTATGATCTCTCTTCTGTTTTATTTTATTTGTGTGGGTGTTTGCATGAATGTCTGGATTGCACCACATGTGCTCCTGGTGCCCACAGAGGCCAGAAGAGAGGGCCGGATCCCCTGGAACTAGAGTTACGTGTGGTTGTAAGCTGTCCTATGGGTGCTGGGAATTGAAACCAGATCCTCCAGAGGACCAGTCAGTGCTCTTAAGTGCTGAGCCCTCTCTCCAGCTCCAGTAATTTTTATAAAAGGTAGGAAACAGCTGGGGAGGTGGTGGATCATTCAGTAAAGTGTTTGTTGAATACACCTAAGGAGTTGAGTTTGGATCCCAGCATGCATATAAAAGGTCAGGCGTGGCTGCATGAGTCTGTGACCCTGGCATTGAGAGGTAGAGAGAGGGGGGGGGGACAGGATTTCTGCCAGTCAATCTACCAGTGGCATCCAGGTTCCATGGAAAAACTCATTTTAGACAATAAAGAGGAGAGAAGAGGACATCTGACATTAATCGTTGACCTCCATACATGCAAACCCGGCACTCACATGCACACCACACACGCGCACTCAAAGTAAACACAGGTTAGGGAACCTCTACCTGGTAAGTGCAGTGCTTAGTCATCAAAGAACTTCTCTTTTCAACAGTCTGATCACAGAATTTGTCAAAGTACAGAGAACAACCAATCGTGAGGTGTCTGGCCTCAACCAATACACCTATGTCACAACTCCTGCACATAATGCTCAAGGAATGTCTCAGAAAAGGGAGATGTAAGCTTGTAAGAGCAAGAGGACCCAACATCTGCTGCCAGATTGTGTCTCTAGAAATGTCAGGGAAGCTACAGCTCAACAATATAGCTGTCCAAACAAGACAGGAATAATAATACCAGTAGACTGGCAAGGAAGGGGGAAGGGTCAAAATTCAAAGCTCCAAGAGCAGCATCCAGCAGGCAGCTGCTGCCAAATGCACAGCAGTACAGAGACCTCAGTGATGACTTCTCCCTTGACTTTCACCTCCCTCCTGGTCAGTGAGGGTGCTGCCTGGTTATAAGTGGCACCTGGGACTCAGCAGTGAACAAAGGGAAGCCAGACACATGACTACAAGGACAGACTGGTGAGTGGTGTCCCCAGTCAACTACCTCTCCATCAGTCCACAAGAGCAAGAAAGCATTGCTCTGATCTTAGCATGCAGATGCTGGACCAGTTTTACAGTATGTGTTGGTTGGTCCTTGCCAGAGGCTTTGGCTATCCCATAAGTGGACATGACTGTCAGCATTTGGGATCGTGGGATGTTCTGGCCGGTGAGTCTCAGGAACCTCTTTGCTGTTGGAAAACAACCCCAACTCCTTCACAGGCATAGCCAGCCCTCCATGGGCCTGCTCATTCCACTGTCTATCTGCATTGTAATGTTCCAGTTCCTAAACACCAGAAGGCTGTCTGCTGTGTCCACCTCACAAGCCCCAAAGTTCCTTCTACCTTAAACTCTCGGTCTATGCGCTCATGGTTTCCTCATGTCTAGTTAGGTGCTTGCCACTGCCTCAGCTACCAGCTAAAGCTTCACTCCTGTGAACCGCCCTTAAGAAACCTCTCCCCCAGACTCGTCTATGACCAGGATGAGCTAGGATCCTGCCCATGATTCCCATATCTCTTCGCTCTACCTGAGTGCTAATAGCCCTAGCAGGCAATCAGTCTCTAGATATTTCCCCCACAACTAGTGTGGAAACTCTAAGATGCTAATGACTATAAGCTGTTTTGTTTTCGTTATTGGTACACAGAGAAATTCCTGGTCAACAGCAAACACCCCATAAATATTGCTGAATAAAATGAATTTCCATATCTAGATACCCCACAAATATTTGCTGAATAAAATGAACTTCTGTCTCTAGGTTGTATTGAATTTAATGAGGTCTGCTTTTGTGTTGGTTCCCATATCAACAACAAAAATACAATGCCTGAGACACAGTTATCTCATCAATATTTATCATACAAGTAAATCTCACTGGTATTAGTCACCCATTTAAACACCAGAGGGCTTTGATGCTTATATCAGAAACCCTACACAAAAGGGTCAGTGTCAAGTATTTCAGCGTTTCTCTTTTTCCTCTGTCGAGGTACTCTATTTACTCTATTTGCCAGTTTTTCACATTCAAATAGTTCATCTAGCAACAATGAAGCACTCTCTACAATCAACAATGCAAAATACCAACAAAGAGACTTTCAACTTCAGAGAATTCTGTCTACTTCCCTTCATTAACATTGCTGCTACTTGTTATCCTAGTGTATAGCACTTGGGATCCGCCTTTCACGGTGTAAAGCATATTATGATACTGTTGAGGGGAGATGGGCGTGGACATCAGAAACTCCATCAGCCACTGGGATTTTCTTATACTTTATGATATATAAGCAGCAACCTCAAACCTTGTGTCAGTCAGTCTTTCTTCCTGTCTTTTTCTTTTCTTTTCTTTTTTGCAAGTTTTTTTTAAAGAAGGATTTCATATAGCTCAGGCTGGTTTTTAAAAAATTGACCAAGTGGCTCAGGCTGGCCTTGAGCTCCAGAGATTTTCACTTCTGACTGCAGGATGCTAAGGCATAGGAGTGGGTCACCATGCCTGACTATGTCATCCCATTTAACGTTACTGTTTCATTGTCATAAGGAAACTCTTCCAGTAACACTGGAAATGTGCCCAACACTCTTGCAAGAACAGAATCAGGCATCTGGGGCTTCTGCTAAATGATAGTAAATCTGCAGGCAAGCTCCCGTCACTTCTGGTTTTGATGTAATTAATCTTAGCAGTGGGCAAGATGCAGGCCCTTTGGACAGCAACTGGGATAGGCCTTAGGCAATCTGCTAGGATGTCATAAATATTTTAATTGGCATGATTAAGGGTTTTTTTTTTTTTGCTTGTTTATCTACGGGTTGGTTTTTTTTGTTTTGTTTTGGTTTTGGGGTTTTTTTGTTTTGTTTTTATTTTCGAGACAGGGTTTCGCCATAGCTTTTGGTTCCTGTCCTGGAACTAACTCTTGTAGACCAGGCTGGCCTCGAACTCACAGAGATCTGCCTGCCTCTGCCTCCCGAGTGCTGGGGTTAAAGGCGTGCACCACCACCGCACGGCCTGGTTGTTTTGTTTTGAAACATGTTTTCCTGTAGCTCATGATGACTTCAAACCTGGTATGTAGTCAAGACTGACTTCGAACTTCTGATCCTCCTTCCTCCACCTCCCAGGGCTGGGATTTCTATATGCTTGCACCACCACACTCAGCTCTGATTATCTAGAGATGGGATCTTGCGTCGCATGGTCCCCAAATTCCCAGGTTTGACTGATGTTCCTGCCTCAGCCTCCTCAAGAGCCTGGGCTACCGCACCAGGCTAATCAACTTCTCATTAAACTCCATGTCAGAAAGGACTCATGACCATGTCTAACATGTATGGTCTTTTTAACATAGGGCAAGGCACAGGTTGCCCGGGAGAGATGAGCAGAGGCCACCACGGAGCGCTCTTCTTACCTGTGTACTGCAGCCCCCTGTACTCGCTTATTGCCCCGGGAGGCTTTAGGTTGGGCCAGTAGTGGAAAAGCATCTGCACCGCTGGGGGTTTCACCTGTGAAGGCCCGTATGCAATCACATACAAAAGGTCCTGCAGGAGGAAGGAGCACATTCTGAGTCAGCGCAGCAAAGGAAAATAGAGGCCGTGCACCCAGTACCACCCAGGCAGCAGACATTCTAAGGGGGAGTTTAGGGGAGCCGTTTCTCCGGGCCTCATCATCCAGGTGGACTTCACGGATTAAATTATGTCAGCACATCCTCGTCATCATTTATTCAAGTGTCTGTTTGTACGTCCTGCAAACGATGCCCCCAAGGCGAGTTCAAAAGTTCACTGCCCATTAATCCCCTAATGAGATTTAAATCCAAGAAAGATTTTTACAGCAGCGTATGCCCACATACCAAACACTGAGTTTAAAAACAAATGTTTCCCTAATCACATTTCTTAACAATTCATATCTGCTATTTGAAAAAAAAAAGACAAATTCTAACACAATTTCAAATTAAAATCCCACTTATCACGCAATATAATATTTGCCTAATTCAATGACTAAGATACATTCAACCATTCTGTCAGGACACTCTGTTCTTAAAGTTTCAGTTCTGTTCTGAGTGATAATTTTACCAGCAAAAAAAAAATAAAGTACATGTTTATCACATCAAAATAATAAGACATGTATAAATTTGATCAGAATATATTATAATAAGCAATTGTTACAATTTCTATAAATCCAGTTAGTGAATATGAGTCAGCTTGAGCCAAACTTACTTTCCAGACTTCTTGCTTATATTTCATGAGGCATTCCAGTAATTGACAATGATACACTGTAAGGGAAAAAATATCATTTATAGTGAGATGTAAATACCAAAAAATTTTACTTGGCGATATAAAAATCACTTCAGTATTTGTTTTCATTTTAATCATTAAATTAGAAAGTTTTTATCACGCTTTTAGAAACCATAGCAGCACTTAGCTTTATTGGGCTTTATTCCAAAGCCATTCAAAAGTATTTTGCAAATCACACTAACAAAGGAAATACTAGAACGCTTTTAAACAATTATACTTATGTAACGTAAACTGGACTGATGCGGCCAAGAAGAGTGTGGGAGGGGAAAGCCTCTCCAGATGAGGTCATATACAAGCTTGCAGTTTTGCGTGAGCTCGTTCTTCGCCGATGTTGCACTGAGCGCTCCACCCATGTTACCTCAGAAACACCAGGCTGCAGTTAGGAAACTGGGGCTGACTTTCCTATCCTGCCTAAGGTTGAAAAGATACCAAGCGACACCTGAATTGGACTAAAACAGCAATTTCACCACGTGGCCAGCAATCCTATCCTCTCATCATAGAGACAAAAGTATAGCTCAGAAGCACCCAGCAGATTCTGCTGGGTAGAGCTAAGTCCCAGTTATAGGAGATTTGTATTTTGGTTTTTCATTTGTTTTGAGTAAAATGTTTTCATTAATCCTTTGAGAATTTCATAGAATCTATTTTGATCACCCCTACTTTCCTCCTAACTCCACCCAGATCCACGCCTCACTTCCAACTTCATAGCCTCTCTTTCTTTCAGAATAGTCCCGCAAATCCATCTTTGCTGTCTATGTACTCATGGATGTGGGGCCATCCAGGAAAGCATGATCAACCTATCAGGGGCCACACCCTTAAAGAAAGCTGACTCTTCCTTACTAGAAGCCATCAGTGGTCAACTGCTCCTCATCCATGTGCTCCTCATCCCTCCATATTCTCTCTCTCTCTCTCTCTCTCTCTCTCTCTCTCTCTCTCTCTCTCTCTCTCTCTCTCTCTCTCTCTCTCTCTCCCTATCTGTCTTGTGTGTGTAAACCATGTATATGTGAGATACCCACAGAAGCCAGACAAGGAGGTCAGAGACTCTGGAACTGGAGGCGTTTGTGATCCATCATTTGGGCACTGAGAAAACCAAACCTGGGTCCTCTGCAAAAGCAGCAGATGTCTTAACTACTGATCTATCTCCCCAGCACAGCTGGCTTGAGCTTCTATGAGTGCAGTCGTTCTGGCATGTCCAGAAGACAGCTTCAATCCAGTCCTCCCTGACCTATTACACTCCTTCCCGTCCCTCCTCCATGGGGGCCTTGAGCCTTGGGAGGGAAGAGGATACAGATGTTCCTCTTGTGGCTGAGCTTTCCACTGATGCTCATCCTCTGCTCTTTTTCCAGTTGTAAGTATCTACATTACCCACAATCCACTCCACAAAGAAAGAAAGAAAAATCTGATGTCTAAGAGCTGCACTGACCTATAGGTATAGAAATACAAATTTAGAACTGGAGAGATGACTCAGAGGTTAAGAGCATTGACTGTTCTTCCAGAAGACCTGAGTTCAATTCCCAGCAACCACATGGTGGCTCACAACCATCTGTGGTAAGATCTGATACCCTCTTCTGGCGTGCAAGCAAACATGCAAACAGAACGTTGTACACACAATAAATAAAATAAATCTTAAAAAAGAAATATAAATTTATAAGGCAGTATGACATTATGTCCATTTAGCAAAATAATAGCAGTAAGTTCATGCCTGGGTCCTGGGAGTTCCTTAACCATTTATTATTAGCTGATTTGTAGGGCCAAGCAAACATTTCCTCCTATGTCCTGGGCCTTAAATTTAGTCTAAAAGCAGTGTATAACCTCACTAACATCTGTGCCGCTGCTGTAGCCATAGCCATGACTTGCCCGTTACTGTAGTTCACTGGGTTTATAGCGGGGGACGTGTTGATTATTTTAACCCCAGAAGCCTACCAGTACCCTCTGGTTCTATAAAGACTAGCCATACAGGAAGCCTCATAGTATCAACTTGATTTCTCCATTTCCTGTCACCCACGTATGTGGCATCTTTGCAATAGGGTCTTCTACAGGGCACCAGTTAAAGCTACACAGCAGCACTCTTCTTTGATTTGCTTGTGTTCGCTTGCAAAGGACAACATTCATCCTGGATAGATTACGGTTTGGCTCTTTCTATACACTACCTTCCAGCTCCATCCTAACATTGACATTTATGCACCGGTGACCACGCTCAAACCCTGTGGACACGCTTCATCTGAATTTCCTTCAGAGGCGTTTGGCACTTTTACTTTTTAAATCTCTCTCTTCTTGTGGCTTCATGACACTATGTGACCCTTTTCTTTCTGTCACCTGTGGTGGACACCACTGTTGTTCCATTGCTGACCAAAGTAGCCTTTCATCCCAGATAACTGCCAGTACACAGCCTTTCTCAGCCTCTGCTGGAGCTAGAAGTGGCGATGGGACATGTCTGATGGCAGAATCTGCTGGGGAGGTGCTAAGGTGTACTTTTTACTCTCTGACCTTTTCAAACTCTCCACACCTTTCCTTTCTTTTTTGAGTCAGGGTCTCACACTATATAGCACAGGCTGGCCTAGAACTTGGGATCTCACGTTAAAGCTCAGGCTGACCTGGAACTCACTGTGGAAGCCTACACTGGCCTCAACCACATCTCTCCCTGCAGACGCAGTCTCTAATGACTAGAACTGGCCTGCTTCAGACATGGCTTGTGAGGACATAACCTCCACTGTGGTGGCCACTGTGCGGACACGAGGGGAGTCTTTGAGTAACAGGATGCTGCCTCAGCTCCCGGTATTATGGGTTATAGTTAAGACCTCCCATTAAGCAAAGCACAAGTGAGCGTCTAGTTTAAAGTACCCATCCCATGATGAGCTACACAAACAACCTCCGCACCTCCTGGGCAAAGCCATCCTCCCCCACTGACCTACTGTTTTCAGATTTCCTGAGGCCTGGTCATAGCACCCATATATCCTTGATTCTACGTTCTCCCCTAAGCAATCTGACACCCACACTTCTGCCAGTGGTAGTAACTGCCTACACGCAGTTTGGTGAAGATCATTGGACATGTATGTGGGTTCAAAGTTTAGCAGCACCAGTATAGAGCTCTATTCTGAGTGTCGGGCCTACAATACCACCTAATTGCTGTAAGGAAGCCGTTTGTTCATCTCCAGGCTGCCCAGCAGCTCAGACCTGAAATAGTCACACAGAAACTATATTATTTAGTTTAATCACTGCTTGGCCCATTAGCTCTAGCTTCTGATTGGCTAACTCTTATATCTTAATTTAACCCATTTCTCTTAATCTGTGTATCACCACGAAGTCGTGGCAAAGTTTCAGCGCATCTGTCTCTGGAAGCAGCTCCATGGCTTCTCCTTGACTCCACCTCCTTTCTCCCAGCATTCAGTTTAGTTTTCCCCACCTATCTACCCTGTCAGGCCAAGCCAGTTTCTTTATTCATTAACCAATAAAAGCAACACTTAGACAGAAGGACCTCCCACACCATTTAATTATCATTTCCTCCCTGATGTCTCAAAGGCACCTTGAAATAAAGCATGTCCCAAGCAAATCTCTCATTTTCCCTCCTGTGATGGCTCATCTCTACTGTCAACTTGGCTGACTTTATAATCACCTGGGAGACACACCTCTGAGAATGTCTGTAAGGACATTTCCGGAGAGGTTCAGTGGAAGAGGCAGCACTACCCTGAATGCAGGAGGCATTGTTTCATGGCTAAAAGAAAATAAGCTAGGTACCAGTTTTCATCTCTCTCTGGTTCCTGATTGTAAACAAAATGTGATCATCTATCTCGTGATGACGAACTGTCTCCTCCAACTGTGACCCGAAACAAACCCTTCCTTTCCTGAGTTGCTTTTGTCGGGGACTGTGTCCTGGCAGCAAGGACAGTAACTAACACACCCCAAAGCCTGACCTTCCTACAGTGCTTCCTTTGTCATTAACTGTCACTGCGCCCAGTCAGTGCAAGCCAGAAACCAAGTCCTGTACATGGTGCTTCCTAAAGAGCTCTCAGTGGACACACTTCTAGTCTCAACTGCCCTTGCCTTTGCCATGCCTCAACAAATGCAGTGATTTCCCTATCAATCTACGTCCAATAATCAATTTTGTACTGTAACCAAGTTTCTGTGCATGTACACACACACACATACACCACACACACGCACGCACAGAGGATCTCCTGCCTAGCAGAGTCCACAGTCCCTTGCAAGTTCTCCAGTCTCATGTCACACCAGGCAGGCAGCCCTCACCCACAGTCCCAGCCTCACCCGTCTGCCTATCTCACTAACCTGCCAGGCTACCTCTTGAGACACAAGGTTCCTCTGCCTGAACCCCTAGCCTCTCCCTTGACTCAGAACACTACTTATTTTTAAGTCCTCATAGTGAGGTTAAGTCCTCTCAGAGAGGCCTCCTTGCTAACCACAATAAATTTAAAGGTTCCCTTTGTAGTCCGATGACAAGAAAAACTGACAGACACGTCACAACTAAAACTGGATACTTTATTTCTAATTGTTTGATTCGTTGTTCTTTGTCCCCTCCAACTCTACCAGCTTCACGAGGTGAAGGTATATCCACCCTGCCTGGCTAGCCAGAGTTTCCTGAATGACCATAGCGTAGCCTTTGTCCTTCTGCCAACACTGAGTGCTCACAGGACACTTGGTCTTACACAGCGCCTGATCTTCTGCAGGGTGGATAACACAAACCCTGTTCAGAATATCTCACTGACCGTCCTGTGAACAGACCTCAAGAGTGTCTCTGTTCAATTTCCCTTCCAAAATGCACCACTTACTCTACCGAGCAAAACATGGTCCATATTTTCTCTGCTCAAGAAGCACAAAGCCATCCCTGATTATTTCAGTTCCCAGAGTTCTGTTCGTCTGATGAAATAATGGCCTATACTATGTAACTGGTGCTTTGCACACACCACTCTGCTTATTACTGTGTGTGAAGGATGTCTCACCACGTAGCAGGTGCCCTCATACATGTCGTGATCCTGTTCTCCTAATGCTGGGACTCAGGTGTGCACCACCACACCTGGTGACCCCACATTGGTATTGTTTTGTGGGATTATGCCCCATCTTCCCAAACACAGTCCCACAACACGCACCGCCCCTTACATTCACGTGTCGTTCCACAATATCTAGCAGAAATCCCTGCATACGGGAGTCACTCAGGAAATGCTAGCTGCTTAAGCAAATGCCCTTCTCTTCTTTAAGATGTATTTTATTTTTAATTATGCCTACATATGTAGGGGGGATTGCACGTGTGTGTGTGTGTGTGTGCGCGCGCGCGCACGCGCGCCAGTGGAGAGCAGAGTCATTAGATCCTCCATGGAGCTGGAGCTGCAGGAAACTATGAACAGGTGATGACTAAACACTGAGCTGGACTCCTTTGGAAGAGCAGTGTTGTGCTCTTAGCCACCGACCCATCTCTCCAGTGCCTGACCTCTATTCGTGATACACGATCAGCTACGAAAACCAACCCGTCACTTGATACTTCTCCACCCTTGCCCTATTCCACCAAAATTTCAACAGGAGAATAATAACACTTACTTAAAACATTACATGACTAGTTTTAATAGTGGCACTATCCTGTTTGTTTTGTAAGCTAAGTACAGCAGTTCTGTGTGAACTCTGGATGGCAACAACGTCATCGGGTCAAACTGTCAGAAATCTGAACACACCAGCATGCATCTGATCCCAAAGTGACCCGAGTGGGTACCACCTCACCTCTTAACTATTTCCCACATGACTATCTTGAGCCAGAAACGTAATCCCCAACATGAAATAGTTAATTGGCCTATAAACATTACCCCATGAACATATTTGAAAATAACAGAGGCGATTTTGTATGATCACGATAGCTTTTCATCAACCCAAGTCCAAGAAGAAAATGCCCATTTGTGGCAGATCACATTGTTTACAGCACTTACAATGTGCCAGTCAGAGCACCAGGACCAACCGAGTATGCGCATGCCTATTTTGAACTTGTTAATCTTAACAATATTTTAAGACTAGCAGGAAAAATTGCCCCATTTTACAGGTGAGAAAACTTGGCCTCGAGGTAGAAAAGCTTGCTCAGGGCTGCACTGATGTTATTTGCAAATGAGCTTGGGAAACTCAGCCCTTTGAGAAGCCCTCGTAAGCCCCTGGAGCCAGCTCAAGTAATAGTCCAATGGGGATACTGGGGGTGGGGGGAATGAAGTAAACTCGGTAACTTCCTTGGGCCATGGTTTACTTAAACATCTCTCATTTAGAGGCTACCCAGTCAAGAAAGCCAGCTTCTCATTTGCTTGGTTGTTTTTTTTTTTTTTTTTTGTTTTGTTTTGTTTTGTTTTGTTTTCAGAGTCTTGAAGGCCAGAGTGGCTAAAATACTGACTCTTCCCATGGGGCTGTTGGTGTCTACTGAGTGACTGGGGAGAGAGGAAGAGGCGTGGCATCTGTCTTTATGGTATCTATCTCCTCTGTTGCCTTAATCTTTAGGTCAGAGTCCATATATGAAAATATTGATCACTGGAGAAACTTGTGTCCAGAATACAATGCATGGTTATTTAACTTGGCCTACACTTGCCTAGTCTCTTTTCCTCCCATCAAAGCTAAAGACATCAATCAGACCCTGTGAATGGAACCACCAGACCATGAAAAATGTAAAAAGAAATGAAAGAGAAGATTCTAGAAGGTCTGCCTCATCCCAGAAAGATGAGAATATACCTCCCTTGTGACCCCATTTCCGTTCACCATTACTCCTGTCCCATATCTGGAACCGCACTCTCCTGGGTTAAGAAGCTGTTTGTGAGCACAGTCTCCCTTCTTCTTCATTATGTGGCCACCGAATAAAGACTTCCTTCCTCCCCACCATTCAGATGTTGGTTATTCTGTGGGATGAAGGCCCAGCCTTGATCCGGGTGCAGGAACAGATCATCATATAACTAACCTCCAAATGTCCTCTCTGCCCTATTTCTGCCCATCAGGACACACTCCTCATGACTAGAGTTAAATTTACTTGTGTCCAAATAAAGAATCTTCTCAGAACATATAATGTAATAAATATGAGTTGTACTTTTATGGCGTTTTAAGGTAAACAGAGTAAGATGTGAGTTTATAGCTTGGCCTAAAAATAAATGTTTTAATTAAATTCACATAATAATCACAGAGATATTACACTTGAGGATGCTGTAGACAGAATACACCCCTCAAAAGCCACATGTTAAATTCTAACCCCCAGAGTGACATCACTGGGAGGCAGGGCTTTAGGATGTGTTTATGGCATGAAGGGAGAGGCCCCATGAGTGGAGTTAGAGCCCTTGTTTTTTTTTAAATATTTTATTAGTAGTGTTAGTGTTATCATTATTAACTTATGTGTTTGGGAGTTTGTTCATGTAAGTGCAGTACTTACAGAGGACAAAAGAGGGAGCCAGATACCCTGGAGCTGAGATACCCAGCGTGGGTGCTGGGAATTAAACTTGGGTCCTCTGGAAGATCAACATGCACTCAACTGCTGAGCCATTTCTCCATCCCCCAAACCCAGTGCCCTTATTTTTTAAAGGCCTCAAAAAATTCTTGTTTTTCTGCTATGCAAAGATAGAACAAATAAATTCATCCATGAACCAGGAAATGGGCCCCTACCACTCTACCAAATCTATGGACAACCTTGAGCATGAAGTTCCTAGACTCTGTATTGTGAGAAATGAACATTTAATATATACAAGTCACTCATGTTTCAGTATTTTCTAAAGCATCCCTGACACAGCTAATCTTGACTAACCCTTGAATGTGAGTCAGGACTCCCCAGGAGATACACTCCTATATGTCTCTGAGGATGTTGAGTCAGGATTCCCCAGGAGATACACTCCTGTATGTCTCTGAGGATGTTGTCAGAGACGTTCAACTGAGGAGAGATGATGATGGGAGGCCCCATTTCTTGGGATCGGCTCTTATCCTGAATAAGGAGGAGAAAGTGATAGGAACTCCAGCATTTACCTCTCTCTCTGCTTCCCGACTGTGGATGCAGCACAACCTCTGCCTAGCGTTCCTGCCACCATGTCTTCCCTGCCAGGGTAGTCAGCAACCCTCACACTATGAGATAAAACCAACCCTTCCTGCCTTGAGCTGCTTCTGTTGGATGCTCTGCCACAGCAACGGGACAAGTAACTGATGTAACCCCACACAGACAGAAGCAGAGAACCGGTTCTGGGAGGTGGAGTGCCACCAGAACAAATGCCTAGAAACGTGGAAGCCACTTTGGCATTAGGTAATTATAAGGACTTGTTCCAGAAAAGCCACTATTCCTAAGAACAGACCTTTAACAGGAAGAGAAGATCAGGGAAAGCCTCGCTCTTCTGAAAGTATGCCGAACTGAATGTTGGCAAACAAAAACAATGGATGTCTCTACTGACACCCCTGCTGAGATGCCAGGCAGAAAGGGGAAACACGTGATTGCAAACTGGAGGGAAGGCCACCCTTTTCGTAAAAGTGACAGAGAACTTGGTCACACTGTATTCACATCTTCGTGGGCTGCGGGAAGGTAGAGTTTGTGAGAGAAGAAGCTGGCTGAGGAAATCCCAGGGAAGTGCTGAACAAGTGGCCTGGTCTGTGGCTTTGTTTCTGTTACTGTTTTCTGTGTATTTATAGTAAAATTCCTGAAGAAAGAAACGGCTTCAATCAGAACGGTTCATCAAAGAAGAAACCAACTGAAAGTTTGGAAACCCCTCAGACTGTTTGTATTGAAAGAATGGGAAGGCCTGTGGGGAGAGAGAACACCAGGTGTCTGTATGATCACGGAGCTAGGAAACACGTTAGTCCACCCTCACCTGTGGTCCAAGACCCCCAAAGACAACTTAGAACTCATCACAGCTGCTCCTCCCATCAGACGCCTAGAGGACAGAGGGCATGGCTTCAAGGGGCCACCAGCAAGTTGGGGAACTCACATTGTGGCCCATACTTCGTTCCTGCACTCTGATGCCTTATTCTTTAGCTGCCAAAATGAAGCTCTTTGGGTCCCAGAGTAGCATACGCCACACCCAACAAAGTTGTGGGTGTATGGATACTACCACTTAGAGTTCAGGATACCCTGAAAAGTCAAAGGCACTGAACCCCAGAAGGTGGGGGTGGAGCTAAGGTAGACACAGGGACAATCACCTTAGGAAGCCCCCCACTAAGATAATTTCCAAGGCACTGCTGGAGGCCAGGCTGCTAAAGCTATGGAGGCAGGACCACCAGATGCCCGGGGACAGCCCTTATACAGCAAAGGCTAAGGTTTGATGTTGTGTTTCAGACACACCCCTTCTCCCTTTGGGGTGGGAATGTCTACTCTTTAGCTGGCCTACCATGGCATTTTACTGTTTATTTGTCTGCCTGTGTTTAGGAATTTAACCCTCAGCTGCCCCTATGCTAAGCAAGAATTATACCACTGAGCTGCAGCCCCAGTCCTCACAGTTACGCTTTGGAAACATGTGACGCATTTGCTTTCATACACTCACAGCCAAAGAGCACATCATGCTGGGATAAACCACGCCGCAAGTCTGACAGTTACAGATGTGGATGGTGTTTATATGAGCTGCTGGGCCTCAGAGTTTTGAGTTGATAATGGAATGAATTAACACTTGTAGGGTTGTCAAGATGGAATTGGTATATTTCAGGTGTGAAAATGATGTAAAATTAGGGAGAGGGGATAGAAAGCTGAGAAATCAAATATCTGTGTTCCCAAAAACCCATGTTAGATCTTGGCCCCAGCATGGGAATTTTAGGAGGCAGGGTCTTCAGGAGGCACTGAGGTCCTGTGGATAGCATCCTCACGAATATGACCGGTGTCTTTGTAATGGAAGCACCAGAGAACTGTTCCTCCTTCCTCTGAGAGAGGAGACAGCACAAGCGTGACCATCCTTGCATCTGGGAGAAAGCCTTCGCCAGATAGTGGATCTGCTAGGACCATGAGCTTAGACTTCCAGAACTTTCAGTTTCTGTTGTCTTAAGCCTTCCTATGGTAGCCCAAGTGGACTAAAACAGAGAAGAAAAGTCAGCACCTGCCTGGAATCCAGGGACTTGGGAGGCTGAAGACGGAGAACTGATTCACCCGGGAAGTCAGACTAGGCAATATAGCAAAGCCTCTATCTCAAATAACAAAACAACAAAACTATACACACTCTATGACTCAGATGTATTAGAAACTATGAACAAAATACAGTGTATTAAATTCTCAATGAATTAATAAAATATTATGTTTATTTTTTAAATAAAAGTTTTCAAATAAGAAACTCCATTATTATGCTACTTATAGACTAAAAACAATGTTATAATATTTCTCATTTGCCAAACAAACATTACATGAAAATAAAAAAAAAACAGAGTTCATACTTAACACAGTACTTCAACAGTGAGCTGCCTTTTAGGTCAGTTCTTCCAGTTAAATCAGCAGTTACCCTGACACACACAGCCAAACAGGGTACAACATGGGCAAACTCATTGAACACCACAAATGCTCCAATACACAAAGGCAAAAGTGGGCTGCTATTCTTCAGCAACTCAACGCAATTATAGTTTTCCATATAACACTAAGTGATAAGCCATCATGGAAAATGGTTTTCTCTCACACGTCAAGAAAACCAAAATTTTTCAAGCCTTTTAAATCACACATTCCATTTCATCAATTTATCCTGTGAAAAACCTGAAACTTGGTAAAAAAAAAAAAAAAAAAAAAAGATTTATGTTCAAAATGTTTCTGTGGCATTAGCAAAACAAATTTACCCAAATTATCAATTTAGTTATCATTAGTGGTTAAAGTGCAATAAATATGCATATATGCATGTGAGCTGATCAATACATGTAATATACAGTGTGTGTGTGTGTGTGTGTGTGTAAAGACAAGATATCACTCTACAGCTCAGGCTAGTCTAAACTAATGATGATCCTCTTGCTTCATCTTCCCAAGTGCTAAGAATATAGATATGAGCCATGACACCAGCCTTTCTCTCTCTCTCCAAATATATATATGGTTTTTTGAGACAGGGTTTCACTGTGTTGTGTAGCCCTGGTTGTCCTGAATCTCACTCTGTAGACCAGGCTGGCCTCGAACTCACAGAGATCCTCCTGCCTCTGCCTCCTGAGGGCTGGGATTAAAGGTGTGTGCCGCTACCACCACCACCACCTAACTCTATATTTTTAATTAAACTTTTTTCTCTAAAGTCATCAATTTCCAGCCATCTAAAACTTCATTCTCAAACATTCTTAAATATTCCCTAGCAAATCAAACCACTATTACTAGCAATAGATACATTCATTTAAACTCAGAAATCTGGCTTTAACACATCAGTTGTCTCTTCTGCCTAAAAGAGCTCCCACATGAAAGAATCTGTCTTGTCTGCGAGATGTCTGCTCGCGATAGCTTTGGAGCTGCTCAAGCTGCCGGCTTTCTGCTTACCTGGATTAGATGTGTACTGCATTGCAATCATTAGCATGGCGGACGCAGAGAGGTTCACATGAGCTGGGACGCCTTCTTTCCTGGAGGAGCCCACTGAAACCAAAATTGTCTGATTAGATACAAATTAATTTCTAGATATGAGCACATACTTGCTGGCTTACTTAGAACCACGAAAGAGCTTAACGAGAAAGTTCCAACTAAGCTGGGGCACTACTGACTTTCATCCTTTTTTAAGATGGTGTCTCATGTGCCCCAGACTAGCCTTAAACTTTCTATGCAACCAAGGTGACCTTGAATTCCTGATCCTCCTGCCTCCACCTCTCAGAGCTGGTACAGGCGCGCACCTGGTTTATGGAATGCTGGTGATCAAACCCAGGGCTTTGTGCTTGTAAGGGAAACACTCTGCAAACATTAGAGCCCCAGAGCTGATAGAAATTCACAGAGACAAAACCACAGAACTGCTCCTTGCGTACAAACGCTACCATTGTGTGCCACTGTAAAAACACCTAGAGCACAGCCACGTGGAAAAGATATAAAACCAGAATATAATTGCTTTGTCAGAGTTGAATTTAGGTGTGATCTCTATTCCCAAGATGCTCATATCTCTAAAAGAAAGAAAGAAAAGAGAGCCGCCTGTGGGCCCAGGGCACATAAACATATTATCGGTTAACATAAGAAAGCAGATTTTTAAACTAGAACATATTAAAACTTAGAGAGGCAAGCAAGCCAGCTTCACAAAATGTATAACTTCTTAGTTATAAATGCAAATCTTAAGTCACATATTATGCAAATGATCGTGCTTGTTTTTAAATGGCTTTTGGCATTCATATGCCCTACACAACTGTAGCCAAACCTTCCCATAGAACCCCATCAGTATCTTTGTTACCATGAGAAATCGCTTGCAGTTTCCCACAGTCTACCCTCCTCACGTCGGTCTGAGTTGTTTGGAGCAAAGCACTTTTTTGAATCTATGATTAGCTGTGAACAACATTTATCCTGTGCCAACAAACGTCCAATCGCAAAGCAAGCAGGTGTCTTCAAAAATCACCTAATTGCTGTATAATCCCAATATCCACTTATACACTGATTTATTTAAACTCATCTTTAAGTGTCTTGTTTATGACGACATTAAACTCTATGTTAAAATTGTCTCTATTTCATAGAAAATGCTAGGTAGCCCCATAAGTATTCAAAACTAGCTCTGATGAAAGTTATCTGGCATAACATGTTTTCAGTCAAAGGGTATTTTTATCCCATTAATAACTGAGAGCGACCCCCACAAAAGGAAGACTTTTCTTAAGATTAAAATATAAAATGAATTCCTTCTTGCACAGAGATAACAGAAGAAGTAGAAGAAAATGGCTGTACAAACACTCATATACCAAGCTGCCAAACGGGGAAAAAACAGCACACAGAAGGGAAAGACTCACCAAGTCAACACTGTTTCTACACACTAAAGACCACTGATGCAGACAGTCAGCCCAAAGCAGATAACCTCAAATTCAGCTTTATTTTACATTAAAGTGTATGGGGAGCAGGTCTCATTTACATCGAAAAAGAACAAGGCAATGCAATAAGACGCTCAGTAAACAGAAACATCAAAGCACTAGTAAGGGGTTGTCATGCAATAACAGAGACAATGAAAGTTTAATAGGATTCTATTTTGTTTCCACATCAAGAACTTCCGAGGCTGTAAAGGACAGCGGTCACTGCTACAGGTTGAGAGACGCCAGCCAACAGAACAGGCCCCTAACTGAGTTCTGCTAGCCTGAGTCTGAGTTTATTAACCTCCTGCGTCTGCCTGTGTCTGATCCCAGGGCAGGTGGTATTCAGGCATAGGTCTGCCTGACTCTCCACTGTAAACAAAAGCTGATAGGTAGACCAGGATGGATACAGAGAGCGGTACACTGCTCCGAGGGGTGAGGATGACTAATCAAGTGGGATAAACTGAAGAGGAAAGAGCTCTGAATCAGATGCTGAAGAGCGGGGCACATGGTTTTCCACCTAGAGATCCTAGCTCAGCCAGTGTGGGAGATCGGAAACGCTCTGTTAAATTAATAAGCACATCAGTGGCTCTCGTGCAAGCTGGCCTTGGATCTGCCTTGGAAAGGCACTATTAGAGAGATGAGGGTGAGCAAGGGGATGCCCAGGCCAATACCCAGGGCTGGAGAGAGGGAGCACATAGACAATACTCCCGTGCCTTTTGTTGAAGAAGAAAAAAAAAGGAATGCCTCCTCCAACATCCTCAACAACAGAAGAGCATCTCTCCTCTCTCTCTCTCTCTCTCTCTCTCTCTCTCTCTCTCTCTCTTTCTCTCTCTCTCTCTCTCTCTTTCTCTCCCTCCCTCCCTCCTCTCTCCTCTCTCCCCCTCTCTAGTCACATGTATGCATATATATATATATTCTTTTGGTGACAAGTGTTTTCACCTTTATTTAAATTCAACTCAAACTTTTTAATCATAAGCATTTTTCAACAATGAAAACTGTTAGAGAGGTTGGGAGCCACTGTGCCCAGCGGCCTCTAAAAGCGGGAGAGATGCCCAACTGTCTTAGATGATTTAAGTGAAGTCTGTTTGGAGAGCTGCCCAGATGGCTCAGTGACCTTTGGATGTCCCTGTTACCTCTGCAAATCTATGCTGTCCCTCAAGTATGGCCATCCATAAAGCCACAAGAGTTCCCCCAGGACACAAGCCCCAGGAAATTGGCTCCAATACTTATATAAACAGACGGTATCTTGCAATTTCAAAGCCTTCTACAAGACCGAATAAAATCACCATGGCTCTAATTTAATAAGCAGGCACAAGCACGCGTCATTTACTGAATCTTGTGTAAAAGGCATGATGTAAACAGATATGCAGCTTGATCCCATGAGAGTACAAAAAAAAAGCATATACAATTAAACGGAAAAGACTATTGTGCTCAGGAAATATAATGAAAAGTTTCCAGGCCTTTCCCCTTTTCCCCCAGTAGCACCAGAACAGAACCTGCCTTTGTGCCTTCCTCCCACGAACAGTACCGATCCCTTAACATGTGTCTGCATTGGATAATCCCCAATGGGCTAGGTGTGCAGTTCTCACACGATTCTCACCTCGAAAAGTAAGCAGATGACAAAAGTCATTTTGTAGGTGAGAGATGAGCTAGCGACAGGAATGCACCAGCCTAATTCCTGAAACAATGACAGTCCAGGATGAGTATAATCATCGCTAATGTTCCAATCACTCACTCACACACTACTTTTTTTCATAGAACTGCACCAGGCGTCATTCTCAACCCTTGGTTACAGTGGTAAAGGAGGCCATCGCCAGAGTTGGGTTAGGTACTGTATAGTTGGAGGTGGCTATGTATATTAGTCAAGAAAAATTTTAAATTACATTCTTTAGCCTCACGAGACACATCACATGTGCTATGTGGTAATGGCTACAGTATGAGGCAGCATAGAATTTTATTTCTATTTCCATTATCAGAGAAAGTTCTGTGGACAGTGTTGTTCAAAGAAAAGGACATGCATTGACCACGAAGAAGCATGACTATGGGCAAGGGAACAGAGAAAAGATGGTGGAAAGTTCTGAATTAAATTAGAAAGGAAGGCATCTCAAAATATGTGGTCCTTAAGAGTATCCAGGAGGGCGACTCAGGAAGTAAAAGCGCTGGCTGCACAGGCCTGACCATTTAAACCGCATCTCCAGAACCCACATAAGAAGCTGGATGCAAGGGCGGGCAGCTGAAGTCCTGGCACCTGGCAGGGCAATATAGGAAATAGAGACTGGAGAACCGGCCAGAAATCCCGGGCCATCTGGAGCATACAGAGCAGCAAGAGACATCAAAGGAGATCCTGCGCAACAAGGTGGAGAAAACTAACTCCCAAATGTTGTTCTCTGAATCTCTCTCTGTCTCTGTCTCTCTCTGTCTCTCCTTGTCTCTCACTGTCTCTTAGTATTTCTCTGTCTCCCATCTGTCTCTTTCACTCTGTGTCTCTCTGTCTCTCTCTTAAATGCACACACACACACACACACACACACACAGACTCATTTCTTTAAAAGATGTGGTACTTACACTGTGACCTAAGGGAAACCCACCATGAGATCATTTAGAGGGGCTCTGAGACAAGGGGTGCAGTATAAACACAAAGCCTTTGTAAAACCACAGCAAGGCTGATGCAGACATGCAGAGCAGCCACGTGGAGAAGCAACAATGAAAGCAGAGAAGCTGGCCACAGCCAGATCAGAGTCTTGCGAGCCAAGGAAGAATCTAATTGTTAAGAGTGACAAGAAGCTAGATGGTTTGGAGGAGGGACAGAACATGGCATAATCCACGTTTGGAAGGTGACTCTGGGTTTGGGGTAAAGAACAGGCAATAGGAAGCCTAACCAAGGAAGTAGAGAGACCAGACCTGAAGTTATTGGTCTGATCCAAATGACCACAATAAGCATAGTCTATGGATAGGTTAAAATAAATCCCACTAGCCTTATAGTCTGCTAAATGATAAAGATAAGAAAGACAGCTAGGGTGAAGAAACTTCTACAGTTGGCCAGATAGCTCTATCTGGATAGAGACGCAGCCTCTCCTCTCACAGGCTTTGGGCTTGTGCTAGCGAAGATGGCTGCACTCCATTAGGTAAGGTCTCTGTTAGAAAGAGCCATGACTTCAGAAGGCAGCAGCTAAACCAAAAGAGAATACCAGGATCACAAGACTCTCAAGTCTATGCAGCCTTAAAATATTTGCCATTTGGGTTAGTGAAGCAAGACACCCAACTTCACAAGTACTTTGAGTGCAAAACCTGCGGCGGTTTTATGTGCACTGTCACATAAGGGACAAAGTAAGCCAGGGACAGTCCGACCTCTCCTGGATGGCCCTTTGCCACAACAGTGTATTCAATAGGGAAAAGCAGTAGAACAACATGAGCAATCTCAGCAGTGAAGTGTCAGGATTCATTGCAATGTGATTTAATTAATATGTCTATGATTTGCCTGTACATTTGATCCATTATGTATTGGCAATTCATAGAATGTTCAAATTCCAGTCTCATGTAGCTTTCATTTCACGGTCTTCACAACAAAGCTGGGATGTAGATAGGGCAAGTTATAATTATTGACAATCCTGTATCTAAGAAAATAAAAGTTGAATGGGGAGAGAAAGTTGTGCAGAGCCAAAGAACTATAGCTCTGCCCCCAGTGAATCCTGGTGCCAAACATTTTCAACAACGAAGTTCTCACAGCAACACCTACCTCATGAATGCAACCATTAGCAAATGAGCAGACTATGCATGACAATGGTTATTCAAATGTCACCAAGAACTTGCCTTTTCTTTATTTTTTTCTGTGTACAATTAGTCTCATAAGACCATAGAACTATATATACCACGTGTTCCATGTGTAGCCAAAACCAAACAAGAAAACCATAGCTTGGAACTAGATTTGCAGTGAAGTCATACATGTGTTTTTAAATCAACACAATGATCTGTGAATGAGCCTTTCTTTTTCCTGAGGGTCAGTGACTGAGAAAATCTAAGGTAGGAAAGAAACTGGATTCGATGGCACAGTCCAGGCTGTTGCTCAGAACTGTTTTCTGTCTTCAGAATAAGACAGCCCACATGAACGGATGTTTATTTAAACTATATTAAAGGATGCCTATTTAAACTATATGGAAGTATCGTCATCCAAAGATCCATATTTCAATTTGGACAACAAATCATAAATCCTTTATTGGAAAAAGAGAGGTTTCCATGGTGATGTGTAAATGATTTGTTTTTTCCAATGCTTAGTAACTCTTCTAATACACTTTTATAAACAGCATAGATTCCACACATATGGAATAAAAAGATCTGTATTTTATTTTTGGAGGAGTTAATAAGAAAAACATGTCAAGAAGAGTTTTTATAATAAATTGATAAGTTATTTAAAAGGAGTTATTTAAAAATAAATCATAAGCGATTAGTGTGGTAATAAAGATGGCAAGAACAGTGTGTATGCTACGCAGCCAATGCTTGGTTTGGAGAATTGGATCCACTTCAAAGCTCAAAACTGCATCTTCTAAGTAATACAGACAATATGATCATTAATTATATAATCAGTAGTTATATAATCATTAATGATACTCATTTTAAAACGGAAAAAATCTATGCTTTACATTGACTATAAAAATTCCATACCAAAGAGATTTTTTTTAACATCTTCCTGTAAGCTTTGTTTTGTATTGTGTTTTGTTGTTTGCAATAGGGTCTCATTAACCTTGAATTTGTAGTGATCCTCCTGCTTCAGCGCCCCAAGTGCTAGCATTACAAACCTGCAACTTCGTGTCAGGCAAAGTCCTTCTGGCAAAGACAACCAAGCATTTAGAAAATGCAACATCTTTTATCTAACATCTTTGTGCTGAGATAAAAAGACTCTGGACCAAGTTAAATGTCCCTGCCCCGATCCAGTGTGAAGCTCTAGATACCGTGACAGCTACCAAAAATAGAAACAGCATGGATAATATAAGACCACTCCAATCCTCACGGCAATCCATTCTAACTGGAATCTGAAAGTCTGTCTCTTCTGTCTTGAGATCTGTGTATGAAGAAACAACTCAGCCATCTAAGAGCAGGCATGCAGGCCACCACTACAGCTCATTTCAAAGACGGCGAAGAGTGACAAGTGAATGACCAGGAGGGTGCTGAGAAGTCGCCCAAGCCAACAGGCTAAAACAGAGTGACAAGTAAACACGTGAGCCAGGCCTACCAATGGATGGACAAAAGTATGCAAAAAAAAATGGTGTTATAGAATAAATAATCTAATTTTAAAAATGGGGTACAGATCTAAACAGGGAACTCCCAACAGAGGGATCTAAAATGGCTGAAAGACACTTAAGGAATGCTCAACATCCTTAGCCATCAGGGAAATGCAAATCAAAACAACTCTGAGATTTCATCTTACACCTGTAAGAATGGCCAAGATCAAAAACACTGATGACAACTTATGCTGGAGAGGATGAGGGGTAAGGGGAACATTTCTGCATTGCTGGTGGGCGTGCAAACTGGTACAGCCCCTTTGAATATCAGTATGGTGATTTCTCAGAAAATTAGGAAACAACCTACCTCAAGACCCAGCAATACTACTTTTGGTTATATACCTAAAGGATGCTCAATTGTACCACAAGGACATGTGCTCAACAATGTTTATTGCAGCAATATTTGTCATAACCAGAACCTGGAAACAACCTAAATGCTCCTCGACCGAAGAATGAATAAGGAAAATGTGGTACATCTACACAATGGAGTACTACACAGCAGAAAAAAATGACATCTTGAAATTTGTGGGCAACTGGATAGATCTAGAAAACATCATATTGAGTGAGGTAACCTAGACCCAGAAAGACAAATATAACATGTACTCACACATAAGTGGCTTTTAGATATAAAGCAAAGAAAACCAGTCTACAATTCACAATCCCAGAGAACCTAGACAACAACAACAAAAAAAAACCTAGGAGAGACATACATAGATCTAAACTATATGGGAAGCAGAAAAAGACAAGATCTCCTAAGTAAATTGGGAGCATGGGGATCAAGGGAAGAGGGTAGAAGGAGAGGCAGGAGGAAAGGAGGGGAGCAAAAAAATATATAGCTCAATAGAAACAATTTTAAAAATTAACATTGATGTTATTTGACCTAGAATTATTAAGCCAGAAATAACCAGGGAGTTTCAACTTGTTTTCTGAACATCCCCGCTTTTAAAGCTGAAAAAAAAAAACCATTATGTCTCAGAGACATGAAGTGACTTGCTCATACGTTCAAAGGAATAAATATCAAGCCATTCCACGAAGAAAGACTGAAATTCACACATATTTTTAGGTTCACATCACTCATTTTTAGTACTCAGTTGCTTCAGATATTTGTGTAAAACAGGATTTTAACATGACAAGGTTTGTGTCTGGGAATCTCCACTTCTAATTAAGGAGGAATTAGTCATCAGCTCTGCAAAGAAACGAGCTGACAATACCTGATCAACTTTACCGAGGTGAGCCGCTCACTGCCTGATCAACCTCCAGTGAGGTGAGACGCTCACTGCGTCAATGTCTCCCCACAAATTACTTATCCCCAAGAACAGGGGCACAGCGAGCTAGATTATTACCAGTAAGAGACCGTCTCACCTGCCAATCTTTTTTTTTAAAGACGCCTGTTCATTTGCTTAACAGTCGACATTATTTTAAAACAAGATGACAAAATTCTAAAACTATACCCACAAGCGAGCACTGGTTCATGAGATCGCATAGGTGAAACAGAATGAAATATTCTACAACTTGGATGACATCATCAGTTCGCTCATTTTCCCCTGTTGCTAAATAATTAGGATATTTTAGCAAATATTTTATGTTTAAATATTTGCAAAATGTGATGTTTAGCAATATTAAATATTTGCTGAATATTTTTAAAAATTATTAACAAAGAGTCGGACTCTTTGCTGAAAAGACATGAAAATTACAGTTCTATACCTAAGTTAAACTCCACTCTAAGGTGAAGCCCAAAAGGTACACGTGTTTGTCAGCTGTTGATACACAGCAACTTTAATAAGGGCTAATAAGTACATAACTTAATGTGATGAACACTGATACCAGGAATTAGACATGACCAATAGAGCTATTTTTATTTTTAAAAAAAAATCAAGAGAAGAAAAGCAGGTATGGTGGTGTGCACCTAAAATCCCAGTATTCAGGGGGCTGAGGTGGGAGGGTGACCGTGAGTGACAGCCAGCAGGCTCCGGGTGGCACACTGCCAGCACCCAGGCTAATCACGCTACCCCTTGATACATCAAGATACAGCCACAGTTGCTGTTTGTGAGGCAGCTAAGGTTACTAGTCACAAAGGAGCTGTGATTATCCACGAGGAAGCTATGATTACTATTTTACAGATAACAATCAAAGATATATTCGCATAGCTAGCCAGTGGTAGAGCTGAGATTTGCATCTTGATCTGGTTGAATTCTTAAGCCGTCATTTTTTCAGCTTATTCCCTGAAACATAGGCTGATCCACAATCCACTTGTAAAGAACACTTTAGGGACTGTGATTACAGAAGCTGAAACTCTGCTTGTTTTCTCTTTGCTTTCATGTCTGAGGACCCTGTAGAATTATGTATATAAAAGTTGAAAAGAAGCCATAATCCTAGCACTCGGGAGTCCAAGACAGCAGATCAAGAATTTGAAGAAGCTTTTGACTACAGAACTAATCAAATTCCAGGCCGACCTAGAGTTGTGAGGCTCAGTCTCCAAAAATATCAATAAATAGACAAAGAAGACTGGTCCCAAGCTTGTGACTGTATCTTGCATAGGAGTCATGGGCGCTGGCTTTATTTCCAAAGCATGTCATAAATTTTGACTCATTTTGTCATCAAAATACCGAGAAGGAAAGCTGATCCAGTCACCAGCATCGAATTAGATTTCAACCATGTGAACTGAGCTGTATAACCCTCCACAGCATCCTGCGGCAGAGCTGGAACAGGAGGCTACGTCTCCCCACTCTCTGCTGCCCTACCCATCCTCCCAGCTGCCTTCACCTGCAGGAGGAAGCAGTCTTACACCAGACAACATTCTGTCCACCTTCTTTTCTAACATGGAAAAAGACACTGTAATTTATAAGTAGGAAACACAGAATGCTTTGACACATTCTTTCCTCCTATTCCATGAAGCGAATAGCGTGATGATTCTAAGGTATAATCGTCTTTCACATCATCGACTTCCAACACAACGTAAATGCTAAAACAATTAGAATTTAGGTCATAGCAGGTGTACGTTATCACATGGTTCCGTTACAATCTTGAAAGTCAAGCGCCTGTAACAGTAAACACAGTTTCCATTTGTACAATATACAGAGATAATGTTAGGATGAGGTGAGATTGAACTTACATATGGCCATTGGTAGAAAAGATGTGCTAAGGTATTCAATAATATCCTTGTGAAGAAATGGAGGAAAGGTAGCTAGCGTTGAAATCATCGTGTAGGGCAAAGTGCTCAGAACATCGTCATTGAGAAAGGGTAGCAAACATGTGGTTGTATAAAATATTGACTGTCCAAGATCTACAAAACAAAATTAAGTAGTCAGCCACTGAAGATGGTGCCATTAACAAAACATGCTAGCTTTATATTTTAATAATCTAGTTTAAACTATAAAAGCATCTATCGATCCCTTTCTACTAAGAATTCAGAAATACGCTGCTTAGTAGAATGTGGGGTGTACATAGCAGTTAGTTGGCGAATACATTAAGAAATAAATCTGTTCCATGAGTTTCTCATCAGTGTATCAGTCATCTGTAAGCCTCACTAGTCAGGTGACCCTTGATCCCATTAATCAAACCACTTTCCAAGTGATGCTAACATCCTTCAATTTTTTTTTAATCTCCATTGGATTTCATAAAGATAACTGAAATACAGTGATGTGCCCAGTAGAATTTTCAGAAAAGTCCAGGGCAGTATTAGAAATTAAGACCTGGCTGTTTCTGCTACACTGGCCAAGCCACACTGGTCCTACGCCTGTAGTCTCGGGCAGCGAGGTAGTGTGTGACCTCTAGATTAGGTGTGCTTCGCAGAAAGGAAGCTAGGGGCTGGTACTGCACAGCCCTTTGCATCCTGTTCATTGTCAGGGAAGCTGATCCTCCTCAAAATAATCTCTCAAGGATTTAAAATACAGATAATAACAATACCTACCTGGCTTGATAGAAGTTTAGATGAAATAAATACAAAGAACTCAGCATAGCATGTACTCCAAAAACATTAGCTAGTACTTATTGCCATTAATATTACTATCATTGTTACCTGCATGAGAAGTAAACATAAAGGGCCTTCAAAACAAACCACAACTATTCAGCTTTAGAAAGCATGAAGAATAAATCCATTACATTTGATGTGCACTGTGATATTTCTGAACCTCTTGAAATATGGACCATCAGCCAAGGCTTGACATGAAGATGGGTCACTTCTGTATTCATTAAGATAGTGAAGTCTCAGACTCTGGTCATCATGTGCATTCCTCCGCTGACAGTGTGGTCAACACGCAACCAGAACAGCCCAGGTACATCGCCTTTGAGCTCAGACCAACAAGCGGAAAATTCACAGGTATTTTTGTGTGAATTCCATGAGGCTGTGCATAAGAGACATCTCAGCTATGTTCATTGAGCCTTTTTTCAGCCTTAGGCTAAAAAGCCTAATTACAGATTAATAGCACTGAAAGGGCCTGGAAGCCCACCTGGGGTCTTTTCTACCCAAGGAAACTGAGATCCGGAGAAAGCAGGAGCTGCCCAAATCACAATTCACCCGTAGTTGAACTACTCCTGCTCATTCCTATAGGCCACCTGGGCCCGGAATGAGGACAGAGACTCTAGCCAGTGAGCAGTCAATCATTCTCTATCAGAAGAAGCTTCGCAGGAAGCTCGCTCAGAGCATCAGCTGGCAGGACCAGTCCTCAGAGATTCTCACTGGATCTGCAATCTCCAAGTTCCCTGTGGCCCAGGTTGTGCAGAGAACCTTGAGAGAAAGGGGCTGCCTGGGCTCTCTAAACCCTTCACTAGAATGCTGGTGAGCTTTATCCTAGCTTCCAAGCTATATTATTCAGAAGAAGAACACAATAAATAAATATCAAGATAAGGTCACAAGGCAGGCATAGGCATGAGAGCAAAAACATAAATCATCGATACTGAAATTGTCAAGATTCACACATTATGTGAATTGCCATTTACCAAGCGAAATACCACAATCAAGAAATCTTAAAAATAAAGGGCATCTAGTCTGACCCGGTGACTCTCCCCAGGGACACATGAGTCCATGCTGAATTTAGGACTGGATGCCACTTGACACCTACAAGCTCCCAATTTGTCTCATTTTGGTTCTGAGATGGGAGAGGATTGTAGAACAAGAGGCTAGGTAGGTTTAAGACAGCAAAGGGTTCAAGATAAGCAACTCCACAGCATAATACAGCATTGTAAAGACAAGAAAAGCAAATTCAGTAATAATTTCATCACTTTATGAAAGGAAACTTTAAAAATTTTCAATTACAAACACTTCATACTAAATCAACCATTAAGCATTCTTCTAGGACAGACAAGCGTATTAAAAAATAAAACAACCCCCACCACCCACCCATTTCCAAAGCTTGCTTTTCTGCCCAATGAAACTTCTTTGGTTATCACACTTCCAGGGACCAAATGGCAAATATTTTAAAGACAGCTCAGGCTTCTAAACTGCATTTAAGAAGCAAATCTCTACTCTCCATACAGTTTTGAATTTTTAAGTTCCCCCAAATCCATAGTGGATAGCTAAGCAGACATCACTGCACCCCTCTGTGTGGAAATGAAGAACAGAGGGGACAAACAATGGAAAGACACAGTAGGATGGGGCGGAGAGAGGAAGCCTGCTCACCAACGGCTTCTACTCTAAATAACACCGGCAACACTGTGTGCTATAATCCTTGCCCCGGTATTTTGCAGTAACTGCTGGTTGTTAAATAAATCAGGCATTTGTTTTACCAGGAAAAGTGAGTCCCGGAGAGAATTTTTGGTTTGCCCCTGAAACTCTCAGAATCCGTCAAGGATTAGAGCCTGCTCTTCAAACACAACCTCTTATATTTTCTGGGGCAAAGCTTCAAACTCAGCTTCTCAACTGTGGCCTTAACAAGAGTCACCACAATAAACTGATCGGTGAAGGGAGCTGCCTGCTATATTCACCATCTCCAGTTCATTGTCTCCTGCTTCCAACCCCTTGAATAACAACGCTGGGCATAAGGACCGTGGGAAATGAATGGAAGGGAAGCACCATTATTAAGTTTCATCGTCAGAAAGGCTTCAGACACACAAAACCCTTCAAGAGATTTACGACAGTAACAACATTCTCCAAGCCCGCCTGCTCAGCACCATAAATATTCATAAGCACGCATGGACGTTCCCAAAGACTTCAGTAAAAATGCTCACCGTGTTGGCCATGCTGTAGTAAAGGAACTAGATCCAGGAGAGTCACCAAAGTCACGTAGAGGCCTTGGTAGTCCAAAGAAGGGTAGTCTGACAACTGAGCATCACGACTTTGCGGGCCGCGTTCTGAAGGAGCATCTCGCAGGACGCTGTAAAGGAGGGAGCGAGTAACAGTAGGGTTGATGGAACTGACCTGCGGTCTTAGAGATGGGGTGAGTGGGAATGGCACAGGAAAAAGACACATGGTCATGGGCACTGTCAAATTGGAGGCATCTTGGTTTTCCTTCTTCCCTGTGCGGGACAAAATGCTGTTGGGGGGACAAAGAAAAAAAAGAGACAACAAAGACACAAAGAACAGCACATTACATTGAAATGACACTCTAAAACAAATAATAAAACACCAGATACACCCACATAAGATGCAATTGCCACCGCAGCACGGCCTACGGATCTAGTGCTGGTCGCACAGCCATGTGCTCGGAGATGTCAACAACGCAGGTGGACTTTGTGGAAGTTGCATTGCATCTCATGTGTTATCTGGTTTATAAGGAGCAAAAATATAAAAATGCATGTTTCAGTGCCAAACCCATGTTTTACAGTTTGTCAATTTGGCGAAGGAGCGGTTTCCTAGCATGAGGAACGCTGACTTGGCTTCATCTGGGAGGGCTCTCACTCCTAATCATACCGAGTTTTCAAAGCAACGTAGCAGTACTATCTCGTCATGTAGATAGAAACTTGCAAAATATAGGTATGGCACTTGCAGAAACATGTTTTAGCAAAGAATAAACATGTGCGTTTATTAAGAAAGTCTTAAAAATCACATGTTTATTGCATCAAAATAATGTCTATATGTATATTATGATACTGTTTCATGACATTCTGTCAGTATCATTTGAGATAATGAAGTTTAAACAGGCATATGAACTTAGAAATAATACATATTTCTAAAGTGTTAACTAAACTACATTGGAAAAGCTATAAAATAATATATAGTAAATGGCCCATAGCGTGTGTTGGTGAACTAAAGATAATGTATGTGTGTGTGTGTGTGTGTGTGTATGTTTCAATTTGGCATGTTGGGAGGAAACATTTTATTTTATGAATACAAACAGTGTTTATTAAATAGTTACCGTGAAAACTCTAAGAGCTAAGCAAGCATCATCTATGGGAAAAGCTGTGCATCATACGAGATCTCTGATGGTACTGCTGTTACTTACTTTATTAGACAACAAAACTCACTAAAAACTAGAGAAAAGATCATGTAGAAAGTTAAAAAAGCTTAATGAGAATAAATGTAGTCTCTAAATATCGTTCTACTTTTTGTCTCCATTGAAATCTATGAAACTTTTAGTAAAAGTTACAAAGCAGAAAAGTTGTTGGTTTAAAAGTCAAATTACTTCTTAATCAAATGTTTAGGTTTTAAAATGAGATTATGCTATTTTCCAGTAGGCAACCGTTACGCACTATAGCGTTTACAGCACGTAAGTGCTTTCCTATGGTATACTTATTTGTTAGTAAAAATAGAAAACAGTTTCTAAATGCTTCTTTTCATTGTCTTATACTTACTCTACGTGCATCCAACATTACTAAATTCTCAGCTAACGGTGTGACGTCTACAATGTCACAGTGGTGTGAGGAACTGGTTAGTGCCAGCATGCTTGTTATGTCAAGTCGACATTGATTTTTTTTAATTTTCTCTTAGCGCAGAAATATGTTACAATGTAAAAAAAATGACTACATGCTTTTTATTTTCTAGGTGCCTAATTTACCTCCATTTCCTCTGTCTTCTGTTACCCAATGTCCAAGGAAAAACAATAATAATAATGATAATAAAGATAATTTCAGAATAGTTATGTAATACTTCTTAGCAACAAAGAACTTAGGAGCTGCCATCTTTGTTTTTGTTAAAAGGGATTTGATTTACCTGCATTAGTGTGTGCTATACTGGGCTTTGTAACCTTCAACTGTACAGTAGGACAACGCTATTCCACCTCTCACCGTCTGCCTACCTCTATTATAGAGAACATATATTTTTGCATCAGACTTTTATAATTTCCCACACAACGAAATTACTCCTCAGATTACCACATTTACATGTTACATTATTGATAAGTCCAGTTACCAACAATTTTAGTCCTGTGAGTCTATCCCCTGAAATCCCTTTAGAGTCACAAAATGGACATGTTGATATGGTTTCCCAAATTTCAGCATACATGGGCTAGCTGCCAGCATCTCTTCAAAAAGAAAACACTGTCCCTGAGTCAATAAAAAAAACAGTAGCCGGATATCATAAATGCATGATATGTAAAGTGTCCTTTAAGTCTAGTCAACCACCGCCTTGGTGGGGGATATGACACATTATTGACTACACGCTGCTGTTCCAAAGCCGGAGGGGCTGCAGCAAGCGCTCATGGCTCAACTTTGGAAGCTGCTTCTGTGATATTTTTCCCTCCTGTGCATGTGCATTCCCAGGTGACAGCAATGACAGTGTCCTACGTTCAGGGAGGGAAGAATGCCAGCGCTGAAACAGTACAACTTTCTCTCTCTGCCTTGAGATTTAGCAGGTGAAGTTGAGGAAAAATGGCGGAAATGAGTTATCCATGACACCAGTTTTAAATCGCCATTCATGGCTCAATGTAAGGAAATGTGTTCATTGTGGAAACTTAAGAAGGGTTCATGAATCAATGTACAATGCATTGTGATCTTATGATGTTTTGTTTTATGATGTCTTATTCAGAGAAAAAAAATTACTTATTTCCCCAGCCAAACTGTTTAACTTGGGAATGATCAACGATTTCCACATCCACCTGAAATTCTTTCCCAAAGGTTTATATACAGATTCAATCAAAAAGAATATTAAGAATGCCCTGTCAGAAGAGTCAGACATTGTGGCCAGCTTTTCACCTCTCTTTTCCCTCTCGGACCCTCTTTGTGAGCACTGGCTTCCATTGTCAAGAAGGAGGAAGACCCCTGGGGTTGGCAAGGGGGTTGAGTGTCCTGAGGCCTTTCTTGCACAGAAATTTAATCCATCAATTCAACTTTCTGCACAATTAAGCATTTTGACATTTGCACTGCATCTATGCACTAAACAAGTTGACTATATGCTATGCTACGCTTTAAAACTATCCTGTGGACTTTAGATTGTGTGTGTGTGTGTCTATGTGTGTATCTGTGTGCCTGTGTGTACATGCCTCTGTATGTGTCTATGTGTGTGTGTGTATGTGTGCATCCGTGTGTGTCTGTGTGTATGTGTCTCTGTGTGTATCTATGTGTGTCTGTGTGTTTGTATTTTCATGTCTTTGTGTCTGTGTGTCTGTGTATGCATATCTGTATGTATGTGTGTGTGTGTGTTCTCATATCTCTGTGTCTGTGTGTATCTGTGTGTCTGTATGTGCATGTCTCTGTGTGTATCTGTATTTGTGTGTATATGTATATGTGTCTGAGTTTGCATGTGTGTATGTATGCATATATGATGTGTATATATGTGTGTGTATATATGTGTGTGTATGTGTTTATGTGTGTGTTCTTAGAAATTCCTATTCTATTAAGAAACTGGAATCCCTATTTAAAATGTATTTACATTTTCTAACAAGTTGGTAGCAAATGTAACGATTTACATTAGAGCAGCTCCAAGAACACCAGGAGAGAGACACAGAGGAAGATTCCCAACAAGTCTGAAACAGGAAGGACACTAGGAGCTGATAAATATCCAGCCACCTGGTAAAAGGCAAGATCCTTAAAGACCTTAGATGATGGAAATGTGACCACAGTATGCTCCTAGCATGAAGTGAACAACCACCTCTGAGCCTGCGATGGCAAATTAGACAATCTTTATTGCCACCCCTAATGCTAAGAGGCACATAAGCAGAACAACCTCTGCGGGAAAGTTCTGTGAGTCTGTGTCCACTGCCAGACTTGCGACCCTGCTAAGTTAGAATGAGCACAATGCAGCATGCGTATGTCATCCCACCCAGGGCCTCCAGCCACTGCCTGATGCAGGAAAGGCTTCTGAAAGCTTCTGTACTGGATGAAAATTGACAAAAGTCAATTTTGTGTGTATGTGTGTGTATATGTGTCTGTGTGTGTATGTGTGTATCCGCCTTTGCAGATCCCTGTGATAAGACGAAAGCTGCTCTGGGCACAGGGCTCAGTACACTGCCTATGACAGAGGACTTCTCCAACTTGAGTAGAGAGAACCTTGGCAGGCAAATTATCTTATGCAGATACTGCAGCCAGTGTTATAGTCAGCTGTGGTGGCATGCACTCTCTCCTCCAGTGGACTAAATGACGGACACTGACCATCTAGGCCAGCCTCAGCTTTGCCATTCAAAGCTTTCCCGAATGCACAGACACCAGACAACTAGCATTCTAACGATGTAACCCTAACTCAAATAAAGCCACCTGAACTTTGCAAAATGGTACCACACAGTCCTTCCCAGGGTCTCACTCCCTCTTGCCTCCAGCTCCCTAGTTTGGATACATCAGACAGGAGCCAGAGTACTCAGATTGTTCTTCCTACTTCTTTGCAAGAACCTGAGTTCTGGAAGCAGCAAGTAGTTCTGAATGTAAAAATTATATAAACACAAAGGGAAGCACCTTGCTTGTGGTAGAGAACTTTACTGGCAATAATCAAAGAGCCAAAGACTTAGTTCATCTCATGTGGCTTAAACTTTCTACTAGCTTCTTAAGAGGAAGGAATATACGTGTGGTTGGAATGGAGGCAGGTGCCAACAGTGAAAGGGCTTCTAACGTGGTTCAGTATAAAGAAGAAAAGATAAAGGTTTTGTATTTCCATTTTTTAATGAAAGAAAAAAAAAGCTGCACTAGGCACAGAGAAGATAAGAAATACATAGGATTCAGACCAAATAGCTGACCTGTAAATATTCCTATTCAAGCCTGATCCATGACGCATTACATTCGTCAATGTCTTGTGCACATGTGTACTCTGTGGGCATGCACAGAGTCTGCCAGGCCTGCTCTGCTCCTCCACCTGCAGCTACCTTCTGAGCAAGGTGGAACTGCGACATCACCTCAGCTCAGCTCCATGGAGCAAAAGTTCTGAATAGACGCCAAGCACTAAACACCCCCTGTCTTCCCTTGATTTTACAGATAGCCAGCCAACAGCACACTACGACTTTCTGTCAGATGCTAGCTAGCATCCCCACGGGCGAAATCAAGTTTCTATTAAAGAGAAGTATCCCTGCTGGGTGACAATAACCGGAGTGCAGCAGCACGGTGCAGGTAGCACAGAGTGGGTTGTGGATTAAGATCACCAATGACCTAATGACTCCAAAATGACTAGATCTGTAACACTGAGCAACGTACTGGACCACGCTTGTGACTTAGTTTCACTATCTGTGAAATATGTACAGTAGTACCCTTATCTGATTACAAGGGGTTAAAGGAAATGTCACATTTAAAGAACTTGGAGCAGCACTTGATGTGAAGAAATATAGCTATCATAATATAATGTTGCTATGGTGATGATAGCTATTGCCACTGTCGCCATTAACGGCTATTGATATTGATACCCCTTTAAGATGGACTCAGTCACACAAATCTTCTCTGACCATCTCTAGAATAGGCTACTAGAACACCAGTTTCACTGTGAAGATGCTGTTACCCCTGACCTCATCATAATGATCGAAACAGAACCCTCACCGTGTCCTAAATTTCTCAACTTATTGGCACAACTTCAAAGCCCTGAGTGGCACACTCTGAAGCCAACAAAGGTGTCGCCATTTCTTCACAAATGGAATCCACAATGTTTCCTACCAGGAAAGTGTCCCTCAGTGTGGGTTATAATATGGGAAAGAGTGTCCCTCTGGGGCACCCAGCCTCAAAGGCGAAAGGAGAATGTGAAAGGATGGAATAGGATGCCTTGGTTCCCAGTCACCTGCTGATCACTAAGAAAACCTGGCTAACTGTGCTATGCCCTGTGAAAAGGGGAAGTAGCTTGCTCCAGGGTCCTAAACCAGCTACATGAGCCTAAAACACCTCAGGAACCTGATAAACAGAATCCCTCCATACTAGGACAGGGATACTCAAGATCCTAAAGATAAGACAGTATCCAAAGAAGAGCGGTAGACATAATGCCTAAGACCACTGACTGGCTGCACGCAGGATGTGTCTCTCTATAAGTGGTCAGCCTGTCTGCATACAACAGACGCCAGATGCCTGGAAACTCCAGTGCCACTACACTCACTCCAAGGTATGCCCTCCCTGTGCCTGACTTACAGAACTCTTGCTGTTGTCTAAATAGCAGAAACAGCCGTGAGTCCGGGGCAAACTCAAAGAGGGATGTGGCAATGGCGAGACAAAGTGCTGGGGTGTGATGGTAAGTGAAATATTCTGAATTCAATGCTATTTGCCAAAGACAGCTCTGCAGCTGGAAAAGGCTCGTCTTTGCTCTTTTGTATTAGTGGCAAGGGTAAAGGGGATGCCCCCTCAGATCTCTGCCCTGCAGTAAAAGGAGACAGGGTAACAGAGCTCCAGCGCTGTTGCTCCCTTGTCCTCGCAGTACTTATTATCAGGTGTGACACATAGGATGGAAGCAGCTGCAACTCCTGCACTAATCTGAGAACCGGGACATACCAGCAGCAAGCCTAGGCCGCCATGTGACTCTCCCCTTCTTTTAGACTCTGAGTGCTCCTCGCTCTCAATTTTAGAGACTCAAATCTCACTCCCTTAATCTTGAGCCGTTGTGTCAAACACACAACGTTTTTACTATTTGCAGATTTCCCCAAAGAACTCTCAGCTGAGGAAGCAGGACACTATCGTGCTGCCCGTGTTTCCAAGGAAACTGGGTTCTGATCTGCTAGACACACCCAGGGGGCTGGAGCCCAGACTCTTCTGACAGAGCACTAGAAGGCTAAGGCCTTTCAAGACTTTCAGCTCAGTGTGAAATTAGGTCCCAATTAATTCAGCGATACTACCTAATAGTTCTCTTGAAGTCAAGGGTATGTAAGGCTTACCTTAACAATGTTTGGGAAAAATACTTCAGGGTGTTTGCGATGTCTGTTCCTGATGGCACGGGATAAATGTTGTGGAGAACTCGATTATGATATTCCTGCAAGTACCGGATCTTGGAAGAAACTAGATAAAAGCAAAAAGAAAAAAAAGAAGAAGAAAAAGAAGAACCTTCTTGTAATATGTATCAAACACAAAGGGAATGATTATGTATGAGAATTCAATCCGTATTTTTAAAAATCCATATAAGTTTTTACTGGAATTCCATGATAGAAACACTAATACAAAACACCTAATTTCTTATAACTGCATTCAACAATTAAAATTATTTTTATCTGGGTTAATATCCTTACACGTACTGTCTATTCCTTTTTCAGTCACTAAGAAAAGCATTATTCTAATAGCTTTCTAATTATCTCCAGATAAGCTTCCTGTTATCAAAATAACAATAAATATAAGTCTCTGTCACTAGAGAGTTATAGCTACTATGAAGGAAAAAAAACTCAAAACTCTAAAATTCCTTGAAAAAAATGTGTGTCCACTGTATAATGGCATCAATTAAAATCATTTTTTAACTCTGTAAGAATCATGAAAGTGTATTTAATGAATGCCTAACTATGAATATGTTAAGAGTGTATTTACTTTGTGGATATCAAGTAAGAATACGATGAAGTGTGGCAATAAAAACACAAACAATAAAGATCACATTTTTCTTCCAATGAATTGCATAAATCAGAAACCATCCTAATAGCTTTCTGAGACTGGCTTCCCAGTCTCGAGACAGGAGGGACACGTGTCGTTACCCTCCTACACCTACCTGGAGTCACCAGCATTGTCCACATTCCTGACCTGACCTTTGACCTGGCTGTAGTGAATGGCCCAGCTCTAGTCATTCCTCTTTGCAAATCCCAAGGAGCCATGATGATCAACGTCTCTCTGGTCTCCTCTTCCACAGAGTTCTCAATACTGTCCGTTTGTCCTTTCAATCTTTAAGGCTAGCCAGGGAGCCTTTTAGGTGGCATGGCTCACTGTCAGCAGTTAGCAGAAGACATATGAAGTCCCGGAGAAGCAGGGCTTTGCTGTTCCCAACAGCCAGTGGGAATAAGCTCCTGGATGGGTCTAACTGAAACGCTGGCTTAAGCAACTTAAAAAAAGTCAAATGCTTTTGACAGGTGTGGAACGGAGAACCACAGAACAATAAAGTATCAGAACACAGAGACGCTTAGAGCCCTTTTTTCCCTAACCACTTCATTTGAAAGGTGGGGAAATGAGGCACACGGGTGGGTAGCGGTAGGGCAGGGCTAGCGGTTAGTTCTCCTGACTCATGATCCAGTGCTCTTTCCTCCACGACACGCTCAAGAATACAGTTCTGAGACCAAGCCAGCATGCACACGGTATATGTTCATGACACAACACCAAAGCAACCATCAGCAGTTGTTTGGCTAATCACTATTCTACAGCAACGTCTTCCATTTATCAGACTTGCCTTTTCTCCTTTTTGCTTCTGGGCATTCTCCCAAAGAAATACATTCACATTGCAGATGGACAGCCTTGGGTTCGTACAACACATCCTCTCCAAAGACAGCAATAACTTTAATATCTATTGTTTCATTTAACCCATGGTATTTGATTATAAACAATTTTTCTGAGAAGAACTATAAATAGGTAATACCTGGAAAACATATCAATTATATAATCAACAGAATCCATTTTCTTCCAAATGTCTTTGACCTGTCATTCATCTTAATTTTTATAATGACATCACAAGAAATACTCATGCTAATGTATAGTTTTACGTTCCAAATATCCGAGAAATATGCCAGGCTGGCTTATACTTCCTCACACCCACTATCACAATGGTGTTTTATTACTGGGACTTTTCTCAACTTTTAACACTCAGAAGGGCTATGTGGAGAATTTAGGGCACATCATTAATCGTTCTGCTATCTAAAAAGAAACTTGATGGTAGCACAGGGTTTGGGCAACAAGCTGAAATAAGGAGAAACGTCAAAGATCCCCCAACTCAATGGCTTGCTCATAATTCAAGAGCTTTAAAACCATCATTCCACAATGATTGCAGGCATTGAAACATGTTTGTGAGCTGAATGGATGTACTTTTATAGCAACTTGCATTAAACTGCAGGGACAGCTCCTTTCAATGAGTTTCCAAACTTGCATGGGAAAGCAGACACTATAGGCCCTTCCTTCTTTGAGATCTTTGTATGGTTTACATATTCACAATGCGTTTACAGATTCACGTAGTTCACTTACCTGCTTATTTTTCTATATCAAGGTAGGAATATGTTGGGAAGCATCTCACTTATGTTTCCATCCCAATCTTAAGACACTGCCTAGAACTAACTGGGTACCCAACATAGTCATAAGGTTTAGGTGAGTTAATAACAGCTTTAGCGCTTGATCTCTTTCTCTCTCTCTCTCTCTCTCTCTCTCTCTCTCTCTCTCTCTCTCTCTCTGTGTGTGTAAAATACACACATATATATTACTTATGGATTAGTACACCTAGTAAGTACTCAGAAAGTTACCAGTGATTAAAGGTGGAATAAAAGGATGAAGAAAGTGGTAAAAGCCGGGTGGTGGTGGCGCACGCTTTTAATCCCAGAACCCAGAGGCAGGCGGATCTCTATGAGTTCGAGGCCAGCGTGGTCTACAAGAGCTAGTTCCAAGACAGGAACCAAAAGCTACGGAGAAACCCTGTCTCAAAAATCCAAAAAGAAAGAAAGAAAGAAAGAAAGAAAGAAAGAAAGAAAGAAAGAAAGAAAGAAAGAAAGAAAGAAAGAAAGAAAAGAAAGTGGTAAAGAAGATTGCATGCACAATCATGAAAGACAGTTTACAGAACAGGTTGGAATATGCTCAAACTTTCTATAGTGAAGAACCAACAAAATTCAGCCCTTACAGATTTAATTCTCTTCATTTCAACTACCTGGAAATGATCATGGGGCTGGAGAGATGACTCAGCCATTGAGAGCCCTTGGCTGCTCTTCCAGAAGAATTACCTTTGATCCCCAGCACTCTCCTGGCAGCTCACAACCAGCTGTAACTCCAGTTCCAGGGGATCTGATGCCCTCTTCTGGCCTCTATAAGCATTAGACAAGCACACGGTAGGTACTTTTACATTTAGGCAAAACATCCTCATACATTTAAAAGAAGAGGAAGAGGAGAAGGAGGAGGAAAGAAAACAATCGGAAGGAACTCGGACAAAAAATAACTTGTAATTCTGCTGAGGATATGAGTGAAGCTCATTTGAATTTCAAACTTATGCACAGGGGATGGTGTTTTGGCTGGCCCGTGAGCCCAGGGGACCCAGCAGCTCATCCAAGCAAAGCCACCTTGCTCTTTGCTCCACACATGTACCAGACTGCCGCTGCAGACTTAGATAACTGGCAAACTGGATGTGTCTGACCATCTCCAAACACAACTGCGCTCAGGACTCCGTGTTTCTAGCAATCTCCTGCCCTCTCCTGTTCTAGTTACATCTTCAGAATGTTCTCGGCGTTCCATGGGAAGCCACGTGTCATAAATTGTGTTCCCCAAAATTCAAAATTGAAACCCTAACTCAAAAAGTGAAGGTACCAAGAGAAAAGGCTTTTTAAAAGAGATAACCCAGTTCAGATGAAGTCATTACAGCGATGAGCCTCCTCGTCCAATCTTCCTTGTGTCCTTGTAAGAGAAGATTAGGACATGCAAGAGACAGCAGTAATGCAGGCTCACACCGGAAAGGCTGAGTGGGGACAAGCGAGAAAGTGGCCATCTGCGAGGCAAGGAAAGAGGCCTCAGGAGAAACCAAATCTGCCAACACCTTGATCTTGAACTGGAAGTCTTCAGAACTGTGAGAAAATAAATGTCTGTTGTTGTAGCGGCTCCATCTGTGATGGTTTATGGCAGCTGGAGAAAAGTAATACACCATCATACGGGTAAGGAAGAGAAGAAAGGCAAGAGTTCTGAATTAAGACCTCTGCTGCCCCTCTCTAGAAAAGCTCAGTCCCTCATCTGTAAAATGGAGAGGCTCCTGTCAGGGAGTCACTTAGCACAGTGTCTAGCACATGCTCGCTTGCAGTAGATAACAAAAGCCGACTTGTGTTTCTTTCTTCCTGTTACTAAACACCAAGTCCACCATGAGAGCCCACCATCTACCGGCTATCCCTCCAGCGTCATTAATCTCTCCCTCTTTATTAAGTCTATTACTTAATGTCATTCTCATTCATAGAAGCTCCTCTGACAGAGGAAAACAAACTAAGTACCTTCCCCTACTCCTTCTACTCCACTCCCTCCAGCTACTGGCTTCTGCCTTCAGAGCTTAAATTATTAAGAGTTGTAGATACAGTCTCCCATGTGTGTGTGTGCATGTGTGTGTGTGCATGTGTGTGTGTGAGTGCATGTGTGTGTGTGCATGTGTGTGTGTGTGTGTTTCTGTCTGTCCATCCACACAGTCTCTATTAACTCCAACCTGGCTCGCACCTTCACCTCTGCACTGAATCTGGCTTTCACCCATCTCATTACTGTCCCTTCAAGTTCTTCCAAGTAGTCAGTCCAGCGCTCCCACGTTTTTATAAAACCCTCTTCTCTTGGTTTCCCTAACACCATATTCCCTCAGGCTTCTCCCTTTGAGAAGCAGCCTTCTTAGAGTGCTTTGCCACCTTGGGGCTACTAGAACATTGGAATCGTTGAATCAGGGTTCACACTGACTCCCTTTGTCTCCTTCAACATCTCTCCCTGGGCAATCCCATCTACCCAGATGGTTACCTGTACTACCCACCGGCCAGAAATTCTGAAATATACATCTCCATTGCAGAAACTTGTGTCACTTGAGCAATAGACCTCCTCTCCATTTTTTCATCATGGAATCTCAAATGGATCTCAGAGTAAACACATCCAACGCTAAATAACCCTCCCCCACCCACCCATCCCCAAATAAAACCTTGTACCATCTGTGCAATCTACCAAGTCCGCACAAAGGATGAGCAGCGTCCTCACACTGTCTCCTCGATCCTGACCCAGCACTTTCTCCTATAAACACAACCAACAAAATCCACATCCAAAGTATATCCTCTCTTCCCCCTCGATAGCATGACTTGCCGCCATCTCCAGAGGGACTCAAAAGGCTCCCAGATCCCCTTCCAGATTCTCTCTCACCCCACCCCACCAGGAGCAGCCTAAGAGGCCTTTTAAGATGTTTGCAGGATCCTCTGCGACCTGCTGCCCTCCCGGTGAAATCCAAACTTCTTCCCACACTCTTCCAGCCTGATCTTGCACCCACGGCCACACTAGTTGCTCTCACTCAGTGTGCCGTGCAAATCTATTTCTTTTTGCATGAAAACTTTGTATTTGCTCAGCCTCTTCCTTGAGATCTTGTCCCTACACATTTTGTGTGACTAGTGTCAACTCGTACCTCCGAGGTGGCCTGGCATGGCACTTGCTCATAGAGGCCTTTGCCAACATCCCTATCTGAACTGATTTCCTGACCCACCCTCCCATTTTTCTCTATAGTAACACACTGGCCAACACAATTTGCAACCGTGTACTTGTCTGAATAGCATTCACTGTCTCTTCCAAGTGGACATTGCTCCAAGCATTGTGTCACTTGCTCGCCACTGCATAGTCCTGGGGCCTAGCAAGACCCGACTATGCTGAGTTCCAAGGAAAGGGTGAAACAAAGGTGGTCAGCAGGGCAGTGACTGTTTTCAGTCGCTAAACGTTGTCCTTACAACCCAGAAGCCAGCTGCCTAAGCAAAAGGGAAGTGAGCGCAGCCAAAACAGTCGTGAGGAGTTCATCCACAAAGAAGACGCTGGTTTCCACTTGAACATACACTAATCCAGTCTCTGCTCCCTGCTACTTTTCTTCTTGGACACTTCACCGCATTTTCAGAGACAGAACACAAAAGAAAAATTCAGCCCTAGACATGAAAGTGATTCAACAAAACTAGAATTGTATACCACACAAGCGTCAAAGCGGCTCCTTAACCTTAATGTGTTCCTGTGTCACGAAGTGTGTTTAAAGCAACCAATACTATTTTCAAGTTTTTAATTATCTAGGTTACCAAAAAAGCAAAAATCAAAAGTCAGGTAAGCACAACTAAGGATATAAAACTCGCGTAAAGGCTGCTGTTCAATCATACATGACATTTTAGAGTATTAATCTTTTTGAAAATTTTTTCTGCATAACTGAACATCACATATATAGAGACATATATAATTTTATAACTCATTTTCCCCATACATCAGAAATAGATTTCTACATCATTTCAATTACTCTGTAATTTTTTTATAAGTAAATCACAATTTATTTTGCCACTCATCTATTGGTGTTTGTGAGATTTGGGGTGGTTCCACTATTCTACGTAATGCAACAAAGGAGCTGGAGAGAGGGCTCGAAGAATAATAGCCAATACTGATCTTGCTAAGGACATGAGTTGCGTTCTCTGCACCCACACCAGGTATTTTGCCTCTAATTCCAAGTCCAAGGCATCTGACACCCTCTTCTAACCTTCTCAGGTATCTACATACACATGACATACATATTTACACATAATTTTAAAATAAAATAAATCACTAATGCTGCAAACAATAACCCTTAATATCTGACCATGTCCTTGGAATAAATTTTCAATGAGGAACTACACAAATATTAAACTCTTTGAAAGGATTTGGGGAGTCAGGTGTGGTAGTGTGTACCTGTAATCCCAGCTCTTGAGAGGTGCGAACAGCGGACTCAAGAGTTCAAGATCAGGGGTCAACAGTTGAGAGCAGTAGCCACTCTTCCAGAGGACCCGTGTTCAATTCCCAGTCCCCATACGGTAGCTCACAACCATCTCTAACTCCAGTTCCAGGGGATCCAACCTCTTCGGGCCTCTACAGACACCAGGTCACAAACATAATGCAGGCAAAACCCCTGTACACACAGGGCCATCCTAAATAGAAAGTTTGTGGTCACCCTGGGCTACGTGAGAAATTGGACTTAAAAATTTAAAACAAAAACTAGCTCTTTAAAAAGAACAAATAAAGCTTTTTAGGATACTTGATAAACTCTTCTTCCAAAAAAAATAGTCCACTTCTTCAGCATAAATAATAATACCGTTGAGCACCCACAATTGTGTGTGTTTTAATTTTTAAACCTTGCATAAGTGTTTGTGTTGTATTATTTCAAATTTACAGTTTACTAAACCACAAAAGTAGGTGGCCCCCTTTGGACACAGACCTAGAACACGGTAGGACTAGTTGTTTAACTGACCGAGAGCACGCTTTTCCCCCAGACCACATCGGTCTCTGGTTGTTTTTAATGCTTTCATGACATTCAACCACAGGGATAGGGCATCAAATAACACTTGGCTGATCCTACTGTTTGCCATATCTCAATAAAGAACACTGTAACAACTAGATAAAATATTAGAGCAAATTTCCAATACATATTTCAGAAACGCAAAACCGAATATATCTACTTCACTGGTCTGCCCTTTCCTTGAAATATCAAATGATTTCATCCTTCAGGACCCTCCCGAAGACCACCTCCTCAGACCGTAAGTGTCCTTCCATCATTCCTGGAGCCTTCTAACTGACTCCAGATGTCATCAACTGCGCCCTTTCTAAACATGCAGAGTGCCACCATCTACTTTCCAAACATATTCCAGTAACTGTAAGCAAATCTCAATCGCTCCAATTAGTTTCATGTTTGCAAATCCATTTTCCCTAACACCTCTACGCCCTTGAAGACGGACCTGTCTTCTCATTGTAAATCCCTCAGAAGGTGTCAGGACGCGAGGTGCACGGCAGATGGCCAGCAACAGCAGTGGCTGAAGAGATCAGAAAGCTTAAAATGTCAACTATCCTGAGTCCTACATACGCTCTAAATTCTTCTAAAATTCTGCTATTATTTGTACAAATTATTTCCACACACAATTTATTATGTAAATTACATAAAGAATGCAGTATTCCTTTTCATGGTTAATTTCCTTCTATTGTTCCAACAGAACCTAAAAAATAAAAAACTCTCTTGGTACATATTTCAAAGGATTTCAAGTTCTTTATCATATTTGAATACCCACCCTTCTCTTTTTCTGACTGACCACTCTGGTTCTAACAGGCTGAGTGTCCTGGGGTTTTCATGATGCCGTGCAGAGAGCCCCCGATGGACACTGGGTCTCCCCACCCTGGGCTATGTATGACCATAGGCGAGCCAGTTCTTGCTTCATTGTGTTTGGTTTTTACCAAATGAGAATTGAAATAGCATTTCCGGTACATTCTTTGCAAATTATTAATTTGTAGACCTGATCACCTGTGTTCTAATTCCACCTTAATTTTAATCAGTTTCTTGTTGTACCATGTAAACTCACTAACGGATCTGGTATGGTCCCCTTTTAAACTACCTTCTTGTCAGTTTAATATATCATTAAGGAATAGCAGACATGGGGCTGGCAGGCAGGCTCAGGACGTGAAGACACTGGCCAGCAAGCCTGGAGACTTGTGTTTGGTCCCCAGAACCCATATCAAAGTGGAGAGAAGGAACGGAACCAACTCTACAGAGTTACCCTCTGGTCTCCACACATACACCACGGTACACACATCTGCACATACACAGAGAGGCACATAAGGAAATAAGTGTAAAACATTTTTAAAATAAATGACAGACATGAATAAAAAGAATCTGGACGTATTTCTCAAATGGGATTCCATAACCCCTCCCCACGGTGGTCTAAGCAGCAAGCTGCCTGGTGTCTTACTCTTCTCTTGGTCAAGCATGGGTTATGGAACAGGATGTCCCCCTTAATTACCACTGCCTATCCGTCTTTATTCAGTCTTCTTGCATTAATAGAAATGGGATTATTTGATAGTCTTATTGGCTCGAACAAGAAATCATCTCTCAAGATCTATTTTCTTCTTCCTCACAACATCGCCTGAATTAAATTTTGCACAACCTCCTTCTGAGATGAATTGCTATAATAACCAGGCTGATTGCACTCTGATCCTTTTTCACCATGACATCCACAGCCATCTTCCCAGAATTCAAATGTTTTTCATTCTCCGTTCATTGAAATTAAGTTAATCTACGAAGCCCAGGAAAAATTAATTCCCTGCCTACTAGCCAAGCTTCCTCGTCTGCTCTCTCCCTGGATGTCACACCTCAACCATCTGAACTTAAAAGACCCTAGCTGACAGTCTTACTTAAACATGGTATTGTTCATAAACACAAACCCTACTTCTCTGTCTGGCCTCAAAAAATTCCTCAAGTTTCAAGTCTCACCATGCCGCCTGTGAACAGCGAACCTTCCCTAGCCCATGCCACCTTCGCTGCAGCTCTTCTGAATGTTCACAGTCCCTGGCTTCTCTCTGCCACTTACCGCTCCGTGATATTGCCAATAACTCAATAACTGTCTCCACACTGGACTACCAGAAGCATCTCTTTTAATTCCGTACACTTGGTATATAATAAGTGCCTGATTCCGAACAAATTATTTGTTGAATGAGTGAGTGGATGTAACACACAAGTCACTACAACAAAGCAGCTCAAAGTTTATGTCTTCTCATGAACTAGATTTAGATCTCGGATGTCACTAAGGCTTTCTCTGCCTCTCCTTCCTACTCCTCATCACAGGATCCCTTGCATTACCTTCTCAAGGACCCTAATTCCATCAACATTTGTGGGTGTGGAAAAGATCTGGCTGAAATAATGTGACCCAAGCCCAAGAGGCCACCCAGTGGAGCTGCTGACGTCAGGGCTGCAGGGGCAGAGCCACCCCGCCCACTGCACTGCACACGATGGGCGTGCAGCCTCAAGGTTGCAGCTCTTTCTGCCCTGCTGGGCTCCAGTCCTGCTCTAATCCAATATTCCCCAGTGATGCTCCCGTCCCTTCCTTTTGAAACAGGAATGCAACGCTTACTCTGTGCTGTTATAGACTTGGAAGTGTGTCATCTGGGGTTTTTATTTGTTTGTTTTTATAGTGACTCACAGATAAGAATTGGCTGTGAGTCTGGACTTTTAAACAGTGTGGGACTGTGTAGTCTACGTGGACTCCTGAAGTTGTCACTGAGTTGAATGCATTTCACAGGAGCCTAATGATGGCCAGGGCAAAACACTATGGCTTGAATGTCCCTTCCCAGGCTTTGCTTTGCTTTGGTTTTTGTCTGTTCGTGTGTTTGTTTGTGTGTGATAAGGTTTCACTGTGCATCCTGGTTGTCTCAGTGCCCACTATGGAGAGCAGCCTGGCCACAAACCTGCACCAGTTCTTCCACTTCTGAGAGCATCACCACATCCAGCTCCAGGCTCATAGTTTGAACACTTGGTCCCCATGATGCAGCAGCCCTCAGGAAGTGGGGCCAGGCAGGTGGAAAGGAGACACAGGAGGATGATGCATGTCCCTGATTCCTGCCTTGTGCTCTCAAGCATCCTGTCTTATGCCCCCAGACAAGCCTCACTGTGCAGTCTGGCTGCCCACAACCAAACTCTTCACTTTGCCTTTCCTGCCATGATGGCCTGTGGGCCTTCTGAAGCCGGAAGTCAAAATAAATCTCCCGTGACTTGAGTTGCTAATGTCAGATATTTTGTCTCAGTGACGAGAAAAGCAACTAGATACCAAGCTTTGCTTGAATTCGGGCTTCCCTGTGGACTGGCTGAGAGAACACGGGCAAAGCAATAAACTTCACTCAGTCCTAATTCCTTAATCTATAAAATGAGGGCAATTGTTTTTTATCTCACGTGGTTGTATATATCGACATGCAGCACAAAGACTGGAACACAGTAAAAAGAAAAAAGTTACACTCCCAATTAGCTACTACAGATGGCTTCCTTTTCTCCATCCCTGCCTCTTCCCTAGACTAATGTTCTGTCCTTTCAATGAGAGATAATGTACAAACGTCACTAATAATGAAGATTCAGAAATTAAAATGTAGGGAGAACAAAGCAACAGAGCATTGTTTGAGCGCCCTGGTGGATTTGCAGGGTTCTGTGCACACCCTTGATCAAAGAACACCACTCCTCCTGCGAGGAAGGTCATTCCCACTGAAAGCAAGACCTTACAAAAGATACAACCGCAGGGTAACGGCAAAGGAAACAAACGGGCAGAGAGCCGAAGCTGTCCAGGGATGTCAGATGCCTTGTGCACCTCATCAAGCTCTTCCAAAAATTTCTTCAGTCAATTTAAGGTCCGGGTGGCAAACGTTACCTGGCATTTTCGGCAGACAAGGAAGGTCAACAAAAAACATCCCCTGTTCCTCGTCAAAGAACTCCATTGTCACCACGACCACCACCATTAAACACCACATTTGTTTAGTTGCTTACATTCTTCAAAATATTTCCATATACATTATTCAGTTAGGTTTTGAGCATTTACGTCATAAAAAATGCATTGGAAGTTTTAGGGAAATTTAGACATTACACAACAAATTGAGCACAAAAGTAAAAGACTCACCTGCTCTTATACATCCATTACCTAAGGACAGGGTACTAACAAAGCCACAATTACTGAAGCACAATCCCCGTCCTCCAGAAGGTCAGGAAAATCTACAATGGTAATTCTCCATTCTGATGCGACTTGCATAATGCCAGTCAACATGGAAACAACAGTTATATCGCTCCCGTGTTTTCAGTGAAAAACTGCAGTTGAGAGCACCTTGGTAAAGTGGCCCTGAGGTCGCAGGAGAGGTACAGGATAGAACCTTCTGTTGTGCCACCTAGTAAGAGATGCTGGAACCAGCTGTGGCCACTGCACAATTTTAACTATTAGAAGGATGCCGCTGCATAAAACCACTCGGTGAGCTTTCATGCGTCAATCAACAAGACTAAACCTCTTGTCATCTGACAAAATATAAACACAGAAACGTTTCCCTTGCTGGAAACGAGGCTCTCGCTATTAAGGCGAGCGGGGTCACCTGTTCAAGGTTGCTAAGTCAGTTCTAGAGCTCTGCTGGTCAGGAGAGCTTGAACTAAGAACCCTGTACATCAGATTCACCCGGACTGGTGGAGGAGGGATTCAGGGGGTGTGTTTTCATCAAGGAGAGGGTTGGCTATCAGGGAGGGTGGAAACGGAAGAGTCCTGTCCTATCAAACACAACAGGACTAGTCGTGGAAGCTGGGTTTTAAAGCTGACTAAGCAGCCTCCTCAAATCAAAAGTTTGAACTGGAAGAATCTGAGCACGTTCCAAGGCATCACGTGACTCAACAGTTGTACTTCCTAACTGGATATGACAAGACTCCTAAATACCATACTTGAAGTTTCATGAAAGAAAGGACAAGAACACCACTGGTCTATCCATAACAGCACATACTCGCAAACACAGATCTAACAAACGTTCACCACAAGAGTCTCTGCCAAATGCTGTTACACTCTCTAATAAATAATTTTAAAAAGCTAGATTTTAAGACGTCTGTGGTAGAATTCAGTGGTATACAGAATGATGCATTTCTACAGTCAGATTAAATACTCAAGAAGTATTGAATTGCCGGGCGGTGGTGGCGCATGCCTTTAATCCCAGCACTCGGCAGGCAGAGGCAGGTGGATCTCTGTGAGTTTGAGGCCAGCCTGGTCTACAACAGCTAGTTCCAGGACAGGAACAAAAAAAAAAAAAAAAAAAAAAAAAAAAAAAAAAAAAAAAAAAAAAAAAAAAAAACCAACAAAAAAAAAAAAAAAAAAA
>NW_026067953.1:8258986-8346691 GCF_014885135.2 Alexandromys fortis | reverse complement strand
AAAAAAACTAGAACAAAAAAACCAAAAAAAAAAAAAAAAAAAAAGAAAGAAAAAGAAGTATTGAATTGCCATCCACTGTCAGGGCTACAGTTGGCACGACAGAATGTAGACCCACCTGGGAGATGGGTAACTGAGCATGCCTGTGAGGAAGAGTCTTATAACCTTGATTACATCTATTGCTGATGGGAGGAACCAGGTCTCAGTTGTGGGTAAGACCATTACTGGGGCAGGGAATCCTGGGCAGTAGAAGTGGACAGAGGGGCTGAGCAGCAGTTCTTGGGGCAAGAAATCCTGGGTTGTAGAAGTGGACAGAGGGGGCTGAGCAGCAGCCACTTTCATCCCTGTTTCCGGAAGTGAACACGTCAGGATGAGCTGCTTCAAGCTTGGGCTGCCTTAACTTTCCCAGCATTATGGACAGAAAGGAAACCAAGACCTCCCTTCAGGATCGCTCAACTCAAAAGAAAACAGTGATGCCGAAAATGCGATTCTGCCCCTAGGAAGACAAGCTCTCCCAAAACTGTTCAGATAAGAACACTAACTGCAGCCACCATTGTCCTCGACTATCAGGCCATACGGACAACCACTGGGACTATTTGGGTCCCACTTTCTTGCAGAAGCATGCTGTCTTCTGTGACTATGCCAAGGTCCGGATGGAGTGCTGTGATCCACCTGGTGGAAAAACTTAGATGGACCACGCTCCAGGGCATGTAACACTCAGGAGCAGCTCACACCATCGTGTGGGGAAATAGTCTCTCACTCCATCAAAACTGAACACCAACCAAATAGAAGAGCTCAGCCCATCGAGGACTGTTCTGAAGAATGCGAACATAAAACATAACTAGCATTTCTGTAGCATCCCCATGTACCGGGGGCACTTTGTCCTTTAGTAAATTTCAAGACAATTGCATGAGGCAAGCCATGGCTTTATTCCGCCATCCTTATTTTTTCACAGATAAGAATACCAAGGAAATTGATATCAGTTTTGAAAATACATGCTATCCACATATACTCTGTTCTTTACTCAGGCAGAAAATATTTATTCAAGTTCAACAACACATAAGACAGCCCTCACCTTCAATCTCTTGAGCAGACAGAAAAGAACAGAAGATGAATAAAAAACAAGGCAGTATTTTCAAAGGTCTGTAAGGAAATATATAAGAAATTAAAATAGAGAATAAAACAAAGTTAAGGTGTCTCTTTTTACACAGAGTGATTTTGAGACGGACTCTCTGAAGGGATGATACTTAAGTAAGCCTTAGAAAGCAAGACGACACTAGACCTGAGCGGGAGAAGGATGTCCTGAATTAAGACTGCCACCTGAAGACGTCATCCATCACACTCACCGGAAGGTCACTCCAATGCGGTGTAAGGATTTTTTTTTTAATATAAAAAGGAGAAAAGAAGGAGACACAAAACAACAGAATTTGGGAAGCTTGGAAGCCAAAAGGTAGAAAGCATGTGATCTGGCAAGACAGAGAAAGTCGGGTCCTGGGGCGGCTGCAGGGGGAAGGAACGAGGAAGAACAAATGTGGGGCTCAGAATTCTCTACAGCAGCATCCTGCCCACACCGGAGAGCTAGCAAACTAGAGATGATGGGAAAGAACAGGAGGCCAAACAAAATTTTTTAAAGATATGTTAGAAAACTGTTAAGAGTAATCGGAGCCCTAAATCGTCCCGACCTTAACGTCTCTTGAAGGACACCGCTCCCAACCTGGCAGATCTGGAGTTCCCTGCCTAGAAAAAGCATGTGTCTGAGGGATCTAATGGAGACACACAGATGAAGACTAGGGTAACCTACAGAAGCCAAGATGGTTTGCCCCCTTGATGAACTGTGGGTGCTCTTGTTCTTCTGCACCTAACAGCCACCTCACCCTTCAGGCTGGAGGTTGGAGACTGCTTTTGTTCCACCTCCTGTAAATCCAACAATCAAATAAAAAACTAAAAACTGAAGGACAATGACACCAAAGGACCACCTAGTAAATAGCCAGCCGGCCTGGTATGCCAGTGCCTTGCTCCAACCCTAAGGCTGAGTAGACTGCAATGAACAGGCAGCCACCTAGAGAAAACCTCTAACATAGAAAGCAGAGAGGAAAGGACAGAAAATTACCTTGAGGAAGAGAAAGCTAAGTAAAAGAAGAAAACTCTCTCTCTCTCTCTCTCTCTCTCTCTCTCTCTCTCTCTCTCTCTCTCTCTCTTTGTGTGTGTGTGTGTGTGTGTGTGTGTGTGTGTGTGTGTGTGATATTATAGGGGCTGGGGAGATATTTATAGGGGAAAGTGCTTGCCTCACAAGTATGAAGTCCTAAGTTCAGATCCTAAGCACCCACCTACAAGCCCGTGATGGTGTTGCAATGCTCAGGGCTGGAGACTGAGACAAGCAGATTCCTAGAGCTCACTGACCAAGCAGTCTAGACAACAATGGTATGCTCAAGGCTCTTGGAGATGTCTCTCAAAGAACTAGAGAGCAACAAAGGAAGAAACTAAAGCTGGACCCTCACCTCTACACACGCTTACATAGGTGAGTGCCCCGAGTGCATACGTACATGCACATGAGCGCACATAGACACAAATAAATAAATAAGTCAATAGAAATAGCATGCAAAACTGTTATAAGGGCTGAATAGATGACACAGAGGTTAAGGGCACTGGCTGCTCTCCCAGAGGATCTGAGTTCAATTCCTAGCATGCATATGGTGGTTCCCAACTGTCTGTACCTCCAGTCCCGGGGATCTGACAACTTCTTCTGGCCACCGTGGGCACCAGACATTCATGTTGTACACATACACATGTAGGTAAAACACCCATACACGTAGAATAAACAAAAATATTAAAAGTTGTTATAAATATCACAAAGGTCACTCTGGTTATAAATAAATATTGTATGCTTTTCAAAAATAACACACAGAGGATGACAAGAAAACAGAGCTTTTGAATATTAAAACAGGATTTCAGAAATAATCAACAGAAAAACTAAAAGACATAGTTGAAAAAAAATATCCCAGAATACAACAAAGAGACAAAGGCACAAAATGAGGGAGAAATGACAAATCCAGGAGGCTGAAGTTCGAACAGAAGCACCAGAAAAGGCACACAAACCAGAAAAGCTAAAGCCATTAAATAAGATTAAGGAATGTTCAGGTAGACAGCTTAGAAGGGCCCATCTAGCAAAATGGCTCAGCAGGTAAAGACACTTACCACTAAAGCCTGGGAACTCAATTTAATCCTGAGGACCCAAGTAAAAGTGGAAGGAGAAAACTTACCACACAGAGCAGTCCTGTGACCATCACACATGTGCCCCCACTCACGTCATGTGCATGTGTGCGCACACACACACACACACAATAATAACAAACTATTTTAAAGGGATCCATCACAACAGATAAAAGTAGACAGTGTATATTACTACAAGATGTCAGAAGCTATAGACAAAGAGAAAGTTCTACATGCATCCAGATATTTCTCAAATTTTGCATTGCTTAAGAGAGACCCAGGATCAAATGGCTTTGGACTCCTCAAAAGTAGGAACTGCAAGCAAAGTGATAATCAGACAATTTGTCCAGAGTCTGGCAACAAAGTATCACCGAAGCAGACGCCAAACTATTACCAAAGTAGACCAAGACCTCTGTGTGTTTGTACATTTGTGGACTCATCATTTCTCCTCAGAGGACTAAGACCTGGTAGTGCATCAGGTATGGGTGGCAACCTGTCAAGGTCAAAGGACCATAGCTAAAAGACTGACAAAAACTGTCATCACTAGAAGGCCCCCATACATGATATACTGTGTTTTTAACCTACGACAGACTGACTGAGTGGGCAAGCATGGCCCTGATTTTCATTTGTTCTTAAGCCAGTGAAGTTCCTACCTCTTCCACAATGTCCTTAACAGCTAAGGACACTCGGTTACCCCACAGAAGTGTTCTATTTTGAGCCACTTCTAAGAGCTAGAGGTAAATCTGCTTTGGCTTAAACAAAAAGCACAAAGCAACTCTCCCATCCCACAGCACTGCAAAGCCCCAAGCAGGGTGACACTCTTTAAGACTTGTTCCTGACCTGCTTAGTTCCTTCCCAAGGAGGGGACTCTCAAAGATGATTTCAGACCGTGTCCCAGAGATGGCATTCATATATCTTTGTGGCATGAGAGAGAGAGCATACACTTACAAGCACATGCACCCCCAAACAGCACCCAGATGAGAAAACAGCATCTCTGCTCCTTCTGGGAACCTACCTACAACTTTGTTCTCATTCACATAGACACCCTCTTCTGATTGTCCTGTTCCTCGTACCCTAACTTTTCTTTACCGTTTCATCCTGAGTTTATGTTTCTCAAACCTATTTCAATCTACTAAGCTGACCTGTGACATAGGAAGACAAGAGTACAGGTGGCTCCTGCACTAACAAGCTCTGTGCACGGTTCTTCATGAAAGAATGAAGGGATGCTGTGGCTCCCTTTGGACCCAGAAACAGGAGCAGGTGGTTAGGCACAAATCTAGTTCTAAAGACAACTGCTGCTTGGTCAAGAAAAGGCGTTAAGTACCAGAGAAGCTTCTTGAGCATCCAGAAAGACCATCTAAATATGCCACAGGATGAGGGTTCTGGGAAGGGGGCCCTGGCAGCAGCACCGGGGTTTCAACCCAAAGTCTTCCGTTAAAACCAGACAGGCCAGGAAAGGTAATAACAGCAAAGACCACTGATGGAGTGCACCTGAGTAGGGAAGAGGGCATCCCCCAAACCAATTACACAGGGTAAGGACAAGCTGCGGACAGCTACACATGTGTGTGTCATCAGCATTCACATAGGAGGACACAAAAGAGAGGCAGATGATCAGCAGCCCTCCCAAATAGTCAACAGGCACTAGTGGAAAATGTGGTTGGCTGGTCTGAAAAGAGCAGTCGGGCAAAGGGCTCTTCAGGTGATAAGGGGTCAAAGCGAAGGGACAGATTTCCAATCCCAAAACTAGTGAGCCAAGACCTGGCCTCAGAATTCAGCTCCGCCCTAAGGGCAAGTCCCTGGGAGCTGAATGCAGGTGAGAAGAGCGTAATGACGCTGGACTCAGAGGGAAAAGAAAGCACAAATGGTAGTGAGCAAAGAAGGCAAAGAGAGAGCTCAGAAAAGGCAAGAGCAAAAGTAAAAAGTGGCTGGAGAGATGTGTGCGGCTCCTCCCTAGAACCCGAATTCAGGTCCCAGTGACCCTGTGAGGGTGCTCAAGGGGACCCATTTCCTCTAGCCTCAGAGGGCACCCTCACTTGCGTGTACAAAACCACACAGAAGACATGTGTATACACTTAATTAAGAACAATTTTATACATTTTAAAAACAAAACATCTCTCTTCCTGAAATTGTAGGAACACTTATTTAACCTAAAAATTGAGTAACAAAAATCTCATAAATTAATATGTGTAAATAATAAAAAATAGTAAATCATAAAAATAAAATTCCATACAAATTCATGATAAGAAGAGAATATGTCATAGGAAAAAAGATGTGATGAAATATATTAACCAAGTAGCTTCATTTAAACACCCCACAAAATGCTTTTTAATTTTATGTGGTCCATATTATTTTTACCATCTCAAAAACCAAATAATTAAAAACAAGGGAGTAGAGGAGGTGTGTCCACCGAGCAGAAAAAAAAATACAGCATACGCTAATATTTCCAAATAAACTCCAAATAATTGAGAAAACTGCTAGATCTATGTTATTAAAATACTAAAATCAGATGGCCAAATAAAAGAGAGATGATGAAGAGTGAAAAACTTTGAGAGAAAAATGAAATAAACATTTCAATACTGAAAATTACATCAGTCAGTGTAAGGCTCAAACCCACCAAGGACAGTACTTAAAGAAATGAAGCAGGAAAAGAGAAATCCCTTCGATTTCGTTTATTATTAGTGTGCGTGTGTGTGTGTGTGTGTGTGTGAGAGAGAGAGAGAGAGAGAGAGAGAGAGAGAAAGATAGACAGAGAGAGAGAGAGAGAGAGAGAGAGAGAGAGAGAGAGAGAGAGAGAGAGATGTTCCTAGGCAGACTACCCGAGTATCCGTGGAGGTCAGGAGGGAGAGAGAGAAATACATTTCTAGGCAGACTACTAGAGTGTCCATGGTGTAAGAGGTCCTTCTGTCTATGTGTTGCTTTTATTGGTTAATGAATAAAGAAACTGCCTTGGCCTGTTGATAGGGTAGAACTTATGTAAGCAGGGAAAACTGGACTGAATGTTGGGAGAAGAAAGGCAGAGAGAGATGCCATGGAGCCACCGCCAGAGTCACATGCCATGTGGCGATACACTGATTAATGGAGATGGATTAAATTAAGATGTAACAGTTAGCCAATAAGAAGCTAGAGCCAATGGGCCAAGCAGTGTTTTAAATAATATAGCTTCTGTGTGATTATTTTGGGTCTAAGCTAGCGGGGCCACTGGGAAGAACAAGTGACCTCCCTCCAGCATGTCCGTGTGGAGGTCAGAAGACAACTTTGTGGAGCTGGTTTTCTTCTTCCACTTTCTGTGTGTTCTAGGGATTGAACACCATGTTTGCTCCAGAAGGGCCTTTACCCACTGAATTATGCCACCCATCCCAGGAATTCTGAAAAATTAAAAAGGAGCAAAGTGGCTTGTTATGATTATTTATATCTCTACCAAGGATCCCACCTCTCTTCACAAATATATGTGTGTGTGTGTGTATGTGGATATATATACATATATATCACAAAGGAGAAAGCAACAGAATCGTGGACCAAAATTCCCAAGAAGGATGGGAGAAGGAAGTAGGAAAGTCAGTTCCCATCTGGCATTGACCTGGAGACAGTCTATCCTATAGGGGCAGACAGGAAAACTCACTCTCTCGCTGGACTAGGGAATTAGAAAAAGAATGCAGGCAAACTGTAAACACTAAAACAAGGGGCAGAATCGTAAAAGGGGGAAACCGGAGAGACCATTCTCAAGCTCTAGAAATATACCTCTGTTGATGACCTCTGCAAAACAGGCAGAGGGAAGCTCAGCTAAAGGCGAAGACCTGAGCAGAGTAGGAAGCTGCCGAGAGAATGAGAGACACTACCACACAAGTAGAATTTGATCAGGTCACACCAGTATGTGGGAGGCTGAGGCAGGAAGACTGTCATGAGTTCAAGGACAGCCTGGGTGAGCTTCAGAATGAGTTTTGGACCAACCTGGATTGCAGAGGAAGACCCTGCCTCAGGGAAAACAAAAATAAAATAAAGGAGGGAGAGGGAGATGGGGAGAGAAGAGGAGAGACTGAGATTGCAATTCAACCCCAACTGAAGGGGTCATTACCTTACTAAAGTCAACAGCTTCACCTACAGGAAATATGAAAGCCCAAAGCCTGCACAGCTTCATGAGATCCAGGGATTGCTTTAAGACAACGGGCAGAAGGAAGAAGCAGGATAATGACATGTAAGAAGACAGTCAGTCTAGTTCAACACCAAAAAGAAACAACGGTCAGTTCAGTCTCTACACCTGTCCTGTCCTAGATGAAATAAAGCATGCTTTCAATGCACAAGACTCTCATAGGAGAGACAGAGAGTCTCCACAGACAAGGTTAACAAAAGAGTGGCGGGGCAGGCAGAAGCTCTGGAGCTGGCAGAAAGAGAGAACCAGCTCTCGAAAGTTGGCCCCTGATCTCCATGCACCCACTCACACAGACACGATGGTACGTAGAATTCAAAAAATTACATTAAAAAGTAAATGAAAGAAAATGAGATTAAAATTCTAGAGCTGAAAAATATAACTTTGAGCATTGGGGCCTAAAATAATAAAATTCACCAGATGTGCTCAGCAGCTGGACATACAAAACAGAGGGACGATTAATAGAAAGTATCCTGGGTGAAAAATAGGGAAAAAATGGGGGGGGGGGAAATGAAGAACTTCAGAGGCCTGCTAGACAATACGAAGGACAGGATGGATGTTCAATGAGACTCTCAGGGAACAAGCAGGAACAATGGGCAGAGGCATGAGAAGCGCGAATCATCAAAGATTTCCCAGATTTCCCAAAAGCCAGAAATTCTCAGACACAATATACACACAGGAGTAAACACATTGGGAGCCCATGCCAGTGTGAGCCATACAGTCCCCACACCAGTAAAAACAAAAACCAAGATATCTTGAAAGCCCCAAGACAAAAATAATTTGACAACAAAAACAATAACAAAAAAAAGAAGCTAAGATATTTGGTCACAAGCAGATTTATATGACTAAAAAAAAAAAGTCAAAGCTGTTTGTTGGGCAAATAAGAAGTGGGATCAGGTAGAAACTCAAATCTCCAGGGCAAGAACGAAAAGTTACTCCCCAGTTAAAAAGAAAGAAAACATGGAGGGAAGGAAGGAGGGAGGGAGGGACAAAGGGGAGGAAGGAGGGAGGGTCTCAGCAATTGAAAAGATTTTGATAAAAAAAAACATACAAAGTCATTTCTTTTCCTCTTAATTTATTTACTAATCATGTACTTTGAAAACTTAAAATTATAATGTTGCCCTTGCCACCTTAGAACATATGTAGACATATTGCCATTACAAAACAGACACAAGCCTATTGGACTGCAGGATTTCTATATAATCTGAATATTTATGTTTTGTTAGCTATTGCAAATTAAGAATATATATTGTCATTGCTAAAGCAACCATTTCTAGATTTTTCCAAAGCAGGGTATTATGTAACCTAGGCTAGCCTTAAACTGTCTCTGCAGCTAAGGACGACCTTGAACTTCCAATCCACTTGCATCCAGGCTCCAAGTGTTGGATCACAGGCATGTACTATTGCGTCCATCTTGTTTAGCACTGATGCTTGAACACAGAACTTCATGCACACAAGAGCTACTCTACCAACTGAGCCACATCTCCAGACCAACCACTAAGTTTTAAATTTAAAAAAAAAGGATAGATAGGAAGCCAATAGGACTGTATAGAATATTGAAAAGATATGGATGGAAAAATATATCACACAAACAATAAGCAAAAGCAGGTCATGGTGGCAATATCAATATCCTATAAAGTAACTATGAAGATAAAACACATTAACAGACAAAGCACAGGCTTTGTAATAGTAAAAGAGACACGAACAGGAAAATATCACATGCCTGTAATAACACTTCCAACACACAAAGCAAAACCTGATAGATTTAAAGAAAACATAAATCATATAAACATAGGCAAAGATTGCAACACACGTTAATCAATAACTGATTGGGGAAGCAAGGCAAAAATTCATGAAAAATATAGAAGAATTTAATGTATCACTCAATTGCAAAATACATTACCTTCAAATATGTATGGAATGTTTACCAGCACAGATCTTATTTGGGATAATAAAACAAGTCACATTAAAAGTGAGAAAGGGTCAAAGCAACAAAATACATTCTCTGTCAGAGTGTAAATTATGTTCAAAATCAAAAACAATGGAGTAACGGGAAAATCCCAAATATTTGGAATTAAGCTAACTGGTAAAGAAATCTCAGGCTCAAAAATAAATAAACAAACCACAGATGTTAGAGAATATTTTGAGCCAAATAATGAGAATATGACCTATTAAAATTGTGGGCCAATGTGGTGGTACACATCTGTGACCTCACTGTAACAAAACAAAACATGATAGGATAATATGACACACTTCAAGTGGGACTTACATGGAAATGCATGGCTTTAAAGCTGCTTTATACATTGTGAGTGAAGCAAGGTTTCAATTCAGTAATATAAGCTTTTACTTCAATAAACTCAAGAAAATTAAGTCCAAACCAATCAAGGAAAACGGTGCCACTAAGAAAAGCATCAAATCAAACATTGGCTTTTGGAACCAATGAAATTCATTAGCTCTACCCATAAAAATCAAGAACAAAAAATAGATAGTAGTTGTCAATATTAGAAATAAAGGAACAGGTTTGAGGACACAGTTTGGTGGATAAAGCATGAAGACCCACGTTCGGATCTCCAGCATCCAGGTAAAGGCCAAGCACTGTGATGTACATCTCTAACCCCCAAGACAGGTGGATTCTTGGGGCTCAATGGCCAGTCAGTCTAGACCAGTGGTTCTCCAACTTCCTAGTGCTGTGACCCTTTAATACAGTTCCTCATGTTGTGGTGACCCCCAAACATAAAATTATTTTGGTTGCTACTTCATAACTGTAATTTTGCTACTGTTATAAACCACAATGTAAATATCCAATATACAAGACATCTGGTATGTGATCCCTGTGAAGGGGTCATTCGACACCCTCCCCCAAAGGGACTATGATCCACAGATTGAGAACCGCTGGTCTAGAAGGAACTGTAAGCTCCAGGTTCAGCATGAAACCCTATCTCAAAAGAATAAGCTAAAGACACCCAAAATTAGTCTCCAGCCTCTATGTGGGTGAGCACAGGCAAGTGTACATGCATGCACACAGATACAAACACAAACACACACACAGCACACTTGTCCACACTATAATAATAGCAAATTTTAAAATACAGCAAGAAATTCTACAAACAAAAGGGGAATTGCCACAAACAACTTTGTGCTAATACATAGACCTCTGCACAAATCTGCCATATGTTCATGGACATAATGAACAAATGCCTTGAAAGACACAGATAACCACAGCTGACCTGAGATAGTATGTATATCTGGGGGTTTTGTGTTCACGTGTGTGCACAGGTTTGTGCAGGTATGTACAAAAATGTGTGCATGTTTGATTGCCTAGACTGGGTAGCCAGTGAGATCCAGATACGAGATCTTCCTGCAGCCCAGTGCTGGGGTTACGGCTTCCGTCACGCTTATAAAACGAGGTCTCTATGAAAACACAAAAGGCAAGGTTCTGACAGCTTCCAGACGACAGAGTACATGGAGGATTCTGGAGATTGGTACAGTCAGGAGGAGCATGGGAGCCCCGCCCCTTCCCTCATGCCCCAGCCCCAGACGTCCGTTCATCTGGAACCTTTGCAGCGTACTTCATAAGAAACCAGCAAGCACTGTTCCCTGAGGTTCTGTGAGTGACTCAAGCAGGCTTATAAATCCTGAGTTGAGTTTGAAGTGTGTGCTTTGTAGACGGTGATCTGGGTGTTCAGGTGAAGCCCAGTGGGGTCTTGGTGGCATATGGGGGGGGGACAGGCATAATTGAGGAAATAGTTCCCAAACTTTGGGGTCTCTAGTTTAACAGTGTCAAAAGAGAGCCCAACGGGAGAACACCCAGCTCACATGGCTGCATTCAAGCTTTTTTTTTTTTTAATGTATACAAGATTCTGTGTGTTTGCCTGCAGGCCAGAAAAGGGCATCAGATCTCATTTTTAGATGGTTATGAGCCACCATGTGGTTGCTAGGAATTGAACTCAGGACCTTTGGAAGATCAGGCAATGCTCTTAACCACTGAGCCATCTCTCCAACCCCCTCACATGGCTGCAGAATTAACTGACTGTGTGCTCATGGAAAGAAACCCCTATCCCTTTCAGGTCACAGAAGTGATCTGTGTTGTGGCCTCACAGCAGCAGAAACTAAGCTTGAGTTTGTTTGCCTGCATCATACGACCCCCACCAAAGGAAAAAGAATAAAAACTATGACAGCTCTAGTGACTAAAGAGTTGAACCTAAACCTTAGAGAGAGAGAAGCAGAGAGATGGAGAGAGAGCTTTCAACTCTTCCCAAACTCACAAAAACATGGAAAAGGAAAACTGTTCTCAACTCAATTGGTGAGAGCAATTTTGCCCCAATTAAAGGGGGTGGGGCAGATTATGGACCAGTATTTTTTAGACAGGAAAATCCTTAACAAATTACTGGCAAATTGAACTCAACAATGTTTCAAAAGGACATAGATTCTAACCAAAAGGGGTTTATTTCAGGAATACAAGACTGGTCTAATCCTGAGAGGCTCAGAACTGTAAGAACATCTGACCACGTTGTTTCTTTTGACCTTGTTCCCAGGGTCCAGGCCAATGCAATAAGGTGATTAAAAAAAAAATAAAAGGCAACATAGGAAAGATGTGTGAACCACCCTGCTAAACCATATAATCAAGTGTGCCTGGGGCGCCAGCGAAAACACAAAACCAACGCTGCATAGTTACACAACAACCACACTTAGAAAATAAAAGTCTGAAGCTAACTCTTTTATTGTTGTCGGCTGGCGCTTTGCTTTTGCTTTTTATATCTGTGTGTGTTCAAACACATATATTCACGTGTTCACATGTGTGTATTCGTGAGTGCACATCCACATTCCTATGCACGTGTGTGGAGGCCAGAGGTTGGCACTAAATATCTTCTCCAATCTTTCTCCATCTTACTTCCTTCAAGTAGAGTTTCTCACGGAATCTGAGGTTTAATAATTGGTCAAATCGGATGGCCAGTAAGTCCTAAGGGTTTTTCCATCTCTGCATCAACAGTGCTGGGGTTACAGGTGTGCGTCACACAGACTAGCTTTGTGCATACGTGCTAGAGATTCAAACTCAGTGCCTCAATCCTGTGCAGCAAGTAATTGACAGACTGAGCCATTTCCCCAACCCCTTGGCGGGTTCTGCTGTTGTTTGTTCTGGATTTTGTTTGGGGGGGGTTGTTTTGTTTCGTTTTTTAAGATAGGGGTTAATACTAAAGCTCAGGATGGCCTGGAATTCACAACGTACCCCAGGCTAGCCTAGGCGATCACAAGCCTCCTTCCTCAGCCTCCCTAGTGATGGGATTTCAGGAATGGGCCCCCAGACGTGAACGTGCCGTGCAAGCACTCCACCACTGAGCTCCATGCCCAAACCCCAAGAAATGAAATTGAGAAAGGAACTCCATTCACCAACTACTTAGGAAAACATCTAATTAAAGATGCAACCTTGTAAAGGGTAACTAAATAAGACTTCCGTGTGTGTGTGTGTGTGTGTGTGTGTGCACGCTCATACATGCATGCATGGGTGTGTGAGTATGTGTACTCTCATGCATGCATGTGTGTGCATGCATGCATATATTGTGTGTTCGTGCATGCATGTGTGTATTCATGCATGTGGTTGTGTGTGCTCATGCATGCATGCATGGGTGTGTGAGTATGTGTACTCTCATGCATGCATGTGTGTGCATGCATGCATATATGTGTGTGTTCGTGCATGCATGTGTGTATTCATGCATGTGGTTGTGTGTGCTCATGCATGCACGTGTGTGTGTTTCTCCAAAGAGCAGAGGACTCGGGCTAATATCTTAATCCTCCTCAAAATTTTCAAGAAACAAAACGCAAGTATTTTTTTTTAAAAAGACTGATTTTAAAACCTATCTGAAACAAATTTTAAAAAGAATGTAAGACACAGAATAACAAAGACAGTGTGTCTTGAAATAAAGAGAAGGGTTTAAATGGATAAACAGAGCAGAGCCCTGAGATAAATCTACACAGACACGGTTCACTGACTTTCAGCAAAGGTCCCAAGGGACTTCAATAAAGACAAGATGGTTTTCATAGCAAATGGAGCCTGAGTGAATGGATATTGTATGTGGAAACAATAAACCACAAACCATAGCTCACAGTACACATGAAAACTGACTCTAAAGTATTCACAGACCTAAAATTTAGAGTCAAAACAATTTAATTTCTAGACAACATCGGAGAAAATATTTATGACATTAATCAGAAAAAAATATTGAATAGGACAAAAAGTACAAATGATAAAAACACAAATGATAAAAGCAAAAATTACATAATAGACTATGAAATTTAAATTTTTTCATCTTTAAAACCATAACTAGGGGCTGAGGAGATGGCTCGCTTGACAAAATGCTTGCTCACAAGCATGAGGGCCTGAGTTCTGTCTCCAAAACACACATAAAAATGCCAAGTGTGGCAGCATACTCTTGCCATCCCAGTGCTGGGGAGGCAAGACGACTGAATGCCTGAAGCTACAGGCTAAACAGTCTAACAAGTGAGCCCAAGTCAATAACTGACCCTGTCTCAAGGGCCAGAGGTTCTCCTCCACACACCAGCACTCACTCCTGCACACCTGTCAACACACACGCACACACACACGCACACAAACACACACACAAGCTCACTTTTTAAAATTCATACTTAACAAAATACAAAAGTAAACTACATATTGGAAGCAAGTTTTTCAGAAAAAAAAAAGTGCTTGAGCCTACAGCTTACACAAAACTCTCACAACTCAATAAAACCAAGATGTCCAAATAAGATGGACAAAAGGCTGAAACAGGCACTGTCCAGAAGATACCCAAACAGCCGATAAGCTAAGCATGAGAAAATAGGTTGCACATCACTAGTCTGCAGAGAAATACTAATTAAAATCACAGGAGATTCCGTTACACCTGACTAGGAAGATAAGAATTCAGATGATGGACATCAAGTACAGGCAAAGATAAAGAACACGGGAACCCTCGCCTACATCTCTAGTGGGAGTGAGAAACGCTACCGTCACTTTATATAAAACACTAAGATAATATCTTTTGACATTAAATATTCACTTATCATAATATCAAGCAATTCTTTTCTAGGTATTGAACACAAAAGGTATAAACAGGGGTAAGTGGTATGACTCAGTGTACACATGAGGACCTGAATTCACATCTCTAGCATAAAGAGGCAGGCATGTCATGGGTGCCTACATTCTCAGCATTGAAAGTGGAGACAGGAAAATCCCAAGAGCGCACTGGCCTGCCAGCCCAGCTTCCAGTGTGGTGAGAGACCCCGCCTCAAAGAAATAAGCTAGCAAGCAACAGAGTTCACTTGACATGCTACTCTGGCCTCTGCATGTGCACACACAAAGCATGCATCTCTATAGTGACATACATGTACCACAGATGAATACACACAAAAAAAAAGAAGTAAAATACATGTTCAAAGGCAAGCACATGGGCCACGTCTACAGTCCCAGCACTTGAAAAGTTGAGGCTGAACAAACACTGTAAGTTCAAGGCCAACCTGGACTGCAAAGTGAGTTCTAGGCCAATATGGTTTTTCTTTTCTTTCTTTTTTTTTTTTTTTTTGTTTTTGTTTTTCGAGACAGGGTTTCTCTGTGGCCTTGGAGCCTGTCCTGGAACTAGTGTCCTGGAACTAGCTCTTGTGGACCAGGCTGGCCTCGAACTCACAGAGATCTGCCTGCCTCTGCCTCCCGAGTGCTGGGATTAAAGGCGTGCACCACCATCACCCGGCTTCTAGGCCAATATGGAATACATAGTGAGATGCTGGCTCAGACAACAAAGAAATAAAGAGATCTTACATGAAAACAGATATTCCAACATTCCCAGCTGCACCATTCACAAGGTCCAAAAGCTGGAAATGATCTAAATATCTACCAAATGGTGAATGTGGAAATAAACGCAATATACACATGCCACAGCATGCTACAGAGCCATAATGTGAATGCGACATTAATAAATATGACGGCACAAATGACCCACAAAAACACTGTGCCAATTAAGAGCTTCTGTAGTTTGACTAAGCGGTCCCAAAGGCCCGTTTATTACGCGGGACACCAGCCTGTGGCACTTTCAGAAGATGGAGGGACCTTTAAGGGGTGGAGCCTAACGGGAAGAACTTCAATCATTGGTGTGTCCCTGAAAGAGATATTGGGAAGCTATATTCTCCTCTCTCTCTCTCTTTGTTCCTTGACTGCCATGAGCTAAGCATCTTTCTTGGCTTCATGCTCCTGCCAGGGTGTGCCAGCTAACCGAGACCCAGAGATAACCACAGACAACGACCTTTAAAACTGTGAGCCAACATTACCCCTTCCTCCTTATAAACTGATTGTCTCAGTTCCTGTTTGGATGAGACAAGAAAAGAGAAAAACAAAAGATAAGCATGAAAGGCTTAGTCCATTTATGCAAAATTCTATGGAAGACAGGACACAAAAGTGTCTTCCTGGAGCTGGGCTAGGAGGAGATCATGGCCAAGGGCACACACACTCTTCTACAGTGAGGGTTCTGTTCTGACTGTGATAGTGCCTACACGAATGTATGAATTTAGGAAAACCCTTCCAGCTACATTTTGAAGAGGATCGATTTTATTATATGTAACTGTTTCCATAACTGGAAAACAAAACATAATGATAGAGCCAAATATGGATGATTACGCATTATAAGCTTATACAGATTACAAGGTGGTAAATATGAGAAAGCAATATTCAACTAAATGGTGTCAATTTTTATTTATATTTAACATTTTAAATTAAGGACTAAGTAAATGTATTCATATATGTGTGCAGAATCACCACAAATAGACTAGTTCAAAAATAACTGATAAAATAAATAACTGTGTGAGTAGTTTTTTTTAAAAAAAAAAAAAATACAGGCCTGTAGAGATAGCTCATCAATAAATGCTTGCTGGAGAATCATGAGGAGTAGAGTTCAGATCCCAGCACTCACACAAGTCAGCTGTCCCTGAAAACACTTCTAACCCTTTCTGAGGGGGACAGAGATGGAAAGATCACTGAGGCTTGCTGACTTCTAGCATAGCTGAGATAGCACAAGCCAAAGGTTCAAGGAGAGACCCTGCCTCAAAGAAATAGATAGTGATGGAGAAGGACACCTGAAGGACTCTTTTGACATCCGTGCATGCACACACACACAGATGCCTATAGACTCACACAAGCACGTGCAAGATAAATAAATGGTTTTTTAAAAAATGATAGATAGATAGATAGATAGATAGATAGATAGATAGATAGATAGATATAGATTTTCAAAACTCAACAGAGTTAGGCAGTGATGGAGCATGCATTTAATCCCAACACTCAGGATGCAGAGTCAGGCGGATCTTTGTGAGTTTGAGGCCAGCCTGATCTACAAAGCCAGTTCCAGTACAGCCAAGGTCAAGAAACTCTGTCTCAAAAAAAAATCAAAATTAATTAGCTACTAATTAATCAATTAAAAACTCAACAGAAATTTATCTACTCGGAAGGTAACTTAAAAACACAGAGAGAGAGAGGTCCAGGGACAGGAGAAAAGGCTCAACGAGTAAGAGCACTGACTGTTCTTCTAGAGGATCTGGGTTCAGTTCCTGTCGCCTACATAGCTCCCAACCATCGGCAACTCTACCTCCAGAGGATCCAGTGCTCTCTCTGGCCTCCACAGGTAGACACGCACAGCAACACAGATGAATGTGCAGGGAAAATACTCACATATGTGACATAAAAATATGTTAAAGAGGTAAGTACAAAAGATATGGATCATGAGAAAAATACCCAAAATAGGACAAAATAATATTTCCAAAACATTTCCCTAAAATATCTTGAAATTGAATATTGAAAGGCCACACAGCAATGACTTCAGCATGGCAAGCAATGAATCATGTTGTGTCAAAGCTACTTCAAAGAAAAAGGTCATTTGGGCAAACAGACAAAATCAGTAAACAAGAAAAGAGACATAATAGAGATAATATTGCCATAGATTATTTACCAATTTTTAAGCCCCAAAGAATAGAATATAACAAATTTAAGGGACCTGAGTAAAGGAAATATAAGCTGAGGGTTTTATATCTACCCAAGCTAGCCTTCAAGTACAAAGCCACAAACAAACCTTCATAAACCTGCCAAAATCAGGGCGCATTGCTCCTGTGAGTCCTTCAGATGGAATCTTTTAAAAGGAGTGAGCAGTGGGCACTGACTATCAACAGCCAGCTAGAACAATGCTGCTCCACGGCTACAGGGAGAGAACACAGTAATGACTGTACAATTATTAAAAAGCAGGAGAGCCTGGGGAATAAATAGTGCATGGAGCTATGACTCACTAATATGCATTAAATATAAACAAAGGGATATTATTTTATATCAGATACTGGGAAAGGGGAGGCTACAGATAATTCTAATGTAATATTCAATGTAGAAAAATAATTAGCTGAAAAATACATGAGCTAATTACCTTTATATAAATGAATTAATATAAATTTAATGAATAGAACAAATAAGAAAATTAAAATTCCATTGCATAATGAAAAAGCCTTTGATATAAAAGACATAAGAAACAATATGATAAAACTAAGGCCAAACATATTCATCCTAAGAGCAGATGTAAACAGGTTTAACTGACCTATTGAAAGAAAGGGATTTTCAGATTAGCTAATAAGGAAAAATTCAACACTACACAGAATAGAAAAGACATACCTGAAACCAAGAGGCTCAAGCAAGTTAAAAACAAGATGTAGCAGATAAACACAAACATACAAAGAAGCAAACAGGAACCGCACTCTTGATCCCTGACAAGGTCACAAACTTTTCCTAGATGCACATGTGCACATGCTGATGCTTTAGGCCACACTCACGGCGAAGGTGTTAGTCACTGATATTTATACACACAGCAGAACACAAGTAACTTCCGTGAGTAGTAACACACAATGGATGCAGGAAATGGCAAAAACACACTAGCAAAGGAGATCTCAACATACCTCTCCCGGTTTGGCCAAGGATACTAACAATCAGTGAGGGCAGAAGAGCTAACCAGCCAGGGTACATAAGGAATCATCTTAGATTTAAGACAGTTAAGCTATCTGTCATGTATGATATTCTGTGCCAATAATAAACATTACAGCTGTCTTTCAAGTACACGTACACATGGAACATGGATGAGAAAACCTGAAGGTTTTCAGGAATAACAACAGCACATCATCTTCAGAACACAGCACAATAAAAACAGAAATCAACAAGATGGAAAAACAAAATACCCTACCACACTGGAATTTGTAGTACAAATGACTCTTAGCAGAATATGTGATTCTATTGCAGAATTTCTTGAAAATGACAATAACATCTCAAATCTGTGACCAGAAATCTGTAAGCTACCATGAATGGGAGTGTCAATCAAAAATGTATTATATGAAATGCCTGTGTTGATAAGAGTTAACTTACTAGAATCCCAAAACTCAAGGAAACAAATAAAAATAAGTATTTTTTAAATGATGAAATGAGGGGTAAGAAAAGCTGAAATTAATGGGTAGGAGACCCAGGGGAAAGCATGCACACGACAGACACTGAACACATAACACTACAAATGAAAAGGAGAAGTAAATACCAATTTGAATTCATAGGGGGCCTCTGCATGATCTCATATAAACAACACTGAAAACTTACATGAAATATATTATTGTTGTTCTAAGAAATAAAACATACCAAATTTCACCTGAGTAGAAAAAGCAGAAAGTCTAAATAGAAAATGTGTCATAGAACGAACAGAAAAGAAGTTGTTCAAAAATTCTATTTCAGAAGAAAACGATAGAGATGATGATGAAGATGAAGCGGAGCCCCAACTAGATGGTTTCACAGGGGAACACTAAGCACATTAAAGACTGAACTGTCTCAATACTCCTGCACTGCGGGGCAAGACAAAACCCCCAAACTCATTTCCTGTACTAAACAGAAGGTTGTTTCCAGATCTTGACTAGAACTCACTCTCTTCTACCTTTTTCAAACCCTGCAAACCAACCAACCAATTACCATCAGCACAAAATCTCTCCAAGTTTGCCAAACATCTAATCCAGCATATTCATAGGTTAAAAGACATCACATGGTCGCCTTGATACAGAAAGGGAATTTAACTCAACTCATTCATGCTAAATAAATACATGAATAACAACTTTGGAGGCTGCATAGATGGTCCAGGAGTTAAGAGCACTTGCTCTTCTTCCCGAGGACCAGGGCCTTCATTTCTCAGCACCCATGTGATGGCTCACAACCACCTAGAACTTCAGGTCCAGGGAATCTGATATCCTCTCTGGCATTCTGGGCCACCAAGCATGCAAGTGGTGCAGATACATCTATGCAATCACTCACTCACACACACACATAAAGTAAATATTTTTTCATTGTGATAAAGTGAAAAATTGATAGATGGATACTTCACTAATATATTACCAGGATCTAGAAGACTATCTTACTTAAAAGAGAAATACCAGCGTGTTCTTACTAAAATTAAAAAGCAAGACAGGAAATCACACATGTGGTACATGCCTGTCACCCCATATCTAAGAGGTGAAGGCAGAACAGTAAGCTCGAGACCACTGGCTGTTGCAGCATGAGACCTGTTTCAAGGAGGAAGACAGACAAGTACAAGAGCTATCAGAATTGCAGCTGACATGACTGTTCTAAGCCACCCAGGTTCTGGTGGCTTCTTACAGAAGCCACAGGAGATGGAGACATGGTCACACACAGCCTTTTATTTTCCCCAGCTGCATGGGTAGGGAATGCAAGCAAATGGACTTAACAGTTATTCCTATGGAACACAGCTAGTGGGTGTGGCCGGCCAGAGGCTCGTCATTATTATGAGCGGAACTAAAAAACATTAACATTTGGAGAGGACGGTCCCTGCACTTTGCACCAACTAGGTGAGCACAGGTGAGGAGGAGCTGGGATGCACTGTGGTGGAATAAGGCAAGTTTCTGGGAACTTCATTATGTTACCACAGAACAGCAGCTACCCTCTGTATGTTTCAGTGTTCAGCTGCTTAGAAAGCATTTACTCTGTTCGCAAAGTCAGAGAGCTCTATTACAGGTCAGCGCTGATGGGCAGTTACCGATGGGCTTTAAAACTGAGGACAACGACATGCTGGTTTCCGTATTTTTGATGGCTCACCCAAGCTGCTATGTGAAGTAGACTTGATGGGAAAAAGAGCGGTGATCTATTTAGCTTTTTTGTGGCTGTGATAAAGCACTTACCAAAAAGAATTTGGGACAGGGAGGGTTGGTATAGCCCATCATTGAGGGAACGTAAGGCAGGATGTCACGCAGGAGTCTGTAGGAATGCAAGGATGGATATGGGAGCAGGGAAGTATATATCTTAATTAAGGGAGCCATTTTAGGGTTGGCAAGAGCCTTGACTCTAGAGGGGTTCCCAGGGGTCCAGAGAGATGTTCCCAACTAGGTCCTTGGACAACTGAGGAGAGAGAGCCTGTAATGGCCCGATCCTATAGCCATACTAATGAATATCTTGCATATCACCATAGAACCTTCATCTGGCGATGGATGGAGATAGAGACAGAGACCCACATTGGAGTAATGGACTCAGCTATCTTTCTTATAGCTCAGGCCTTCCTGCCCAGGGATGGCACCGCCCATCCTGGGCTGGACCTCCCCACATCGATCATCAATCAAGAACATGTCCCCCGGGATTGCCCACAGCTCAGTCTGATGGAGGTAGACAAGGGAAGCACATTAGAAGGCTGTTGTAGTAGAGAAGGGCTGTGCTCAACTCCATAGCTAAGTGGCAATGGCAAGAATAAACAGAAAGTGATCTATCTAGGCCATATTTAGGCGATAAAGCCAGGTTACTAGTATACTAGCTCTTCTCTCTAGGAGCTGACATTAGAATTGATGTATACCAAAGTGCCTTGGGCAAAAACAATAAATACCTAATCTTTCCTGTGAACAGTTAAGACTCAAATCCATGTAACTGTCTTGTGGAGCAGAAGTGAGGAGACCATTGTGTACATACTCAGGTGTAGGTGCGCCTGTGGAAGCCAGGTGATGCCTCAGGGACGAGTCCATTGGAGCAAGGCTTCTCAAGCTCCCTAATGATGCGACCCTTTCTTTTTTCTTTTTGGTTTTTTGAGACATGGTTTCTCTGTAGCTTTGGAGTCTGTCCTGGAACTCACTCTGTAGACCGAGCTGGCCTCCAACTCACAGAGATCCTCCTGTTTCTGACACACACACACACCCCGAGTGCTGCAATTAAAGGTATGCACCACCACCGCCCGACATCTTGCCACCCTTTAATATGCTCCATGTTGTGGTGATTCCCAAACAGAAAATTATTTTCGTTACTACTTCATAATTGTGATTTTGCTACTGTTGTTAATCATAATGTAAATATCTGATATGCAGGCTATCTGATATGTGACCCCTGTGAAAGGGTCATTCAACACCCCCCTCAAAGGGGTTGAGACCCCCAGATTGAGAATGGTTGCTCTAGTGTGTCATCTACCCTTCTCTCATTGACCTGGGGCTCTTCCAGTAGGCCAGGCTGCCAGATCAGCAAGCCCCAGTAATATGTCTACTTCATGCTTTCCAGTCCTGAGATTAACGTGCAAGCCACCATGCCTGGCTTTTATCTTGCCTTGCTTTATTTTGTCTTATCTTTGTGTGTGTGTATGTGTGTGTGCACGCACACGTGCATTTGTGTGTGTGTGTGTGCGTGTGTACAAACTTACACTTCACCCAGCTTTTTTATTATATGGGTTATGAATGGGCCATCTCCCCAGCCCCAAATATATATAACTCTTTATGCCAAATTGGTTATATAATTATGTTATCTTTTTCTACTTCTAAGGCAAACCCATTTGTTCTTCAAATTAAAATAACACCACATATGCATAACTTATATGTGTACATTCATCCTTTCAATTTTATCCATGTGTCAGTCTCTGGAATGGGTGAAAATGAAAGACACCTCAAAATGCTGAACACCCTCTAATTCTAACCCAATGCCAACTATAAAATAAAACTTATGATGATCTATATGCTGTTGAAGGGCCAGAGAGAGAGACAACCAAGAGAAATAGAATGCTTCAGATGAAAGAAGCTAAAATCCTACATAAAATGGCTGCGATGTCCTCACCACAGAAAGCTAGACTATTGGTGAGCACATGTTAGCTAGTTCTCTATACTTTCTGAAGAAGTAAAGTTCACTTCTAAGCCAGTATGTACTCATTTCCAGGGAGCTACCATATCTCTTTGGAGTGTAACAGATTTATGTACATGAATGTCTAACAGTGGTTCTCAACCTGTGGGTTGTGATCTCTTTGGGGGAAAAAACTTACATTATGTTTCATAACAATCACAAAATTACAGTTATGAAGTACCAATGAAAATAATTTTATGGTTGGGGGTCACCACAACATGAGGAACTGTATTAAAGTGTCGCAGCATTAGGAAGAGTGAGAACCACTGATCTAACACATCACGACTGTATGCAAGAATTCAACATCAATCTTACACATGGCTGCGCAATCTGTGCACAGAACTGGAATACACCTCAAAGGGTCTCTGACTTCTGATGTACTGCCACTTTATCTTACAATTGACTGGTTGTGAAATAAAAGACAGCCTACCAATTACGAATCATAAATATTATGCTAAACACAATAAAAGGAAATTTTAGCTAATTAGAAAGAATCAAAACCACAATCAATATACAATAAAAGCATAATTTGCTATATAAACACTATAACATTTGATTAAACAACTATATTCTCAAGTATTTTTGACAATTATAAATCCATTTAAAAACACACATTTTATGCAATATTCACATTGAAGAGAGAGCAGAATTTCATATTAATAAGAGGGAAAACATAAAACCATATTCAAGAACTTGATTATATAATCCTTCCATAGCAAAAAAAAATATTTCATCCACCCTCAATCATTTTTATTTCCTCAAGGAACATTTTTTGTATAAAATGTGCACCAGCAACGTGACGCATCCAGGAGACACAGATATGAACACAATACACACCAAGTTAAGGGAACTAATGAGATATTAATTACTGGAATCTGGTGTGACATCTAAGTACACACAGAGGAGATGGGCAGTAGGGTGGGGCATACAAGCTAAATATTCGGCATTAAATCAGCTTCAGCCACACTACAGAAAGGACAACAGAGGTGAAGAGCATTTCGGGTAAAAAGCATGGTGCATTGATGGAATTAAATAAGCAGCCCACTGCAAGCACAGTGAAAATATAAAACAAATAGGACGTCAGGTGAGCTAGGAGATGAGGAACTTATCATCTTTTTCACTGGGTAATTGTGAAAAGTGACAGTCTTGGGAGACTCATGATTTTTCTGACTTGGATAACAGGTAGTGCTACTCACTGAGATGAGCAACATTTATTTTTAAGTAGCAGTTTAACACAATACAGTGAGTGTGCTTATCTGCATATAAGATGCCTGAAGAGATATAAGGGCATCTGGTTCAAGATAGATGTTTCAATTAGAAAATTATATTTGGTAGGAATACATGTGAGGGAGATAACTGACCCCATTGGGGAGGGGAGAAAGAAACTGGATTAAATATGAAATCTTGGGTAAATAGTTTAAAAACAAAACATAGCCCTAAAAAAATAATTCTGAGTAGAAATAATGAAAAACATGAGAGAGTTTAAGGAATGTATTAACTAGTGTCAAATAACACAGAGGAGCCATGTAAAACATGAGTTAATAAAACAGTTTGTTTTACAATCACAAAATACTAATTATTGCATAGATGAAGAAAAGAAGCATTTCCTCTGTAAGAAGCCAGTCTGTGATGCTATGCAAAGACTTTACAAGACTACAGACAATAGTCCTGTGTGCAAAGGAAGAATGTTTTTCTATCCTGGTGACTTTATCATGTGCAAATAAGATTTTATTGATTTATCCAGCATGACCCTTAAGTTTGCATAAGAAGGAACAACTTCAACCTCAAGCTACTAAGTAGATACAATCGATAAAGAATTTGTCTGCAGCCTGCAAGATGGCTCAGTGGGTAAAGATAAAGGCTATCAAGGCTGACAACCTGAGTTCAGTCCCTCAACCTCACATGGTGGAAGAAGAGACTCCTGAAAGTCGTACTCTGACCTCAACATGCACACCATGGTTTGTGAGTACACACACACAGACACACATGCACAAACACATATTTTTCTAAATGTCTCTAATGTCATTAAAAATATGTTTAGTTATTAAGACATTCAGTTAATGAACACATTGAAAATAGTACATATTCACATTTCTATTATATAATTAGGTATTTTGAGCTTAAATTATTAGTGGTTAATTTCCGAGGTTGACAGACATTCCTGATGGAAATTCATACATAGGATTTATGTTTACCAACTGTCACATAACACAAAAGATGACAGATAGCCAGGTCACGCCTTAGAAAGTTTCTATGTAGGTAGCAAGTCAGTATTTTGCTAGAAATATCAAGTCCAGGGGTCCCTATGCAGAGGAGACAAGGAATGTAGTCTAATCTGATACTTCATGTCCTCTTTAAATAATATCACCTTTTTTATTTTGTTGCATTCTAGAAAGTCAGACTCAAACTTTATAAATATCCCCCACTTCGGAATCAAACACGTGGTTCATACTCTTGATGATAAAAACCACATCTGATTCATCCGTACTGTGTGCCAGGGTTCTGTGCGAGCACTTTTCATTGGCCATCTCATTCCATCTTCACCTGCTGTTACCTGCTCCACATTATAAATGACCCAGCCAGGGCTCAGATGAGTTAAACTTACTTACTCAAGGTCACTAAGCTTGCAGGAGGCAGAGTTAAAATTCAAACCAAGGCCACAATCTTATGTTAGAGCCCCAACTCTTAACTTTTGCTGTTGTCAAAAGCAAAGATTCATACTAAAAAGCATTCCCAACGTAGTCCAGGTTGGTTAGCATTAAGTACCAATGGAAAAAAAAAAGTTGGGGGAGGAGTGGTAGAATCCTTTTCAGAAGTCCAAATAAATCATGAATTCCCATTTGAGTCATTCCCAATTCTGTATGTGCTGTGCAAACATGTTCACTACAATGAACTCTGTAATAAGCGAGGTGGGGCACAGAGGAAAGGGAACTTGTCCACCTCCTGTTAGCAGGCAGACTCTGCAGACAACACAGAGACTGGCAGGATGTCTCACCCAGGCTCCCAACTACATCTTCGCTAAACCTAGTCTATCTTCCATTACTATTGCTTAACACGTAAAAGAAAATGCTACTATACAAAAACTAAAGCTTGTTTGACCTAGCTCTGTGATACACTACACTTCCGAGGTAAACATAATCTGTTTGGGTTGAAATGCAAGCACTTCCTCTTGCTGCTTCAACCAAACTCTATCCACTTCCTGTATGTGAAGCCTTCACTTCTCAGGAGGCTCCAAGAAAAGGAGTAATAAAATCATCTTGTTACATTATATTAAGCCTAATCCTCCCGATACTGGGTCCTTAAGAAAGCTGTGCCGTGCGTGCTCCTGACTGCAGAGGGGGAAAGGACTCCCCCATATCTCCTCTTCCCTCTGTTGAGATCACATCCAGAACAAGAGGAAAATCTTCCTTTTGGTTCTTTCTTCTTTTTCATTCCCAAAAGGCTATCCTCCTACCAAGACCAAGGATAAACTGTTTGCAATCCGCAACTTCACTTTAGTAAGAAGTATTTCCATCATCCACCATGCAGCTTTTTGGGCTGTCGCTCTATTTCCAGAAGTGCACAACACAGTGCATAAAGGAGAAAAAGAGAATATTCCTAACTTGAAATTTAAAATTGTCTACAGACCCAAAGTATCCGTACCTTTTCCTTTTCCTCCACGGCCTCCTTTTAGTTCTCTCCTTTGCCCTCCAACAACAGCTATTATTTCCCCCCTACTCTGGAGATGGAACTCTAAGGCACAAAACTATTATGCTAATTGACCCAAGTCTCACAGGTCATCAGAAGGGCACGCAAATCTCAATTCCACATGTCTTAACCCAAAATACAATGTCCAGTTTATTTTCTACAGAATAAAACATCTGCTTTTGCGAACAAATCTAAAATAGTTGTATTTAAGTCCACGAACTGCACTATGCAGCCAAAGCCTGGTCTAGAATGTTTTTTCATCCTGGCATTCACTGCCCAGGAAAGAAGCAAAACAAAGAACCAGGCAGACATCAAAATACAGCACACTGGAGAGAGCACAGTGGTTTTCACTGGCTTTAACCTGAAATCACTTACATAATATGCAACTACAGAATCAAATGAATCAGAAGTGGTGGGGCTTCTCAGCCACCAGGACACAGTATGATCTTAAGGGGTACTAATGACCTCAAGTGGGAGGCTCTGCCCTGTCTCTAACTGTGTTACGGGTACTCTAAACTGAGTGCATCCGATGTTTTTGAAAGTCTCTGTAGAAACAGAATTTAACTCTGAAGGTAGATCTGACTTTTGGAAACAGGCAAAGAAAAAAGTCACAGAGGACTTTCTTCATCATTTAGAAGAGATGGACAGCTGAAATGGGAAATGCCTGTCAGCCTTATAGCTATCATGTTTTAGGTATGTGCTACTGCTGGACTCGGGAAATAGTTCATGAGTATTTTCTCCTTTATTATCACAACTACACTATCAGCAGCTTCACCCTGGGTCTACAGATGAGGAAATGGAGTTCAGAGGGGTCAGTTATCTTGCCCAAGGTCAACAGAGGCAAAACTAGTGTGCAAACCCAGATGTTCTGGACTCTGAAATCATTGTGAAAGCTCTGGTGGAAAGCGGGCACACACAGTTTCTAAAGAAGTATCTGCCTGGGAATTGTGTGATCATCAGCCTGTTCAGTCTTGTGTGGTGGGCAAATGGCATTACTGCATTTTATCTTTCCACATTACAAAACTGGTGTTAGTACCATTGCAAAGAATTACACAGCTTAAGTAGGGACAGCATTATCAGAATAAACATGAACTGCTTTGGAAGAAACAAAGAATCATTTAGAAGAATAAGTTCTAGATAAGCTTTTTTGCAATACCAACTAATTGCTAAATAAAACGATCATTTATTTACAGACAGAAGCTTAAGTTCCTGAATCCCTCAAGTGCACTCAGGTAAACATTTGTATCAACCAACCCACCAAGTACATACCCAAGGCCTACTAGTGCGCACTGCAATAGGAGATACTATGCGGCCCATGCTGGAAACATTTTCCGTCCACATGGAGTTACCATGTTGTTTCCAGACGAGCACAGAGTCGGTCGTTATTGGTACAACCAAATTCCTCCTGTGCTATTAGAGTTTGTGTAAGCTGCCCTACAAAGAAAGCCTGCTCTATGGAAAAATCATTAGATCAATCAGATCATTTTCCCAGCGCCCCTTTCACTGTCTTGTGAGACCCACACAGTGGAGGCTAGCTTTAGCATCGGTGTTGCTATTCGTGAGTTAATTTTCCTTATGCAGAATTCAGCCTGCTCCCTGCCCCCCTCTCTCCCTTCTTGCCTCTTCCACCCGAAGTGGAAACTGCAGACTCAAACTCCCCGATGGCTCCAGCACCAAGAACTGGGCATGCTCAGAAGGCCGGGAAGGCTTTGGTTGCAACTGACAGTTCCCCGCCCCTGATTTGCCGCTGCCCCCCTTCCCCCACTCCAACAAGAGATACCGAAATGTTTATCTGAAAGATACGAGGCCTCTTTTCCCCGAGAATGACCCCATTTTAATTTCATCTCGTGGGGTCTTCAGTCTGGAGAACCCCACCGCTAGCCCGAGAACACCGCATTATTTTTTCAGCACCGGGGACAGCGCCGCGCTGCCTCCGCCGTCCACCCTCCCCCACCTCCTTCCACCCCCCACCCGCCACCCGCCCCAACCTCAGCCCCCACCCCCGCACCAGCACAATGCCAAGGTCTCCCAGCAGCCGCAAACGCCGCAGCTGCGATAGTTCCCAGCCGGAGGCCGGGCCGAACGCCGGGCCGGCTGCTACTTACACTGCTCCGCTTTGGTGGACATGGTGCTGTCCAGATGGAAAGGCTTTGCCCCAAAATCTGTGTCGTGTGAGCTCCCTCGCTCCGCCAGCGATGTTGCGAGGAAAAGAGCGCATACCCCCCACCCCCCACCCCCTCGCTTTCCCCCTCCCTTAGGCCCGTGTCGCTACCATTCGGACAAAACGCACATCAAATTGCAGAATTCGGTCCCGGAAGGTTAGGAAATCGCCCCCGGAGAAATGGGTGGGATTTAATGGGCGGCCAAAGGCTTCCTGTCCGTCCCCTCCTGGAGCTGCCCGCGTGGATGTGGGCGGGGAGACCGAAAGGAGAGAGCGAGCTGCGGCTCCTGGTGAAATGGGAAAATGGGCTCGACCGGGGGAGGAGTATTTCCATTCATAAGGCGCACGGAGGGGCCGGGTGTTTCCCAGAGAAAAGCCTCTTAAAGTGCCGGAGTCCCCGACCATTTGGATCTCCCCATTGGCGTTCTCCAGGCCCGTAGATCCTGCGGGCGAAGCAGCCCCCGGCGCCTCGACGCGGTGACCCGAGAGGAGCACAGGTGCGTCCCACGCGCCGTCTCAGCCTCCGGGAGGAAGGGCAGGGAGGCGGATCCGGGGCGGGCTGCACACAGCCGGGCCGGAGGGCGACGACGGTGCTCCCGAGGACTGCGAGGAAGGAAATGGAGAAGTAACACTCTGCATGGCTTCCCGGCGTGCTGCGCTCCGTGCCCTCTGCGTCCCCTGGCGGATGGGCTCTCCTGCTGCTGAGCAGCGATGGGAGGTCCCACTGCCAGGGGGCTGTGAGAAGACTTGAGGGGGTGGGGGTTGGAGCTAGGGAAAGGAGGAGATTTCCATAGATGGTGAAGCTGGAAGGTCCACGGGGGGGGGGGGGGGGGGAGAAACTGGAGACAAGAAGAACCCAGGTGTGCTCCTTACAGCAGTCCAGCCTGGGAGCGGTGGGAAGCCCCTTTATCTGCTTTATCTGCTGGGAAGCAGAAACCAATAGAAATGGGAAGCGATCAAAAGGGACCATGCATATTAATCGGAAGACGCCTGGATAGTCCACCTCAAAGTAAGAAAGGCATTGGAAGCCCGGACCTAAAAGACCCAGAACCCAGACCCAGGTCCCATCGCTTTCTCCCCCAGCTGTTCTTTCCATCTCCCCAAGCCTGTGGTTCTTCGTCATCTGTAAAATGGGAACAATACAATCCATCCTGCCACCCAGAATTAATGGGCAGTCAAACAATACAGCGGAGGTGAGAGTTCTTTAAAAATGGAAAACTGCAAGAAACTGCTAGCCATTTAGAACCATTCTTCATTCAAGTCGTTCAGTTGGGAAACTGAGGGGCAATGATCATAGAAACTGATTTAACAAAAGCAATAGTAACTATAAGTCGAGGAGTGATTTTTAGTATCTATAAAACCAGTGTTCTTCCATCTCACGAAGAATGATCTGCAAGTTAAGGGAAGTCATACTAAATTCCTTGTGAAAATGTACTAAATATCCAGATCTTTGCCTGCTAAGAAAAAAAAAAAAAAAAAAAAAAAAACCTACTGCGAACAAATGCACGGTATTCCAAGCGGCGAGGGAAAAAAAAGAAACCCTAGGGAGCTGTCCATGGTACACACGGCAGAGTTGCTGAACCGCACACAAACAGGCAGGGATTTGGCTCTTGAGGATGCCCATGTGACTGCTTTCTTAGGTAGGTTGGTACTTGCCCGGGCTATCTCCCTAAACTATTGTTCACTTCCTAAACCTCAGCACCGTCTTCAGACAAAGATAAAATGATTCTGTGAAGAATGATGGTGAATCTTGAGTAAATAAAATAAAATAAATGGAAGTCGGTCTGAACAAAGCTATGACTATAACGAACATTTCTGAGAAGATGGCAAATGTTTTGAGTGAATAAAGGAAAACTTAAGGACTTATCCAAAAATTTCTGAGAAGTTTGAGGTTTTAATAAAGAAAACAATAATTGAAGTTTGAAAGGGGAAAAAAGTGGCTTGTGCAAACACCAAACAAAGGAGGAAAGAAGTATGCATTGGAAACTATCCTCACCTCTTTCTCTGCCGGCCATTTCTGCGTCTGTCATTTAACCTCCACTTCCACACTGAGAACTGGACACTGCTGAGGTCATGGCCACCCAGGTTAACCTGGATCTGGTTTTCAGATCTGCTCTTTGTGGTCCTATTCAAGTCTTTTCACTTTCTATGCCTAGATTTTCTCATAAAAAAAAATAGTGACACAATAGTCCTATCCAAAGCCATTGTCAGGATTAGATGAGCATGCCTGTGAGAGCCCAGGGCAGCCAGCACAGGAGAGGTCGTTGTTGTTGGCAGTACTGCTCAGGATGCACACATGCACCCCGTCCATTCAGATCAGTTCTCTGTGGGACCTTTCAATGCCTCAAGTCGTTCACATCATTGACACTACTCCTCAGCCTTGACTCTCACTAGTTCAGCCTTCTGACTTGTGATCGATTGGGTTAATTCACTAGCCTGGACACACTCCTTCTTTTCGTCTCTCTGTCTCCTGCCTAGGTCAACCTTTCTTGCTACCTTTTGTCCACTGCAGAAGCTGTGCCTCTTCTCCCTGCCAGATAGAATGTCTCTGCTTCTTAAACCCTACCTGTAGTTATAAATGCTTCCGTTTGTTCTGGATAAGTGAGTGCTCAGCACATAGAGAACTTTTCCACTCTGAAAAAGTTTGACTAATCATTCAACTGAATAAGTAGCCACGTCTCTATGAACCACCTGCACTGCCTTGCCTACTTGCTGTTCACTACTGGTGCAATAGATACTTCAGACAGTCGCTAATCATTCCCTGTTACCCAACTGCAATTATTTTAACTCTTGGGGAAATAGTTCCCTATTCCTTTTTAAAACTCCCTCTTCCCTAGACCTCTGTGGTACACATTGTTCTTTGCTTCTTCCTTGTGGTTCAAGATGTGAAACCTCAGCTTCCTGCTCCTGCACCATGCCTTTGCTCTGCCATCATAGACTCTTACCCTCTGAACCCTTAAGCACAAACTCTTCTAAAAAAATGATAACTGATAGCATGAATACTAATATCATTACATAGTTCCACCAGATCTTAATGTTATTATATTATACCTAATATTTATGTTACAGAAATAAAATATTTTACAGATAATAGAAGCCCTTATAAAAATTATTATGGGACAGGAGAGATTGCTCAGCAATAAACAATCCATACTGCTGTTCCAGAGGACGCGAGTTGGTTCCCAGGACAAACTTGCGACTCACAACTGTTACTCTAGGGGGATATCATGACCCAGACCTTCAAGGACACTTGCACACATGTGCACAACCCTCTCCCCATATAAATATTTTAAACAATTAAAATGCAATCTTTTTTAAAAAAATCTTCTGTACATAGATCCACAAAGATATATGTTTGGGGGCTGATGAAATGTGTTAGTGATTAAGAACACTTGCTACTCTCCTCATAACTACCTGTAATTCCAGTTCCAGGGGTTCCAAAATCTTTTCTGGCATCACAGACACCGCATGCATGTGGTGCACAGACATACATGCAGGCAAAACACCTACACACAAAATTAATTTTTCAATTTTTAAAATATATATATTTATATATTCTATTCTTGTGTCTGCACAGTACATGCTAAGCAAACACTGAGCTATGTCCCAAGCCCTATCTCATAGATAGGTATGTAGGTAGGTAGGCAGATTTTGTTTTTTCAGAAAGTCTCATGCATGTCAGTTTAGATTCTAACTCATAGAGTAGCCAAAAATGACCTTGAACTTCTGAGATCCCGGTCTTCACCTCCTGGATATTAGGAATATATGTATGCACTACTGCACTTGGTTTATGTAGTGCTTAGAATCAAACCCAGGACTTCATTCACACTAAACAAAAACACTCTGCCAACTGAACTATGTACCTACACTCTATTTCCCATATTTTAAGTTTATATAATTATTGCCAAATTATAGATGTATTTGTAAAACTTTCTGCTCAACATCGCATTCTTAGTTAATCATGCCAATTAAGCACTCGATTATTTATTTGTTGTGTGGAATGTGTGCAGGGGAGTCAGAGGACAACCTCTCAAGTGTCTGTCCTTTCCTTTACACCTCGTTTCATGTAAGTTCTCTTGTTGATCACTTCTGTTGTCTCTGCTTCTGCTTCCCATCTCGCCACAGGATCACTGGCAGGCTACCACACCCAGACTGACAGGAGCTCTGGCAATCTTTTTGTTTGTGTGTTTGGGTCTTTTGTTTTGTTTTTCTCTGTGTTGTCCTAGCTATCCTAGAACTTGCTCTGTACACCAGGCTGGCCTCAAACACAGAGATCTGCCTGTCTTTGCTTCCTAGGTGCTGGGATTAAAGACACAGCTAGTACTTTACCCACTAAGCCATCTCCCCAACCTGCTTATTGATTCATAGAACTATCCCACAATTAATTTACTTATGATCTTATTGGTGGAAATTTAGATTATTTGCAATAATTTCTTTTCCGAAAACAAAGTTCAGTGAGCACTGTGATATATGCCCTTATGTCCACAGATAATAATTCTCAAGAGCAGGTTCAATTTTTTTTCTAGGTGTTGTCAAATCCCTCACTGAAGTGATCGTACCAATTTAGACTCCTTCCAGGTTCTATTTCCATTATGGCCAAATAAATGACTCTATCAGACCTATGTTCCCACAAACAATAATTATAAACCCTGGATAAAAGACCAAAACACTCTCTGAAAGTATTGGAGAGATTCTCAAGAGGCATCAACATTTGGAAGAAAGAAATGGCTCCAGATGAGTTTTCATTGCTTGTGGCTAAAGGTTGCTACTCACAACAGTTAAAGACTCCAATAGTGTGCTCAAAGCATTTCTTACCAAAAATAGCAAAACACGTAGTTTAAAATAACTACAGCTGCTGGAAAGTGAGGGGAGAATTATAAGACAGAGCCAGAGCAAAAGAGGAACAGATTCTGTTTCTCCCCCCAAATCTCTAGCTGATTTCCAGCCACATCCATGGACAACACACAAGCAGCAACTCTCAAACAAGGAGCAAAAGAGCTAAGCAAAGATTTCTGCGCGTGCCCGAGAGTTAGTCTGTATTTAATTAAACAACTGCTTTTTTAAAAATCAACGCTCCTTTTTCTTTGGTTCTTCTTTTTCTTTGTTTTATCCTATTCCAGTTTTATTTTATTTTATTATTATGTTTTAGAGGATAGTTTGTTTCCTAGTGAGAGAGAGAAAGGCTGTGGATTAAGGTGGAAGGGAAGATGGGTTGGACCTGGGAGGATTTGGGGGTAGGGAATCCATAAACAGAATATAACAAAACACAGAGCCTCCACAACATAATAGTCACGATATCTAGGATAAAATCCAAATTTTTTTGATATATAAAGAAACAGGATGCCACTGAGCAGTAGTGGCTCACACCTTTAATCATAGCACTAGGAAAGGAGAGGCAGGCAGATCTCAGAGTTTGTGGCCAGCCTGATCTACAAAGTGAGTTTCAGACAGCCAGGGCTACTCAGAGAAACCCTGCCTCAAAAATAGATAGATGGATAGATAGACGGATGGATGGATGGATGGACGGACGGACAGACGGACGGACAGACAGACAGACAGATCAGACAGGATCCAAGAGTTTCATAAAAGCCTATGGTCTTATGGTTCCAAGGCTGAGGCAGTAGGATCACTTGAGCCCGGAAGTTTTGGGGGAGGAGGTTGTTGTTTTTGTTACAGTCTTCCCATGTATCCTAGGCTGATGTAGATCACAGGACCTCCTGTGCCACCAAGCTTGGGGATGGACAGAATGAAAGGGTGGTAAAATAAAGGAGAGGAGAAAATAAAGGAAGAAAGGGAAAGCATGAAATACAGCCCACTGTGTAGAAAGAAAAAAACTGAATGTGGATGGCATGCTTGTAAACCCAGAGTTAAGAGATTGAAGGAGGAGGGTTGTGAATTTAATACCTGCCTGGGATACTACAGTGAATTTGGGGCCTTCCTGGCCTGTATAGAAAGAACCTATCTCAGAAAAGCAATATGATCTATGTATATTTTTCTTAGGGTTCACTTTGCTACTTGGCTTCTCTAGGATCATAAACTATAGGCTCAATATCCTTTGCTTTACAACAAGTATCCACTTATGAGTGAGTACATACCATGTTCATCTTTCTGGGTCTGGGCTACCTCACTCAGGATGGTTTTTTCTAGTTTCATCCACGTGCATGCAAATTTCAAGATGTCTTTGTTTTTTACCCTCCACTGTGTAAATGTGCCATTTTGAATCCCAAAATACACTTAAAAAGTAGGAGGAGTGAGAATATAAGCAAAGAGGTCAAGACAATGATGGGTTTACTGAAACAGTCTACCTGAGCTAATGGGAGCTCACCAACTCCAGCAGAACAGGAAAAGAAACAGTATAGGACCAAACTAGTCCCTCTGAATGTGACTGACAGTTGTGTGGTTGGGGCAGACTGCGGGGCCCCTGGCAGTGGGAATAGGATTTATCCCTACTGCATCTACTGGCTTTTTAGGAACCCATTCTCTTTGGATGTATACCTTGCTCAGCCTAGATACAGTAGGGAGGGCCTTGGACCTTCCCCAAAGCAATGCATCTTACTCTCTCTGAGGAGTGGATGGGGGGGGGGGGGGGAGGTGGAGAAAATGGGAGGAGGTGAGGAAGTGGGAACTGAGATTGGTATGTAAAATGAAAAAAAATAGTTTGTTTTCTTTTAAAAAAGAAAAGAAATTATTTTTAAAAAGAAGAAAATCAATATGAAAGAAAAGGGAAGAAAACAGAAAGTGAACTCAAGATGAAGTAGAAGTCATAATTAGCGAGGAAGAACTTTAAATTATCTAATTCTGCTCAGTGAGGTAAGAGAAGATACAATGACTATGCAAACAGAAATCTCAGCAGAGAAATAAATACTAATTTTAAGCTACAAGTTTTAGAACCTGAAAATACGATATTCGAGGGGGCAGTGAATGGGCTCACTGAATTAAGGCACTTGCTTCGAAGCCTGATCTCTGAAGTTCAAACTCCAGGACCCAACGATAGGAGGAGTGAACTACTTCCCACGGGTTGTCTTGCGATCACATGGCATGTGTGTACATGCACACACACAATGATTAAATGTAAAATTTTTAATACACTTGAAATTGTAAAATTCAGTGAGATTAATGATAGAATACAGACAACAGATAAAATGACTAAGTTTAAAAATGTTTCCAAAGAAATTATCCAATCTGAAGAATTGTAGTGAAAAAATTAGAACAAACTTAACACAACTTACAGGCCTGTGTGACAATTGTACAAGTTGTAGCCAGCATCTCTGAAGCGATAAAAGGAGAAAAACTAAAATGTCAGAGAAGTAGCCTTCAGAGCCCTGGGCATAGGAGCACAGGCGTGAAGATGCCAAGCCTGAGATGTATGACAAGAATCGACAAACAAACAAACAAAAAATTCGGCAACCAAACAATAGCAATGAACCTTGAGAATGAAAAGACAAATGTATTTTCAGGCAGAGGGAAATCAAGGTGATTCATTATCCTACCTTGTCCTGCAAGAGATACGCTGCTTCCCAGGCTCCACTACTCCTCGCTGGAAGTGTCAGTTTTCTCCGTGCACCTTTAAGATATTTTACAACCATTTTGGTTTCCCTCAATTTGAATTCAATGTATCCAGGATTGATTTTCATTAAATACATTTTGTTTGAGAGTGTACATGCACAGGGAATTATACATCCCATTCCCTTCTTCTATGAAAAGCTGCTCATTTCAAGCTGCTGCTGGACTAGAATCTTCGCCCCTACTGACTACTGACCTTGGTACTGGAAGGTACTCTGCATACAACCAGAGAAGAAAGGGAATAGTTTTTATCACCCAGATACATACAAACTCGAAACCTACAGCTGTAACCTGCCTGCAAGATATCCAGGTGCAATAGTGGCACAGTGCTATGAGAGTAACCAACCACTTTCTGCTTGGATGTAAGGCCTACTCCATGAGATGGGATCCATACCTGACACTACTACAGTGGCCAAGAACCTGAGAATTATCATCTCAAGAGCCTGAAGGAAACCTAATATTAGTATTTTGTTAAAGGAACATTGCAATAAAATGACTTCTAATGGCATACTGTTATACCCATAGATCAGCGTCTCATTCAGCCCCCATCAGAGCCGCTTCTTGCCGTATTTGGGAACTACCCCCAGCGACCTACAACTAGCCAATGTACAGAGACAGACTTTGAAGCACTCACCTCTCAATGGAATGTCTTTATCAAACACTACCTCAGGAATCTGTACTGAAGAGGAGGCAGAAAGATCCAGAGATGACGGATGACTCCGAGGAAACTGTGTCTTCCAGACACAACAGGATTGATACCCATGTGGCCTCACAGAGACTGTGACAGCATGCGCAGGGCCTGCACAGGTTCAAGTCAAACAGAGAGGGGGAAGAGGATATGGGGCCCAACCTCTAACCAAGAGGCTATTTGCAATTGATACCCCCTGGTAAAGGGAGAATCGATTTTCTCTAATGGCGTGTCACTGGGTATATCAATCACACTTCAAGTCAGACTCCATGCCCAGGAGTAATTGACCAACACAAAACAAACTCAGTGGTATTTTGGTAGAATTTTTTTTTGTTTCATGTTGCTTTGTTTGGGCTTTTTTCTTTTTTCTTGTTATTCTTTTGTCTGTTTTGATTTTCATTTTTGTGGGGTTTTTGTGGTGTTTCTTGATTTGGGGAGGTTTTGTTCATTTATTTGTTTCTTAGGTTTTGGGGGAGGGGCTGTTTTTTTATTTAAAAGAAAAAGAACATAAAGTTGGGTGGTTAGGGAGGTGGGGAGGATCTGGGAGAAATTGGGGGAGCGAAAGAATAACCAAAGTATATTGTATGAGAAAATTTTTTTTCAATTAAAAAAAAAGAACTCAAGAAACTAGACCGTAAAAGGCTAATCAACCCAATTACAAAATGGGGCACTGAGCTGAACAGAGAATTCTCAACAGAAGAAGCTCAAATGGCCATAAGACACTTAAGGAAATGCTCAACTTCCTTAGCGATCAGGGAAATGCAAATCAAGACACCTTTAAGATACCATCTTACACCTGTCAGAATGGCTAAAATCAAAAACACCAATGATAGCCTTTGCTGGAGAGGTTGTGGATAAAGGGGTACACTCATCCATTGCTGGTGGGAATGCAAACTTGTGCAACCACTTTGGAAAGCAGTGTGGCGGTTTCTCAGAAAATTCGGGATCAACCTACCCCTGGACCCAGCAATACCACTCTTGGGAATATACCCAAGAGAGGCCTTATCATACAACAAAAGTATATGCTCTACTATGTTCATAGCAGCATTGTTTGTAATAGCCAGAACCTGGAAACAACCTAGATGCCCTTCAATTGAAGAATGGATGAAGAAAGTATGGAATATATACATATTAGAGTACTACTCAGCAGTAAAAAACAAGGACTTCTTGAAGTTTGCAGGCAAATGGATGGAAATAGAAAACACTATCCTGAGTGAGGTAAGCCAGACCCAAAAAGAGGAACATGGGATGTACTCACTCATATTTGGTTTCTAGCCATAAATAAAGGACATTGAGCCTATAATTCGGGTTCTTAGAGAAGCTAAATAAGAAGGAGAACCCAAAGAAAAACATATAGGCATCCTCCTGAATATTAACCTTCATCAGGCGATGAAAGGAGACAGAGACAGAGACCCACATTGGAGCACCGGACTGAAATCTCAAGGTCCAAATCAGGAGCAGAAGGAGAGAGAGCACGAGCAAGGAACTCAGGACCGCGAGGGGTGCACCCACACACTGAGACAATGGGGATGTTCTATCGGGAACTCACCAAGGCCAGCTGGCCTGGGTCTGAAAAAGCCTGGGTTAAAACCGGTCTCGCTGAACATAGCGGACAATGAGGACTACTGAGACCTCAAGAACAATGGCAATGGGTTTTTGATCCTACTGCACGTATTGGCTTTGTGGGAGCCTAGACAGTTTGGATGCTCACCTTACTAGACCTGGATGGAGGTGGGTGGTCCTTGGACTTCCCACAGGGCAGGGAACCCTGATTGCTCTTTGGGCTGACGAGGGAGGGGGACTTGATTGCGGGAGGGGGAGGGAAATGGGAGGCGGCGGTGGGGAAGAGACAGAAATCTTTAATAGATAGATAGATAGATAGATAGATAGATAGATAGATAGATAGATAGATAGATAGATAGATAGATAGATGGATGATAAAAAAAAAACTACTCAAAAACAATCTTAAAAGTTTATGTGAGGGGCTAGGAGTATGAGGGGCTAGGGGTATCGCTCAATCAGTAAATCACCTGCCAGGCAAACACGACCCGAGAGAGGATCTCACTAACTTACCTGGACTGGTCTTAAACTCATGATGGTCCTGTGTCAGCTTCCCCAGTATTGGGACTGCAGACCTTACCACCAGGGCCAGGACCATAGTGTCTTAATAATCAGCTTTATAATTAATATTTATAGGTCAGGTTGATTTACAATCAACATACCAAATTACATGGAAAAAACTGAAAGTTTTACTGATATTTAGTTCAATTTATAGACTAATTTAGAGGTAGCTATGTCTTGAGCATTACCATCTTTGAACACAGTTAGCCTTTCAATCATTTGTTATAGATTTTTCTCATAAAAGACCTAAAAACCTCTCATAGGTTGATTATTAAACAGTTTACAAGTTTTATTGCTATTTTGAACACAAAAATGCCCCACACTGCATTTTTTAAAATTTTCTGTTTTGATTTATTTGAGATGGATCTCACTATAAAGCTCAAGTTAGCCTAAAACTCCCCTTATCTAGACTGACCCTGAACTCTTGGCAATCCTCCTGCCTCAGATTTCGGAGTATAGGGATCACAGACTTATACCACCACATCTGGCTCTCTTTACTCATTTTTATTAGCAAATAGAGTGTATCAATTTTTTATTTTTCACCTTAGACTGAGCAACTTGATAACATCTCTTACTAGCTCTAATACCTGCTAGATTTTCCCAAAGTGCTCTACATTGACAAACTTGGTATCTGCAAATAATCAGAGATCTATTTCACTCTTCCAATTATGCTTGTCATTTAATCTCATTACATTGGAGATAATCTTCAGAATAATGCTGAATAAATGCACTGTGACATCTTTTCCATACTCCAAATTGTACGGGCTATTACAATTCATCGTTACATTGCTGTTTATCATAAGACATTTCTATAGTGTGCTGAGGAAAAGTGTTCTTATACTTAGCAATGGACTTTTAAGGATGGAAAGTTATTTCTAATAAAAAAAACTTATTGAACAGATAGGACGGAGAATCCCTATATGCACTCTCCATCACACACACACACACTCATGCATAGATACACATGCATGCAAATATGAACACTTATGCACAGACACTTGTACACAGATACACACATACACACATGCAGACAGGCACACACAGAGAGACTTTATTACTGGCATACAGCATCTGTTGCCATTGATGAAGCAATGGTCCTACCGTATTAAGCAGAGTCCATAGTCTAAAGCTTCAGTCTGTGCTGCAGAATTCTAGAGATGAGTCAGTAAAAGACATTGTTCATTTCTATCATAATGGGCTTTTTTATTTCCAGAATTTCCTTTAGATGGAGTTTCCAGCTCTCTGCTTGTATTACCCATTTGTTCTTCATGTTGTCCATTTTGCTAGCAGATCCCTTAGCACAATAATCACACTCATTTTAAATCAAATCATTATTTAATCATCCTAAGCTGCCGTATCTGTGTTTGCTTCCAATGCTTGCTTTGCCTTTTGGCCTGTGTAATTTCTTCCCTTTTAGCATGCTGACCTGCTTTAAATGCGAACAGTGGCCTCTAGAGATCTGTGTGTTAAACCCTAGGTCCTCGGCGTGGTACTCCTGGGACATATCATTGACCTTTGGAAGGAAGACTGTATGGATCGTCTGTAGGTCACTGGGGCTATGTCCACAAAGAGGAGCATGGAGTCTAGTTTTGTGGTTTCTCTGTTTCCTGGATCATTAATAAGCAATTTACTTTGACAAACACTCCCTTCCGTTGCTATCCAGGACCCTCACCAGAGGCCCGAATCAATGGACTGCCCCATCTTGGACAGGAAACTCCGGAATTATGAGCTAAATAAATTCATCTTTGTACTAATTGCCTCAGGGATTTCACTGTAGTAAGCCACTCCTGCTGGTTTCTATGCATGCCTTGTAATTTGTTAATGTTGTTGTTGTTGAGTACCAGACCAAATGCATCAGGTAGTAGGAACTGAAGTAAATAACATTTAGCATGAGGGTTTATTTATATAGGACTTGAGCTGTGTTTAATGTTGACTGGAGCTGTGAGTAGCTGAGGCTTCAGCTTCCTTTAGTGTTGTTCTTTGTCTCCTTGGCTATCTAAATTTCCCTAGAAACTCCTTAACTAAAGTGTCTTGTCCTTTTCCATTACAATCCAGGTAGTACGCTAGAGCCCTGTTGATAAGGCGGTCAGGTATTATAGGGGAGAAGCAGCCTATAGTCCCATAATGAAATCACCATTTTTCAGTGGACCCTTTTTACTGTAACCTACAGAAGAGATTCTTAGTCCCCCACCCCCCACACAACCATTATGTGAGGCGGGACATCTAACAGCTCCAGCTGTCTAGTTACCTGTCCCATAGCTTGGCAAGGTTTGAATAAAGCTCCTTCCCCAGGGAAAAGCCTTTATTGTGGAAAACATACAATTCTGGTTGGATCCTAAAGTCTTGATCTTCTCATTGCCTGCCAGAAGCAGAATGTCTGTCTCAGGTCTTCACCAGGAGACCCTCTTGGAGCCTCTAGAGGTAAAACTCATGAAAGAGGGCCCCGCCCAGGGCTTCATGCATCAAGCTGGTCTACCCTCAGCTCCAGCAGTTGAAGAGTAAGCATTAGAGTATTTCATGCATTACTGATTCAGTAGAGTGAGACTCTCTATGCTCACCTGTTCATCCGGGCTTTGTGCTTTGCTTTGTTGTTGGTAGTGGTGTGTGTGTGTGTGTGTGTGTGTGTGTGTGTGTGTGTGTGTGATAGGTTGAATCTAATTCTCCCAAATATGTGTTCACCTAGAACATCATCATATGATCATATTTGGAAATAAGGTCTTTGGAGATGTACTCAAGTTAAGGCCATTAAGGCCGTAAGAGGTTGGACAGAGACACACCCCAGAAGGGAGGTCATGTGAAGATGGAGGCAGAGACGACAATGCCACAGAGACTGGAACCAAGCACTACACCAGCAAAGAGTCTTCCGCTGAGCATTTAAAGAGACACAGCTTCCTCGTGTTGTTGCTAAGCACTCCAGCTTCTGGCATTTCCTTACAGCAGCAATGGGATCCTGAGACACACAATTTGTACTCTGGCCTCGGCCCACTAGTAGATCTAGGAACAGAGAGTAAACTTCTGTGTTCTACTGTGAGGACAGCAGAGACAGCTCCCATTTTGGGGAGAAGGAAACCAGAAGTCTATTGAGTTGTTTTGGTGTTTGTGTTTTTGTTTGGTTGTAGTGATATTTTGTGTGTATTTTAATAAGTAAAGCTTGCCTGAGGATCAGATTGCAAAGCTAAGCCACCAGAGGCTAGGGAATGGTGGTACACACCTTTAATCCCAGACAGGCGGATCTCTGTGAGGTCAAGGCTACCCTGGGCTACACAAGACCAATCCAGAAACAGATCCAGGTGGTGGTGGCTCACACCTTTAATCCCATTGTTTGGGAGTCACACACTTTTAATCCCAGCACTAGGGAGGTGGAGACAGGAACTATATGGCTGGTTGGAGAGAGGAGCACAAAGGGGAAGAGACGGGAACTCGCTGGAGTGTGGAGTCTCAGGATATGTAGAGACAGGATCTTGCCCTTTCCATCTGAAGATGTGGCAGAAGTAAAAGCTCTCTAGTGTTTGGCTGCTTTGCTTTTCTGATCTTCAGTTTGAAGCCCAACATCTGTCTTTGAGTTTTTATTATTCATGCTGTATTTGATTGGTTGATTTTGGTTTATTTTAAGACAGGATTTCTCTGTGTATCTCTGTCCTGGAACTCTCTTAGGTAGACCAAGCTAGCCTATAACTCACAGAAATCCTCCTGCCTCTGCCTCCCAAATGCTGGGATCAAAGGTATGCACCACCACCACCCAGTGTGTGTTTGTGTTTTTTAAACTGAGATCTTGCTGAACTGAGCAGACTAACTTTCAACATTTGAGTTCAAACAATCCTCCTGCCTCAGTCTCCCAAACAGCTGCAAGCACAGACCCAACCCCAACTTGTACTGGTTTTAATAAATCATCTTCTAAGTAGGCCATAACATTTTCTACCTGTTAATGAGATATATCATATTAATAGATTCTAAAGGATCTAGTTCCAGGATAGCCAGAGCTACACAGAGAAGCTGTTTCTAAAAACTATAAAGAGGAAAAATTAAAATAGAGTCAGTTTTAGTTTGAAGTTTTTTGTGATTCTAGGAATTTAACCCAAGGTTAGTACAATGCTAGCCTTGCTCTAATACAAAAACACAAATCCCACCTTACTGACTTGCTGTTGTTGTTCATTTTCAAAACAGGATTTCTCTGAGTAGCCCAGGCTGTTCTAAAGCTTGATCTGTAGACCAGGCTGGCCTCAAACTCAGAGATCTACCTGCCTCTGCCTTCCCAAGTGCTGGGATTAAAGGTGTGCGCCATCACCTCCAGACTGTGTCCAGCTGATTTTTGTTGTTGTTGTTTTCTTTTTTTGAGAGAGGGTTTTTCTATAGCTTTGGAGCCTGTCCAGAAACTTGCTCTGTAGACAATGCTGGCCTCGAACTCAGAGATCTGCCTGTCTCTGCCTACCGAGTGCTGGGGTTAAAAGCGAGCGCCACCACCGCCTGGCGGCCCTGTTGAATTTAAATGAAAGTTTTCTATACCTTTACTAGCCTTTTAAAGGTGTGTGTGTGTGTGTGTGTGTGTGTGTGTGTGTGTGTGCCTAAGGAGGACAGAAGAGAGCATCAGATGTCCTGAATCTGGAGTGGAGTTAGGCACCAATTTGTTCCTCTGGAAGAGTAGAAAACATCCTAACCTCAGAGCTTCTCTGGCTTCTGCTAGTTTATGGCATACTTATCTCTTTGTCCCACTTTGATTACAGCTTTAATTCATTTCTCCTTGTAATGCTGCCCATCTTGTTACCTATAGATAAGTAATAACATGTCTGTAAATTAAACATTATATTGTTAAGTGAAAACCTGTCTAATGGTTACATCTTCATAGTGATTTTTTTCTCTTAGTCTGCTGCATTGTTATTCTTCCTTTCTGATTCAGTGAAAGTGTCATCCCAGCCCTTGGCATTCATCCAATGGAGCGCCAATGGAGCAGAAAGCTCCATCTCAAGCCTGGGAGTTGCCCTGGTCCAGACTCCACCTCTAGGAAATCCCACCAAGAGCTGACCCCTCCCCCAGGGAGGGTCAGGACCCACCCACTGCCAAGGAGAAAAAGAACACGTGGCTTTGGGGTTTGTGTTGTCGTGTCTAACCCCCCCTTACCCCCCCTCCGTCTCCCTCCCTCCAGTCCCCCCGCCATGCTTTCCCGGCCACCCCTGAGCGCTGCAGTAAACAAGGGCATTGATTTGGTCTAATCTGGTCTGATTGGAATAATTTGCGTTGGCGGAGAGGCTCATTTTAAGATTATTCCTAACAGATTATTCCTAACACTTTCAAACAATTTTGCCCTAAATCCTACTGTGTGTTCTATAGCAGTCTCTCCGAGCTAATGTTTAAAACAGAGTTTGTTTTGTGGATAGTTTTTATCTCTTTATTTTTGCTGAATCTGTGTGGTTTTAAGTTTATCTCTTTTTAATCAGCAAAACAGTTGAGGCTTGTTTTCATTTAAACCGGAGGTTCTTACACTATAGGTTGTGACCCTTTGGGGGGGTCAAATGACCTTTCACAGAGGTCGAATATCAGATACCCTGCATATCAGATATTTACATTATGATTCATAACAGCAACAAAATTACAATTATGAAGTAGCAACAAAAATTAACTTTATGGTTGGGGGTCGCCACACTTGAGGAACTGTATTAAAGGATCTGAGCATTAGGCAGGTTGAGAACCACTGGTTTAGAGCAATACTCTCCTCCAGTAATGGGCTGACTCTTTTTGTGTTTATTCCGATGCACTAGTTACGTTTACCTATTATCTTGCATAGTCTTTATTGCTCCTTCATTGTTTTCTTCTTATCCCACCATCAAGCTCTTGATACACGAAACATGGTCAAAATATCCTTTGCCCTCTTCCGATCTGAAAAGTTTAGATTTTATTTCTAGTCTTCTACTGATCGTATTAGGTCTTTTAAATAAATTTTCAGCTATTAATCTATCAAACCATAATATTTCTAACTTCTTCTCAACTGAATGCAAATCTTTATTTTGTTGCTGTTAAGTAGAGTTTCAGTTTGCCTTTGTACACAATACTCACAGATGGTTTGCTCATGTTAACATGGACATGTTAAGCATGTCTGGTACTTTATCAGTCTCTGTGGCCACAATTATCTCTTACTCACCACACCAGCCCTTAAGTGCACCTTTTACTTCTTTTATTAAAAAGGTATCAGGGGGCTGGGGAGATGGCCCAAGGGTAAGAGCACTTGCCACTAAACCTGACAGCTTGAGGTCAAACCCCACAAGGTGAAAAAAAGACCACTGACCCTCGCGTGTTACCCTTTGATCGCTCTCTCTCATACACACACACATACATGCACACATGAGGATGCACGTGCACACACTAAATAAGTGTAATTACATTTTTTAAAGTAATAATGACAGAAGGCGTAGAGCTGCGTAGTGTGGTCTTCTGGGTCTGAAAGTGGTTCTCTTTCACCTCTTTCTCTGAGGAGTTTAGTTGGTTGTCATAATATAGGTCAAAAGCATTGTTTCTTCAATACTTTTTTTCTTTCTGGAATATTTTATGGCTCTCACTCTGCCTTACTTAAAAATAAAAATAAAATAGCCAAACCTTTAATCCCAGCACTTGAGAGGCAGAGGCAGGTGGATCTCTGTGAGTTCGAGGCCAGCCTGGTCTACAGAATGGGTTCCAAGACAGCCAGGGCTACATAATAAAACCCTGTCTTGAAAAACAACGACAGCAATAATAATAAATTTTAAGAAATCATTTCCCCTTTAGTCATTTTAAAATTCTATGGATAGTCGTTCATTTTCTTGTAGATTTACTTTATTCTATGCAGTACTGAAAATACATTTTCTATCATCTGAACTCAGAAAATGCTTTACCTTTGGGAAACTGACAGTTGTGTTTATGTTTTTCTTCTCTGCCATCTCCTCCTGCTTCTTATTCCAGAACTCCCATTTGATACTTCAGACCCTCTCATTCTGTCGGTTTATCTTAACTATTTGTTCCTTTTCCTTACTTTTTGCCCTCACCATGCATTCTAAGTGATGCCTCACAATTCATGTCCTCTCAGTCTGTCTGTCTGCCTACTTGTCCCTCTCTGTGTGTCTCTCCCTCATCCTCTCCCTCCCTCCTTCTCTCTCTCTCTCTCTCTCTCTCTCTCTCTCTCTCTCTCTCTCTCTCTCTCTTCCCTCTCCTCTCTTCTCTCCTCCTTTCTCCCCACTCCCTCTATTTTTCAGGGCTGGAGATCAAACCCAGGACTTAACATATACTAGACAAATGCTTTACCACTGAGCCACATCTGTCTCGAAATTCACTAGTTCTTTTTGTGTCCAATCTATTGTGCATCTCAGTGATTTAATTTTCCATCTCAATGATGTAAATATTTTATTTTCACAGGTCTAATTAAATGTTTCATATTTACCTGTTCCCATTTCATATCTGCTTCATTTCACTCATGTTTGTTCCTCTTTATGGATTTTACTTCTACATTCAGGACAAGCATATTTGCTTTAGGGTCTTTGGCAGTTTGTTCCACATCAAAAAAACATAATTTTATTTGTAGTGAATTCACATTCTTTTGTGGTTTCTTGTTTTATTTTAGTTGTTGCAATTCTTGCCATTTAATAAGTTTATTTAATCTGGACTTGGATATCTCTCGTGTGAGAGCCTTTTGTTCTTATTTCTTTTCTTTCCTTCAATCCTTTGGTGTTCACTTGCCTTGTCTAGTACTTTCTGGTTTATCTGTTTGTCTCCACCTGGCTCCCTACATAGCCCAGCCAAAACTAGATGTTATATTAGCAAACAAGAACAGTAAATAGAGACTGTTCTGAATACAGCCACTCTTCCTGAACTGGAGAAAGAGCAAAGCTAAGCCTTGTAAGGCACATATGAGGCCAACACTGCAAATCTAATAAATGGATTTTGTTTTTGAGACAAGGTCTCACTATGTAGCCCTGACTGGTATGAAACTCACCACATAGACCAGGCTGGTTTTGAACTCACAGAGATCTACCTACCTCTGCCTTCTGAGTGCTGGGACTAAAGGCATGTACTACCAAACCTGGACAGAAGAATAGAATCTAGAACAAAATTATTAGGCAGTCTATTTCAACTGATTCTCAAGATATTACCTACATATTTCTTACTTCTTGGACTACAAGGTGCTCAGAATTACATGAATTCCAAAAAGCACCCACAATTCACTGGGGCCATTCTCTTTTCTGTTTCTTACAAAATGCTGCTTAGGCTTGTGTTTATGAGTGTTTTGCCTACATTTATGCATGTGCACCATATGCCTGCCTAGTGACTGTGGAGGTCAGAAGAGGGCATGGGATCCCCTGGAACTGGAGTAACAGACTATTGTGAGCTGCCATGTGTGTGCAGGGGATTGAACCTGGGTCCTCTGCGAGAATAAAATGTATTCTTAACCATGGTTTACTCTCATTGCTCTGGGTCTAGAGTGCCATGAATGGGCATGCTACCATTTTTGACAAGCAGCATTTGCTACAGTTTGGGTTTTCAACATCTCCCAAAGGCATTCAAGGACTTAGATATTCTGGGACTGTTCCATCCCACTGTGCAATGGAAAGATGGAGCATCCTCTAAGGAGTAGGATCTAGTTCCAGGACTTTAAGTTACTGGGGACATGTTCTTGGATGGGACAATGGAGTGCCCACCCCTTCCTCTTTCTTGAATTAGCTTCCAGTCTACAAAGGTAATGCCTCTAACTTTAATTGTTTTTCAGTTCTAGGAAGCAAACCCAGGACCTCTCCCATGCTAAGTGCTATGCTGCCAAGCTGTGTGCCCAGTCCAGGGTTGTGGTGGATGGCTTTTGCTCCGTCTCATCTTCATGCCATGCTGTGCTGTACCCAAGTACAGTCCTAAAAGCCATATCATCTCCAGCTCTGTCATAGACTAAAATCCCCCAAACTATGAGCCCAGACAAACCTTTCCCCTTGAGAAGCTAGCTGATTTTCTCAGGGATGCATTACACTGAAGAAAAGCCGACTAACACTGTTACCTAGATCTTCATTTTTCTGCCCCCTTCTTTCAAAGGATGATCTGTTTCTCAAGCTTCGCCTTTGGGACCTTGGCCTTTTATGTATGGTCTCACTATCATTTGGATAGCTCTTCTTCTTCTGTGTTTCAATTACAACTTACATGGTGAAGATTTTCAATTCTTTTTGTCCCAGCCTCTGTCAAGATTCAAGCTTGTGTTTCTAACTGCTTGACAGATATGTATATGTAGGCACCCCATCAATACCTTCAGCTCAACACACATGTCATGCCTCATTTACCCAATTTTCTTCCTCATCTTGAGGCCACCAGTGTCACAGTCACCATTGCCCAGACTTGAAATTCCAATGTTGCCCCGTTTTCCTTCATACACATGATCTGACTGGGACTTGTGTGTTGTCATTTCCTTTTCAAAATCATTCTCAGGTTCATTTCTTTCTATAAATATTTATTGGCTGTAACATTCATCCATTTCACGTTGATCTCATGACTGAATCAATGAAATACCTTCCTTGGGAGTTCCCAGATGCATCTCTCGTTCCTCTTTAATCAATTCTCCATGCAGTTCCCAGCAGGATCTAATCATCCAAAGGCTGTACATGTCATCGATTCGAGTACTTTACTGCTATGTTAAATTTATCCTTGTGCCTTCCTCGTCACTAGACCTTTATTTGTGGCATTCCCTTCTCTGCATGCCTACGTTTCTCTGCTCAGCCTCAGCTTCAGCTGTGGGTCCTTCTCTAATCAATCCATTTAGGAGAAATTCTCCTTCACTTCAACTCCCAAGATGCTCTACCTAAACCACATATATTGTTCTTGTCTACCATCTTATACATACTTATTTATTCAAGCCAGTTCCTTGGGCATGGTGGTAAGCACTTGCAATCTGAAGACTGAGGAGGAAGAGACCTGACTGGCCAGCTCTGGGCCAATAAATGACATCTCCTAAGGAATTGCAACTTAAGTTGGTCCTGGCTTCCATGAATGCATACACACATATGTATATATGTAAGTATATGTGGTACATGTCTGTGAGAGTGTCCATGCACGTGTGCACACACACACAAATTTTATAGACAGAATATCTATAAGGCAAAAAATTTTCCCAGCCACTGCCCTAAATTAATTTGTGATGAATTTCATTTCTGTGATGGTGAAAGAATAAGCTTAAATATCAAATCACTCATATCTATAAAGTGAGCTAATGACATCCTCACAAAAGGTCCAATGTGAGAAATAACTTAAATCCACATATAAAGTGCTTAGCATAGTACTGGGCATGTACTAAAAGTATAATAAAATAGGCTTCTTTCCATTTCAAAAAATGGTAAGTATATAAGAGAAAAAATTAGTAGAAGAAGGAAAACTGTAGAATCAGCCAATCATGACTTGACTTGAACAGAGCCCAAGATTCCTGTCACTTCTAGTTCATCCCCCATGTCCTTACACCATTCTGTTCTAGAAAATTTTCCACTTTTGGGTTTGGTTTGTTTGTTTCTTTTATCAAATAACATTCCACCAAGAAACTTGGTTCAGTGTTGACCCCAACATGTACCCTTCCGTGTCACAATCATTTCTACCCTCACATCAGTGGGTACTGGCAGTAACTACTACTCCCCACCAGTCCCCCCCATATCCCCATGTCCTGGCAATGTTCTCATTTTACTTTCCTGGTTTCTGAAGTTACTCCAGGATGTGTACTCGCATCTGAAGATTTGGAGCTGGAAGCCTCTGCTGAGAGCAAATACATGGTGGTTGTCCTTCTGGGCCAGTGTTGAACGTTCTTTCTGCAGCAACATTCATGTGATAGGAAAACCCTCACTCCTGATTCTTCACCAAGTTAATTCTATAAGTCAAAAATTCAACATTGTGTCTCTTTAAGACAAATTGAAGTCTTGTCTCCAGCTCTCCTTTAAAGTCATTAATACTATGAAATACAGCAAAAAAACAACCCCCTTTCTGATTTGTGGCTTTGCTTTCGGAAGTTTTATTTTCTTTTTTTTTTTAAAGATTTATTTATTTATTATGTATACAACATTCTGCCTCCATGTATGCCCTCACACCAGAGGAGGGCACCAGATCTCATTACAGATGGTTGTAAGCCACCATGTGGTTGCTGGGAATTGAACTCAGGACCTTTGGAAGAGCAGACGGTGCTCTAAACCACTGAACCATCTCTCCAGCCCCCTGCTTTCAGAAGTTTTAATTGCTTACATCAACCGTGGCTCAAACATACTACTCTTGGGGCTGGAATGAGCGTTCAGCAGTGAAGAGCACTGGCTGTCCTTGCAAAGATCCAGATTTGGTTCCCAGCACCCACATGGCTGCTCACAACTGTACATAGTTCCAGTTCCAAGAGATCCAGTGCCCTCTTCTGGCCTCCACAGGTACTACACAGACATGGTGACTGCAGCAGGCAAAACTTAAAAATATATTATATCTCCCTGTATAAATGTTAGTATATTTTAAAATATACTAATATTTTATTCCCTCTAAGACGAGAAATAAATACACCATTACTTTTATTACAGTACTGTTATAAAATTTTTGTATTATAATTAACTGATTTTGTTAATCTTGTGCTTAATTTATAGATTAAATTTTGCCATAAATATATCTGTATAGAAAAAAAGATGTCATATGCAGGGCTCAGTATCAATCTGAGGTTTCTGACATCCACTGAGGAGCTAGGAAGATATCCCCCGTGTATAGGGCAGAGCTACTTTATGCAAAACATAAAATTACAGCTTAATGAGTGGTGATTAATGGAGCTAATACCATGTAACCACACCCAGATCAAGAAACAAAACATGCCACCACTAGGAAAGCCTTGAACTCACTCTTCCTTCCCAGCCAGAAGTCCCTACCTCCCTCTTCATAGGTGCAAACCTGACTGTGAGGGTAATTGCTTTCGTTGCTCTCTTTATACAAATGAGATCTGAAAAGAACAGAAGATCAAGGAAAATTTATTAGTCACTAGACTACATCTGAACATATGGCCAACATCATCTTTAGAAGAATTTTCCCAATTATTTTTATGAGCTTACTAATGTTCCAAATTGCCTCTCTAGCTTCTATCAGTACTCAGGTCGGATTTATTGCACACCCTTGAAGCCTGTCCCCAGTGGTGAAAGGGCAGGCAGGCTGCAGTTCTTCATTTCTTTGAGGATGTATTAGATGTAACCCCCAAGACCTGAGCGATCATTCCTCAAAGACCAATATTTCGGGGAGATTATGCAATCCTTTCCTGAGGAAGATGCTTGTTATGAAACAGCTGGCACCAGTGACAAATGAAGTAGAAAGTGGAGTCGTCAAGAAAGTCCCACAGCTGAAGATGGAAAAACTAATTCCTCTCCAGCATTTTGAGTATGGTCCTTGTCACTACCTTCCCCCCAACCCATCACCCGACACACACAAGAGACTGAGATTCATGTGTGAATGCTGAGAAACAGGAAAGGAAAAATTCAGTGAAACACTGTCATTTAAAAGAGAAATACCCCTCAGAGGCTTAGGAATTTGAATATTTGGTCCCCAGTTGGTGACTCTGTTTGTGGTGGCTTAAGTGGTGCAGGTTTGCTAATGGAAGCATGTGACTGGTGGTGAGATTTTAGAGCTTAAAGCCTAATTCTATTTCCATATTCTTCTTTCTGTTTCATTCTCCTATTGAAGATGTGAGCTCTCAAGTTCCTGCTTCTGCCTCCATGACTACTGCTTGTTGGTATGCTTCCTCACCATGGTGAATTTTTATCCCTCTGAAACCATAAACCTAGATAAACTCTTCCTTCAGTAAATTGCCATGATCATTGTATTTTATCACAGCATCAAATAGTAACTAACACAGAAGTTGGTACCAGAAGTGGGGTGTTGCTGAAGAAGCTGCTGGTATGTGGTAGAAGACAGAAGAGTTTGGAACTTTGATGAGATAAATGCTTAAATGCTATAAGCAGCATTCCTCCCAGCAAGAGCCTGTAAGACATCAGTGCCCAGAGCAAAGCACACTGTAGGGACCTGGCTCACTCAAGAAAATTCAGAGAAGAAAAACTTTTATGGCAACTGCCCCGGTGACTATTCCTGCACCATCTTGGCAAAGATTCTTGTTGACAGAGCTTTCTGTCCCGCCCGGTCCTACAGCTATTCAGTCCCAAAGAAAGCATACAGAGGTCTACATTAATTATAAACTAGATGGTCTATTAGCTCAGGCTTCGTATTAACTAGTATGATTTATATTAACCCATTATTCTTGTCTGTGTTAGCCATGTGGCTTGGTACCTTTTATCAGCAAAACAGTCTCATCTTGCTTCCTCTGAGTCTGGGTGATGACTGCAGACTGAGCCTTTCCTCTTCCCAGAATTCTCCTGTTCTTGTTGCCCTGCCTCTACTTCCTCCCTGGCTACTGACCAATCAGCATTTTATTAAACCAATACAAGTGACAAATCTTTACATTGTCCTATAACACCCCCCCCTTTATTTCAAAACAAGAACTGTGAATCTAATCTCCTTTGTTTAGCTTTTTTTATGGCCATTATTTATAACAACTTGTAATCAACACTCTAAACAAAGACAAACATCCATAATCCATCTTTGGGGAATGTGAGAATAGTTTTCCAGGATACTTCCTGCTGATTGGAGGCACTGATAATCTTATGGGGACCTAAAGAAAATTTAGAATTATGGTTAAGTATTCTGTTAGGCTTGATCATCTCAGCCAGCATTCTTGAAGCTGCTCTGGATGTAGAACTCAGAGGAAACTCCAACAGAGGCCCTCTGAAATGTTGGATCATCTGAACCATGCGCTCCTATCAGAGATTCTTCAGCAGGTCTTCCTTGATCAAAACTGGTTTTTCTTAACCCATAATGAATCCACAGCCTCTCATTTCTTGTGGAAACAAAAACAAAACCTCCTCTCCAAAGTAACATATCTTTTGACTTAAATTTTGAAATCAAAGCCTTTTTAAAATATATATGTTGTATCAATTCAGCAGCATTTGTAATCAAATATTTTAGCAGCTCTTGATCCTTCCTCAGCAATCAAACAATTCAAAGTTAACACAATAACATACAGTATCTAAATTCTCTGTGTATTTTTCATCTTTAGTGGCTTTACTTTAAACTCTCTTTTAATTTTTATTTTTAATTTTTGGTTTTATAAAACAGGGTTTCACTGTTTTGGAACTCACTCTGTAGATCAGGCTGTCCTTGAACTCACAGAGGTCTACTTGCCACTGCCTCCCAAGTGCTGGGATTAAAGGTGTGCCATCACATCCAACTACTCTCTTTCTTTTTTTAAAGACTTTATCCTTTTTCTTTTCTCTCCCAAGGCTACATATATTTTTAAACACACTGTAAATCATTTAGAGGTTTTCTTTGTCTAAATCTATCTCTATTGTGTATCTCTTTTTCTGACCACATGTGTCTTTAATTTGCTAAGCGATATGGCTAGGATTAAAGCTGTGGCTTTGATGGCTGGATACACCCCATTCCTTAGCTTTCTGAGAGTCTAGCCTCATGGCAGAGGTATTGTCCAGAGCCAAGCTTATTGACACAACTCTATGGAGTTTCAAGGTCCCTGCCACCACCAAAAAGCATACAGTTGGCTATTCATCAACACCATTTAAATGTTTGGTGGTGGGGGCACTTAAAAGAGCTACAAGGTTGTTGCAGCTAAAGCTGAGTCGGGAAATCTCTCTTAAATGAGACATGCTTGTCTCTAATGAAGATAGCCTACCCGAGAAATAGCTGCTACCAAGAAAACAGGCTTAACTCTGTTCTTTTATGAATGTATTTGTCCACATTGGCACCATTAAAAATATATATGATTGCTTTTATTGGTTAATGGATAAAGCTGTTTTGGGCAATGGCTTAGCAGAGTACAGTTAGTTGGGAAAACTAAACTGAATGCTGGGAGAAAGAAGGCAAAGTCAAAGAGAAGTCATGGAGCCATCAGAGGAGAAAGATGCTAGCCATCAGCTGGAAACTTGCCAGTAGGCCACAAGCCTCATGGTAAAATATAAAATAATAGAAATGAGTTAATTTAAGATATAAGAGTAAGCCAGAAATATGCTTAAGCTATTGGCCAAACAGTATTGCAAATAATACAGTTTCTGTGTGGTTATTTTGGGTCTGGGCAGCTGGGGACAACAGGCTTCCTAAAAGAGATTCTAGTTACCTTCTGCCCTTTTCCTGAGAACTTACTAGAGGCTGAATTAAAAGGTGATTTTAATGTGGTTTGAGTAAGACTGTGGAGGTTTGAATAAGAATGTCCCCCATGGCCTCAAATGTTTTCCCATATGTTGCCTTAGTCATGATGTTTCGTCACACAGCAGATGAGTAACTAATACATGTGTCTCTGGCCTAATGTCTTCCTCAGGGGAGGGGGTGAAAAGGCGCGATGTCAAAATATCACAGAAGCCGTGGGTCAGGTGGAAGGCTTACAGCAGATTCATTTGTTTAACAGGGAAATCTTATAAACTCTCCCAGCAGCCAAGAGCTCTGATCCATTGACAGTTGACATCTCATGCTCACCTCCCATTAGCTAGGCACAATCAGGACCTCTGACAGTGCCTGTTGCTAGGCACTCAGGAAACATGGCTTGGTCACTATTGTCTAGGCACAGATAGGACCTCTGACAGCTCCAGGCAGACCCCAGGTTGGCTCCTTTTGGTCTGGTAGGCCTTAATTTCCTACATACATGGATTAATTTCTTTGGTAAAGAAAATTTCAAAACAGCATGACATCTAATCTATGGTGTCGTTGTTATTGATAATGCTTATACAGGCTTACAATAAAAAAAGAACAAGTGGGCTGGGAGTGTACAATTTAGAGAAAAAGGAAGCACTAGGGAAGTTAATGTTACAGCCAAAAAATGTGCTAGAAACTAATATATAATCATTAAAGGAGTTTTCACCATTAAGAGAGGCCTGATATACACTGTAGCAAAGAAAGGGGTGCCCTTAGGGCAAGACCCCACCCTGCTAAGCTTCCAGTTTGTAAAAATGAAAGGCCTATGGAGTTTCTGTTTCTATAAAGTAACAACAAACAAAAACTGTTGCTAACCTGATACAAGGGGATGAGGGGCCTTTCCAAACTGGTAGCAGTGTTGTCTTCATATCATGAAGGATGCAGGAGTAAATGATTCCTCCTCCTAGGTTTCAGCGAGCTGCTGAGGCCAAGCAGCATGGGGCAGGGGAATCCCTACATGAGGGCTCTGATAGGTCAAGAGGCTGTGAGATGCCACCATGCGAAGCTAGGAAAGTGAAGCCTGGGTTACAGTGGAGACTCCAAGATACTGGAGATGCCAGAGCCATGAGACATCTACATGGAGAGCTGCATACAGTTAGTGGAGCCAGTCCAACAGAGAGATGTATGTTGCAGACAGCACAGGTAGAGGGTCAGGGTCATCTAAGACAAGACCTTTGAAACTAAAGTCTCAAACATCAGGCATGAAGATACAGGATTTGGTGTTTTCCCTGATAGATTTCAGCCTTGCTTTGGTCCAGTATTTTCTTACTATGTCCCTATTCCTCTTCTTTGGAATGGTAATGTCTATTCAATGCCATTGTATGTTGAAGTATATAATTTGCTTTTTGGGTTTTTTTTTTCGTAACAGAAGGTTACAATTAAGAGATTATTTTGAGTTTGAAAAAAGGCTTTGGACTTTTAAATTGTGAAAAACTGGGAACTTTTGATATTGTACCAAATGCCTTTTACATGATGATATGGGCATGAGCTTATAAGAGCCCAAGTTTGAATGAGAAGTGTTTTCTTTAGTCTGGGGGATTTGAGTACTTGGTCCCAATTGATGGCTGTTTGGGGGTTTAGAAGGCTTAGTCTTGTTGGAGGAAGTTGATCGGTGAAGAAAAGGTAGGCTTTGAGACCTTAAACACTTGCATGATTCCAAGTTCATTCTCCCTGCTTCCTGCTGCAGTTCAAGATGTGAGCTCTCAGCTTCTGCTGCAGCCGCCATATCCGCTGCTTACTGCCATGTCCCCAGACATGACAGATTCTTATCCCTCTGGAACTGTAGCCAAATAAAACCTTCCTTCTATAAATCACCTTGGTGTTCTATCCCAGTGTCTTAGGATTTCTATTACCGTGTAGAGACACCATGACCACAGCAACTCTTATAAGGGAAACATTTAATTGGGGGCTGGCTTATAGTTCAGAAGTTTAGTTCATTATCGTCATGGAGGGAAGCAAGGCAGCGCACAAGCAGATGTGATGCTGGAGAAGTAGCTAAGAGTTTCTACATTGTCAGGCAGCAGGAAGAAAGTAAGACACTGGGCCTGGGTGGAACATCTGAAACCTCAAAGTTCACCCCCAGTGACACACTTTCTCCAACAAGGCCACATCCACTCCAACAAGGCCACCCCTCCTAATAGTGCCACGCCCTATGGGTCTATAGGAACCATTTTCATTCAAACTACCATACAGAGCAATAGAGAAGTAACGAATAGAGTCGAGTGCATACCTAAGTATGAAATTGCTATTCATACATTTGCTTTATATTTAGCCTCAGCAAATCGCACCAAACTACCTCCAAATGGCTCTGCCGATTTGTGCTTCCACCAGCTCCTCTTTACATCCTTGGCCACATTAGACAATGCAGCCGTTTTAATTTAAGCTCTTCAGATAATTGTGTAGGAGGTTCACTTTTAATTTGCAATTTGCCAATTACGAGTAAATTGAGCCTATTTCACTTAATTATTTTATACTTGGATACCTTCTCTGCGAAGTTCCTCTTCAACTCTTTAACCATCTTGATAAGTTGTCTTTTTTTTTTCCTTATCAATCTTCAGGGGTAGTTAATATCACCCATTTAGCAGCTCTTTGTCAGTTTTCTGTGTTGCGAGTGTTTTGCAGGACTGTCCTCAGAGCCAAAGTGCCACCATCTTTATGACTCAAGTGTGCCCGCTTGCAAAATATCATCACAGCTTGGCTTGTTGACTGTTGACCTTCTCCCATAAAATATGGGAAGGGAAGCATGCAGGACCCACACCCAAGGATCCAGCTACTCTCTCCAATTAGCTGTATACACTTCTGTCCTAATTGCATGTTGCCCTGGGCAGGGACCAGAAGTATAAAGAATGGGAAGGACTAAGATCAGGCCCCACCCACACAGTCATCATCCAGGTTGGTTGCAGACTTTCCAGTGTGGCTTCTTTAAGGTCATCTACACTCTTGCTCATAACCTCTGACCCATTGCTCTTTAAGTAAGCCTAATGAACTCATTGGTTCTCTGGGTGAGTTTGACCCCAGGAAGAGAGGTAGATGTTATCTTATCTCCCCCAGGGAGAGAACATCAGCAACAGCAGTCAATTTGTGTCACTTCGTGACCTACCTTTGCATTCTCTTAAGCCTATGGCTTGATGAAAAGAAACCCTTATTGTACCTATATTTCTTATCTGTTTGAGACAGGGTATGGTGGTTTGAATAAAAATACCCTTCATAGGCTCACATATTTGAATGCTTGTTTGGGAAGGATCTGGAGGTGTGGTCTTGTTAGAAGAGGTGTCCCTGGGCATGGATTTTGAAGATTCAAAAACTCACATCATTCCCAGTGAGCCTCTTTTTCTCTGTCTTGTGGTTGTTGTCTTAACATGTAAGCTCTCAGCTACGGCTCCAGTACCATGCCTTCCTGCCTGCCACCGTGCTCTTCCCAATGGTGGTCATAAACCCAATTACCCTCTGGAATGGAGAGCACCAAATTAAGTGCTTTCTTTTATAAGTTGCCTTGGTCATGATGCTTTGTTATGTAAGTAGAAAAGTGACTAAGACACAGGGTCTCCTGTAACTCAGGCATTACTGAGGATGACCTGCAACTCCTGTTCTTCCTGACTCCACTTCTCAAACACTGGGACTGCAGAGGCGAGCCAGCATTACCAGGTTCTTTCCTTTCCTTTCCTTTTTTTTTTTTTTTTTTTTTTTTTTTTTTCGAGACAGGGTTTCTCTGTAGCTATGGAGCCTGTCCTGGAACTAGCTCTGTAGACCAGGCTGGCCTCGAACTCACAAAGATCCGCCTGCTTCTGCCTCCCGAGTGCTGGGATTAAAGGCGTGCACCACCACCGCCCAGCTAGGTTCTTTCCTTTTCTTACATGGCATATGGCTCTTTTTTTTTTCCACTATAATCAATAAGTGACTTCATAGAGAAGTGGTTTATTTCAGTTTACAGTTTAAAGTGATAAAGTTCATCTGGCAGGGAAGGCATGGTGGCTAGGACCAAAGGCAATTTACATGTCCAACATACTCTCTATTTAAATTCCAATTACATTCTAAAGTTCTAAAATTCATGTGGAAGCACAAGAGACCTAGGCTAACCAAAGCTATCCTACATAGAAGGAGCAACGTTAGCAATAATAGTCCCTGATAGCAAATCACACAGACCTACAGCAACAAATGCTATCAACCAGCACAAACATGAAGATGTATGGAAGAAAATTAAGGACTGCCTCTGACTAAATCCACACAGTGACAGTCACCTAATTTTCAAAGTATCAAAAGCCTGTACTGGAAAAGTGTGTTCACAATAAATGGTCCAGGGTGACTGGTATGTGCACACACAGAAGAATAAAACCAGCCTTACAGATTGTCTGGTACCAAACATAGACTCAAAATGGATGGAAACCTTCATGTGAGACCTGGAACTTTAGCGGTGGTGGGCAGGAACACAAGCAACACACTTCAGCATAGAGGCCTTTCTGAAGAGGACTCCGGACATTCAGAAAATGATCTTCAAAATTCACAAACTGGATTTCACAAAACAAAAATCCTTATGCATAGCAAAGGAAACAGTCTACAGAGCGAAGCATAGTTGACAGATGAGAAGGTCTTTGCCAACACCTGACTGGGGGCTGGCAACTGAGACACAGTGAGCTGCAAAAGTTAAAAGTACAAAGCCAGGTGAGGTGGGGCATGCCTTTAGTCCCAGCCCTTGGAGGCTGAAGCAGGCAGATCTTGGGGACTTTGAGACTAGACTGATTGATCTACATAAGAGACTTCCAGGCCAGCCACTGTGAGACTGTGTCTCAAAAGGAATAAACACACACACACACACACACAGACACACACACACACACGCACACATGCACACACAAATTATACCATCAGTAAATGGGCTAATGAAGTAGACAGTTCTCAAAAGTAGAAATGTAGAGGTCATCCCTGGATACATGTACATACAAACAATGTTAAATGAACTCAGTAAGTCGTACGTATATTAGTATATTAGTATGTATGTATGTATGTGTGAACATGTATACCTACATATTTATACATGTGTAACAATAATAATCAAAGAAGAGGTCATGGCTGCTGGAGGGGAAACATGGGAGGAACTGAGGGTGTGGGAGTGAAATCGATGTGGTACTCATGGATGAAATTCTCAAAAACTGTTTTAAAGAAGAAATACAAATAGGCAATAAATCTATCTCAAAAATGTCCAATAAAGGGCCCAAAGAGAGGACTCAATGGTTAACAGTATGCACTGCTCTTCTAGAGGACCCAGCTTCTATTCTCAGCACCCACATCAGGCAGATCACAGCTATCTGTAACTCCACTTCCAGGCTATGGAACATCTCTGGCCTTTCAGACACCTGTACTCACAAGCTCATGCAGACACACAGATACACAGATACACACACACGCGCACATGTACACATGTTCACATAATTTAAAATAATAAAAAATTTAAAATTAGGAAATAGATTGTCCAATAGCATGGAAATGCAAATTAAAACTGCTTACCCCTACCAGTATGGCTATCGTCACAAAACTATCATCAACAAATGCTGGCCAGGATTAGGAGAAAAATGGAGCTTTATAAGCAGCTGGTAGGATTGTAAAGTGGGGCCAACACTGTGGAACTCAGTGGGAAGGTACCAAGAAAAAATCAATACCAAATTTTTATTATCCATTCATCCACTGTTGGACCTATAGAATGGTCCCGTTTCCTGGCTGCTGTGAGCAGAGCAGTAATGAACATGGCCATGCAGGTCTCTCTGCCATGGGATATAGAGGCCTTTGGATACACGGTCAGGAGTGGTATAGCTGAGCCATATGATCTTGAGGTATTAATTAAGGTTACTTGAGAATATAATGAATGTGTGACATGAGCATGGAATATCCGATGCTGATATGTCCCAAGAAGGAAATTTGGAATGCCTACAAATGCGGGAAAGAACACAGGAATGCCTGGGGCCTTCCTTGGTTTCTAGAAAATAGTTAGGGAAAGTGATGCCCCCGTGCCTCCAGTGCTCTTTCTGGGGAAAATAACATTGCTGTGCTCTACATAACCTTGACTGTGTTGGCCTGAACAAGATCTCTATGAAGACAACAATCGGCGTGCTAACTCACATGGGGAAATTCACATGGCCTCACTCTTGGATGAAGACCTAAAGCTAATGGCTGTTGAGAGAAGGAGAATCAGTCTCTTCAAGGTCAAGACTACCCATGGCCTATCCAATCCGAACTGGTCAGTCCTAAAGCATAAGCAACACTAACTGGGCTCAGTAAGTTTCCAGGAAGGTCTGCCTGTGTGGATGGGATGGGTGGGGAGGGGATCCTGCTTTTCTTTCTGTTGCTATGATAAATACCATGACCAAAAGCAACTTGTGGAGACAGTTTGTTTGACTCACAGATGACAGTCCATCATGGAAGTAAACCAAGGAACTAACGGTAGAGATTACAGAAGAACATTACTTACTGGTTCGCTCTCCCTGGCTTCTCAGCTAATGTTCTTATCTAACGCAGGCTCACTTGCCTAGGAATGATACTGAACTGGCTGGGCCCTCCTACATCAAGTAACAATTTAAAAAATGTCTCACAGGCATGGCCACAGACAAATCTGAAGGAGTCAATCCCTCAACTGTGTATGTCAAGTTGGTATGTGTGTGTAACAATAACAGTTATAGACAAAGAGGTTATGAACATGAGAGGAGACACAGGAGGAATTGAAGCAGGGAGATAGAGAGGTAGAAATGCTGAAATTGCAGTATTTGTGTGAAATTCTCAAAATATAAAAAAATATTTTAAATAAAGAAATAAATAAATTTGTTTTGTGTCTGCATATTAGAATTTCAAGCAGCCACAATTGTTTAATAGATTTTTCAATGCAAGTTGTATATTAATGTAGGTAGGGATAACAGCAAGGAAAATTGTCCATTTTGCTCACCTCTGAATTGCACTAAATGCGGGGTATTATGAAAGTCTACAGTATGAAAGATAACGTTTGGACTTTAGGTCATGAAAATTTTAAAATTTATGGCTAATGGCAGGGTGCTCCATGATTCACCAACTTCAGAAAAAAATGTACCAACCTTATTAAAAGTGTACTGTCCACGTTTAGTGAACCCTGCTTAGTTAGAGATGATGATTTAGAGGTAGGGGATACCTAGGACTTGCATAAATTTGTTTTCAACCTTCACCAATTTATAAGTCTATGTATATTTTGTCTGTTGTTTGAGACAGGGTCTCGCTATGTAATGCTGACTGGCAAGGGACTCTCTTAAATAGACAAGACTGACCTTATACTCAGAGAGCTCCACCTGCCTTCCAAGTGCTAGAATTAAAAATTTGTGCTACCACACCCAGCTAAGTTTACAAAATTTATCTCCTTAGGAAACAAACAAATTTTATATTAGGAGTTTTCGCTTGAACTAGGTAGAATTCTACCTGAAGAATTAATAACATCCAGATATCCACAAACAGACACGCAAGTACAGGTGTATGTTAATAGAGGCTGTTTGTTCATTCCCAGATACCCAGACCCAAAATAACACAGAAACTGTTTAATACACTGCTTGGCCAATCATTTAGGCATATTGCTAGCTAGCTCTTATATCTTAAATTAACCCATCTCTAGTAATCTGTGCATCATCACGAGGTCATGGCCTACTGCCAAGGTTCCAATGAGCTCCTGCAGGTGTCCTTCTTCTTAGGTGGCTATATGACATCTCTTTGACTCTGCCTACTCTCTCTTTACATCTCTGTTTGGATTTTCTCACCTTGTTCTATTCTGTCCTGTCTATAGGCCCAAAGTAACATCTTTATTAACCAATGGCAATAAAACATATTCACAGCATACAGAGGTAAATCCCACATCACCTCCCCTTTTCTGTCTAAATAAAAAGAAAGGTTTTAACTTTAACATAGTAAAATTACATATAACAAAACAGGTATCAAGTAAGAATTATTAGTTACAATATTTAGTTCATTTATATTAGCCAAATTAAGGAAAATATCATTTATCCTATCTTTGTGAGTCCAAAGTTTTATATCTAGCTTATCTTTTATAATTATAACTATATTTTTTCAACTCCATCAAAGACTCTAGAAGGGTATAATATCACCTAAGTTAACAGAAAGTGCATTATAAGCAACTTCCAAAACTCTAGAACTGACAAAGACATCTTGCTGCCTGGACAGTCATCCAAAGTTCTTCTATAACTTTGGTGCACCCATCTTCAGCCTATAGGCCCATAGTATTTGGCAGATTTTCCCACGAAGCATGAACGTTCAAAGGCAGTTTCACCAATAATTGCAGTTTGTCTGTCACTTTCTTCTGTGTCCTGCAGAATGTCTGGCAGACTCTTTCATGAAGCAAGAACCCCGAAGGACTGTCTCACCTTCTTTAGGCAACTTCAGTGGTCATTTTTTTCTGTGGGTCCTGCATGTCCAGTTTATACAGCATACCATCAAGCAGTCTAGACAAGAGCAATTTCTTGCCCAAATGGCTAACAAACTTCATAAGTAGCTTCTTCAATGCCCATCATCCTCTTGAAGTAGACTGGTGTTGCCAGGAGCAGATGTGTCTCATTGTCATGTAAAGTCCTAAGTTCTTAAAACATTTTAAATGTCATATTCTGTTAGTCTTTGAAAGGTTTGAAGAATATCTATCCATCTGAAATATATCTCTGTATGTCTAGAAAACCAAACTAATATGACTACAAGCTTGACTTTTATAGATTACTATCGATTAACTTGTATTTCTTAATTATACACTACATTTTAAATGAGATGCACAAACACAACACCTTATTCAAGAGCAGAAATATACATATAACAAAATTGACCTTAAATTTGTATCACTAAACCAAGACTCAACAATGCAAAGTATTCATCTCTATAGCATATCATCCTTTAAATGAAAACAAACATTTATAAACAATATTTGGAAATTTGGGCATAGTTTTTTCTAAACTGCTTCCTGCTTTTTGTTGGGCGAAGTAGTTTAGGGGTTCATGAAGACCTTTCAGGGGACTTGGTCCATCAAACCACATTAGTCTGGAAGGAATCCACAAGTTCTCATCCTCTGTGGAAACAAAAGCAGAACCTCTTTTTCAAAGTAACATATCCTTAGACCCAAACTTTGAAGTCAAGATACCTTAAAATATATATGTTGGTTTAGCTTAGCAGCCTGTACAATGAATTGTCTCTCTGGACTTAGCTCATTCACAGTCAAAAAATCAAAGAAAACAGAATAATATACATGATCCAGACTCTCTGTGTATATTCCATCTTTACTTTGTTTTAATTTTTTTCTATCTTCTTCTTCTTCTTCTTCTTCTTCTTCTTCTTCTTCTTCTTCTTCTTCTTCTTCTTCTTCTTCTTCTTCTTCTCCCTCCTCCTCCTCCTCCTCCTCCTCCTCCTCCTCCTCCTCCTCCCCCTCTCTCTCTCTCTCTCTCTCTCTCTCTCTCTCTCTCTCTCTCTCAAGCCAATGTACATTTATCCAACACTGTGACCCATTTAGAGGTCTTTTTCATCTGAATTTGTCTTTATTGTGTTTCTGTAATCCTTTTCTGAACAGAACCGTTTCTTAGAATGCTAAACAGCATGGCTAGGACTAAGGCTGCTTTGCCTTTTGGCTCCACCCAGTTCAACAGAGCAGAGATCTGTTTACCGCAAGTTCTGTGAGCCATTCTCTCTGCCCCAGCTCCAGGGATGCAGTGGGTCTACTTTGTCACCAATTAACCTATAGAACAAACCCCATTCAAATACTCGGCCTCCTGAAAGAGCCAGAGCTGTTGTTCCTGAAGCTAGCATGAACCAGAAAGGCTTCTTAAAGGAGCCATGCAGTTTTTGCTGCTACTGCTGAGTCAGGAAGCCTTCTTTTAAAAGAATCGCATCTCTGCTTGCTTCTAGCAAACACAGCCCACCAGAAAAGATGATGCTACCAAAAAGCCATGCTTAGCTCTGATCTTTTGTGTATAGAATTCCTTTCCAACACTCTCAGGTTTTATGTGAATGTAGCTGGCTCACATTGGTGCATCAATCTGTAGATGGAGGCTGCTTGTTTCAGCCACCCAGATCCAAAATAATCACACAGAAACTGTATTAATTAAAACACTGCTTGGTCAACCACTTAGGCATATTGCTAGCTAGCTCTTTTATCTTAAATTAACCCATCTCTATTAATCTGGGCATCATCATGAGGTCATAGCCTACCAGCAAGCATCTTTCTTCTTTGGCTACATGGCTTTTCTTTGACTCCGCCTATTCTCTCTTTACATCCTTGTTCAGATTTTTCTGTCTTGCTCTATTCTGCGCTGCCATAGGCCCAAAGCAGCTTCTTTATTAGCCAATGACAATAAAGCATACAGAGGGGAATCCCATATCAGGTGTAGGCTGGAAGCAGTTCTAGATGTAAAGAAGAGATTGCTCACGGCAGTGGCCATTCATGAGTACCCATGCCCATTCATGAGTGCCCACACTTCCACTCTACACATGACATGAATTCCTCTGCTCCTCCCATTCTGGGCTTATCTGTTTGCCCATCGTGTCTCCTCTAAGACTGGCTTTTAATTTGGTCACTTGTAATCTCTCCAGCTTGCTGATTCATTCTGACTTTTGAATCTTATGACCAACTCTGGCATTTTGCACTACCATGTATCTAAATTCATACTTCTGAGAGAAGAAAAAATGAGTACACATTAACTGTTCTGGTTCACCTTTGGGTTGTATTTGACAATTCCAGCTCCAATCAACTATATCCAAGTTATAGAAAGAGTCATAGGATTTGAAGTATATGTGTATTTTCCCCTGTACCTCTGGCTGCAGTAGCTTCTATGACGAGGGATATAGTAATCAGGGCTACTAGAGAGGGAAAGGGGGAAACAAAACAGTCATGTCCTTCCAAGGCACCCACTCAGGCATATGAATATGTGACTATATCAGCTTCCTCTGAGACAAATAGCACGATCAATGGTCAGCAATACCATGGTAGATGGGAAATCTTTATAGACTAAAAAGGCAGATTTCAAGCATGATAACAAATAACTCCAAACTGCTTCTCACCTGTATTCAAGCACAGGCCTTCCATTGCTATTCATAATAAACCCCCACTAGCCTTCCAAGCCAGTGATAAAGACCATGAGCTACTTGTAATTAACTGCCGGGGTAAAGGTGAACCAGTGGCAAGGACTTTAAACTGGCCACAGAGCTAAAGGGTAAGTGGGTGGCAATAAATAGTTAGCTCTTCTTTCCTGGCCCAAACCTAAAAGGTAAGCTGAAGGCAATAAATTCTGTTAATTGTTCTTGCCTGGCTACATAGAAGTCCTGGCAAGAGTGAAGACAGAAGGAGAGACTCTTTGGATCTATTAGAAAACTGGACCCCAAAGAACTGGAATTTTTCCAGAAATCTGCTGGGGAAAGGGGATGGTGGAAGCCCCAGTGCCATCCAGAAGGGGAACATTACTCCCAGGAGCAGATTTCACACAGCTCTGACAAGGATGGGCAGGGCTACAACTTGGCTAGGGGTGCTTAGTTGCTCTTTATGTAAATGTAAACTTTATGTCAGTACCTCAAAGATGGATTCAGGGGCCACTGGACTCTTTGTCCCCTGCCTCCTTTTGGTACTCTATACTATCACTGGCATCTGGAGTCTCTGTGCTAAGGACAGGTGGCTGAGTCTATTAGGGCTATCAGAGCCCCAGCTTGGACTCCAAAATCTTTGGTATCACCACCACAAAACTAAAAGGCAGACTGACAACAGTAAATCCAGTTAGCTATCATTCCTTCCTCCTACACCACACAGATCAACTCTTAGCTGTCTGCACTGTTAGCAAATGTTATATTAAGGTTAAATATTTCCTTCTCCTTGGGTGCACAGATGTGGAGCATTGCTTCTGTGCCCAAGGTTCAGATCACCTTAGGAGGACAATCTTCTACCATTCAATAAAAATCACAAGGAACAAATGCCATGGGCTCCCAGCTCTTTATTTTATCAAGTGCCTATCTTGTCCTCCAAACTGTATATTGTTGTCTGGACTTTATTAAAGGGTAACTTTCTCTCTTTGGCCTCTTTCATTCTCCTTTTCCAAGAACCTGCTGAGATCTCCAGCTTTCCTGAGCTGTTTGTTTTCTCTCGCTAATTTCAGCAACTTGTCTAGTAGTTCCTTTCCGCATCATTTCTTAAATTTTGTTAGCAATGAGATCAAGAATCTACAAAAGTGGAATGTGTCAGATGGGGGGAACGCAAAATCAAATAATCCCACACTAGCTCCATCTAGGGTATACTAAGGTTTTTCTTTATTAAAAGGGAAACTCATGGACCACAACAAGGAAATAGGAATGGGATCCAACATCTAGGTGTGGCACACAGGAAGAAGAGGTGCCAAGTAAGCAGGACCATGGCTTTTTGGTACCCAAAGCCATGCCCCACCTGGTCCAACCTTTCAAAGGCCATTGGCTATAGGAGATTCCCCATCAGAACTCTCTGATCCTGGTAACTGTGGCTAGGAGATAAGTGGATGGATGGGTGGATGGATGGATGGATGGATGGATGGATGGATGGGTGCATGGGTGCATGGATGGATGGATGCATGGATGGATGGATGCATGGATGGATGGATGCATGGATGGATGCATGCATGCATGGATAGATAGATAGATAGATAGATAGATAGATAGATAGATAGATAGATAGATAGATAGACAGATAGATGAATAGATGGATAATAGATAGGCAGGTAGACAGGTAGGTAGGTAGGTAGACAGGCAGGTGATAGATAGGTAGATACATACATACATACATACATATGTTTATGATATGACTTTTATGCCTGCCAGTACATCCCCATGTTTCCACATCCTATTTTCATTTCACTTTTCCACCCTAATGACAGCACCGCAAACACACTATGTTTAAAAGGAGACTGGTAACTACACCGATGTCATGGCTAGCCTATGTGGTAACCTCTAACAAAGCAGTGACAGCCACTCATTGCATATTGGCTAATCCCAAGAAAAAAGTTTCCCCAAGGTTAAAACTGACAATTTTCTCTTTCTCGATAGAAAGATTCCTATAATCACTTGAAGAGAATAATAGCACCAATTCTCAACAGAAAGTCAATGCAAGTCTCTGAAGAAGTTTGTCTCAACCTTTCCTCAAAGGATGAGCCTACAAAGGGCTATGATGTCTCTGCAGGCAAGAATTGGTACAGAAGACAAAGACACCTAGGAACAAGATTCAGGCATAAACATAGCAATGAGCAGGCATAGAATCAGCTGTAGAAACTAATCAGATGAATTTTTAGTAATTTCCAATGACTTAAAAAATGTTAAATCTGGCAGAATGGTGGTGGCACTCGGAAGGCAGAGGCAGGTGGATCTCTGTGAGTTAGAAGCCAACCTGATCTACAAGAGCTAGTTCCAGGACAGGCTCCAAAGCCACAGAGAAACCCTGTCTCAAAAAACCAAAAAAAAAAAAAAAAAAGTTAAATATGGACACCTGGTTATTACTACAAGTATTTTTCAATTATTTAAACTGTTTAAAAATCAAAATATATATTTTATGTTGTTAACTACATGCCAAGTGGCAGGGACTCTCTTTCTGGTCCCTTGAAAGTTCCATGTAGCTAATATTGCTCTGGGCATAGGCAAAAATGAATGGAGCTTTTCTTGTGTTTTTTTCATGTTGGAGGGTACTCCGCAGACAATACTAAGTGAGCACCATGAAATAATATACATTTGACGAGAAGAAAAACGGGATTGTCCCTTTACCAAAAAAAAAAAAAAAAAAAAAAAAAAAAAAAAAAAAAAAAAAAAAAAAAAACCGTCTACTACTAGAAGCTCCAACAGTTCCTGCTCTAAGATTCAAAAGTGTCCTGAGATGTGGATTTGGAAGATCTCGAGTTGTGCTCCCTGGAAATAATGTCCCCTGTATAGCAAACAATACAAACACGGAAGTCCACCGGCTGAGCGCTAGGCACATTTTGCAAAATCACCCTGTCTGGTAATTCAGTATAAAAGTCAATCGCTGTTTTCACCTTGCTGTCTGCACCGTTGGGTGGAGCACAATGGAGCTCTTCTCTTGCATGCTACCTGAACTCCTTGCGCAAACAAACCTTGTCAATTTTATCTAAAAATATATTTTGACCATATATGTCTACACAGCACATGCAGCATGTATGTATGTATATTTATATAAGTTGCAGGTATATGGACATATAGACATGTAGATATGCAATTTGAATTATGAGAATCTTCCAAATACCAGGACTGTGCTACTCGGGCACATATTCGAGAGCAATATGGGTTTTCTTTTTTTTTTTTTTTTTTGTTTGTTTTTTTTTTATTTTCTTTTATTTATTTTTTTTCTTTTTTTTATTTTATTGAGAATGGGGAAAAAAAGTTTCCGCCTCCTCCCAGCCTCCCATTTCCCTCCCCCTTCCCCCCACTCTTCTCCCCCTCCCCCCACTCCTCTCCCCCTCCCTCTCCAATCCAAAGAGCAGTCATGGTTCCCTGCCCTGTGGAAAGTCCAAGGACCTCAATATGGGTTTTCTTAAGACGAAGAAAAGACAAGCGGAAAAAACTTATACACCAGATACGACACATTAAATATACATTTAAAAACTTAAGTATACATTACTTAGTTCTTTTCTTACCCCAAATCTATCTACCTCATAGCTCTGCTCCTGCTCTCAGGTTATCGACTGTCAGATAATGGTCAATAACTGTTACCAAAAACCTACAGACTTAAACATTTTTCCCATAGCTCACAATTGTATTGGTCAAGAATTTGGGCAGAACTCACTCAGCTGGATGATTTTCTGCTCAATATGGCATCTACCAATGTCACCTGATCACTCAGCCAGCAGATGGATGGCCTGGAGGGCCCAAGATGGCATTATTAACATGTCTGGCACCTTGGCATGGAAGACTGGTGTTAGTATGCATATAAATAGTACCTCCAGAATGGCATCCAGATAGTCGGGCTTCTCAGAGTTTCTAGGATGATCAAAAACATAGCAAGCTGAAGCTACCAGTCTCCTAAGGTTTATGCCAAGAAGGCAAGAGGTTTATACCACTTTTGCCATATAAACTGATCAGAGTTACACAAATAGAAAAGTCTACACAGACACAAGGAGACATAAGCCCACCTCAATGAGAGAACTGTCGAACATTGTGTGTATCTGTAATCTGCCATATGAAGTACTGGAAACATGCTTGTCTAATAAGTAAGAAAATGAATGAGTTTCTGCCTGGTTTGTGATAGTCATCCTTGAAAAGAGATAGAGGGCTGACTCTGAAATAAGTAGGGGCACAATCAGGGAGACAATGCAGGCTGCAGAAATCACAATAGATAACTTCCCTCATAGCCTCCTGGAATTATTATTATTAAAATATAGCCAGCCTGTGGTAGTGCAGGCCTTCAGCTCCAGCACTCAATCTCTGTGAGTTTGAGATCAGCCTGGGCTACAGAGTGAGTTCCAGAATAGCCAAGGCTACACAGAGAAACTTTATCTTGAAAAACATATGCATATGCACATGTGCATGTGTGTGTGTTATTATTGTTGGCACAACAATTCTGTTTTAATTCCAAAAATCCCAATACAATTTACCACAAAAGATATCATAGACAATTTTTCAAGTAATTGCTTTACATTTTGTTCTTGAGAATTGACCTAAAACTTAATGTGTCTTTGACTCATTAGAGTTTATCTTATTCTTCTCTTTCTGTTGATTGCTGTGTGTTTAAAGGAATGGGGTCTTGCTCAGGTTGGCCTCAAATTCCTGGACTCAACAAACTCTTGTCTCAGCTTCCTAAGTAACTAGAAGCATATACCACCATGCCCAGGTTATCTCATTTTTTAATTTTGGACCTTAAGTGTGCTTTCATTTTGAAAATATTTACTATATTAACATTAGTAAGATAAAATACAGATTCTCTTTCTTGAATTCTAAGTGTGAAAGCTGAGAAAGTGTGTTCAAAGAGAGTTGAATATGCCGATTCTCACATGTTTAGAAGGAACACCCACTAAACTGATGAATGAGGAAAGCTAACACCAGGATAAGGTACAAATGGAACATCCGTGCATTGCTGATAGCAAACAAAATGGTACTGCCATTCTGGGGATGCATTTGGGAAGGTTCATCTATGTTAACTCTCCAGGGACCTCAAACTCCTAGAGTCAACATCAACAAAACTTTCTGTTAAAGGACCAAATAGGGAATCTGATAGGCTTGTGAGTCACACTCATGCAGCTTCTCAACTCCATCATTGCATGAATGACAAGTGTTTCAATATAATTTTGCTGGTGAAAACAGCCTTTTTTTTTTAAAGAGACAAATTGAAAAGCCAATTTTGATTCCTGGGTCTGGAGAAATTAAAATGTACATCTACTCAAAAACCTGTACTTAAGTTTTTACAACAATTTTTTATCTAAATAGGTTTTTTTTTTACCTGTATCTTGAGTGGGGGATTGTATGTGTGTGTTTGTGAGGGACACAGGAACACATGTGTACACATGTATATAGAAGCCCAATGGCAACAGCAGGTACATTCCTCAGTCATGCTCCACCTAATTGAGACAGAGTCTCCCACCAGAACTCACAGATGCAGCTCAGTCTGGTTGACCATCCAATAGTCGACCGTCCATTCTCATGCTCCTTCCAAAAATGGGGATTACCAGCATGAACCACTGTGCCCAGCTTTTAATGTGACTGCTAGGAATCCCACCTCAGGTCCTCAGTGAATTCAACCTTCCTACACCTTTTTTGTTTCAGTCAAGCCCTGAAGAGATTGGGTAATGTCCACCCACACTGCTAAGAGCCATCTGTTTTACTTGGTCCACCAATTCAAATGCTAATAATTCCCCCAAAATACCCCTAGACGCATCCAGAAATAACATCTAAACCAAACATCTGAGCATCCGTTACCCAGTCAAGTTGACATAATTATCTAATCGCCAGTCATCTTCGCAAAACCTTTGTGTTTAAGAATTTGATATGCGATACATTTTGGATTAATTCTTGCAGCCCACAATTAGGAGGCACACTGGTAATTAGCTGGGTTTTCTGGGCTAAAGACTGAAGATTTCAGCTCCTGGTCAGCTGGTGGAAAATGTGCAAATGCCTCCAGTGAGAGGCTAAATTTACCTTCTTAGCAAGGATGATTCTGGGTGTAGTATGGCCAACAGTCAATCGCAGGTAGCAATCTGACTACAAGGGGTATCTAGTCTAGAAGCTACTTATTCCATTTCCAAATTCTGTCGAGAGCTCCTATCTGACAAGAATGAACTTAAGTTTCAAAGGGCACACCAAATTTACCTTGGGTACAAGCTGTCACTGAGGCAAGAGTCTCATCATGTCAGGCAGAGCTCTGATCCCATCATCCTTCTCCCCTTGCTCTTTAGGAGAACCTGCTTCTTGTCAACAACAGTTCTCCTACCCAATCTAAAAAGCTGGGGTGAGCCAACTCAGGAACTTCATGACTATGTCAAAGCCAAGGAAGTAGGTCTATGTAAAGCACTTGACCTGTTCTCTAGGGGACATGATTCCTCTGGTGAACACACCAGCTCATATCCTGGCTATAAAGAGGGGGGGGATAAGTTAGCAAGTCCTCTGGGGATTTCTGTTGTGGTTTCTTCTCCAAACCAAATCCAAAGACGTACACAGTGAATGTGGAGGCTGAAAGGTTCAGGGCTTTCATGCTGGGGGGGGGGGGGGCACTGTGAAAAAGATTGTCCTTTGGGATACTAGACTTAGTAAAAATGTATTAATGCCATGGAAAGACAGAATGGCAGGGGCTGTGAGGGCTCAGGCCCACATAACAGAGTGTGGGTTTCTTCTAGGTATCCGAAAAAGGAGGAGGCTTTTTGCCGCGTGGCTGGTAATTAGTCCATGATGGCCTCCTATTAGTCAGGCTGCCTCTAATTCCTGGGCCTGGGAGAAGGGGAAGAAGGGCCGAGGATGAGGGTCAAAGTCTGGGAGCTTAGGGCCAATAAATTTCCTTTGGGAAAGCGAAAACTCAGGTTCCTGCCATTCTCCTGGAACCCGGACACCTGGGGAGTCTGTTAGAGGGCTACAGATTCAGAGACAGGCTCTCTGTAGGGTGTCCATCTGTCCCTGGAGCAGCAATGATCACAGAATCAAATATGAGAGTGGAGGTTGAGAGAGGTGCAGATGGGCAAGATCTGACTAGCATCTGGTCTGGAGTCTGGGTACCTGGGGCGCCGGTTAGAGGATTACAGGTTCACAGAAAAGCTCTTGGTAGGGGGCTTGCCATTTCTTTCTCAGGAGCTGTGAGGATGGGGAAAGGCTACTGCAGGTGGTGGTAATCTGAGTAACCCCAAAGCCTAATGGGGTGACCGCCTGATGATAGCTGCAGCCATATCCCAGCCCTATAGCGTCTTTTCTGTCTTCCAGAAATAGTCCATGGTACCAGCGTACATAAGAGACTGTCTAGGCAACTTGGTGGCTGTGTCTGCAGTAGAACCCTGACCACATCTAGATCATCAACCAGCAGCTTCCTTAAGAAGGCTGATGAGTTTTTGGATCTTTTGCCATCGTCAGCCTATCAGTTCACGGGTGCCTTGTTTACTTAATTTCTTGTGAATTTCACATCATACATCCTCAATCCACTCATCTCCCTGTCCCTCCATATCTGCCCTCTGCCCTTGCAACCTGACCCCCAAAAAGAAAACAAAAGATAAAAAATAAAGATTAAAAAAGGAAAATCTCAGCTGGGCGGTGGTGGCGCATGCCTTTAATCCCAGCACACGGGAGGCAGAGGCAGGCAGATCTCTATGAGTTCGAGGCCAGCCTGGTCTACAAGAGCTAGTTCCAGGACAGGCTCCAAAACCACAGAGAAACCCTGTCTTGAAAAACAAAAAAAGAGAAAGAAAGAAAGAAAGAAAGAAAGAAAGAAAGAAAGAAAGAAAGAAAGAAAGAAAGAAAGAAAGAAAACTTCGCCACGGAAGACGGAAGCTGTAGTGCATCTTGGTGTGTCACACAGTGTACACTTTTGCCCAGACGTCTTTACTCAGAAAAGTAAACTGCAATGAATCATTGGTGTGGTTTAAGGCCTCTGGCTTCTGCTCCACTGTCAATACTGGACCCTTACCAGGATTCCTCTGGGATGTCCTATTGTTTTCCCGTGTCATGGAGATCCCACAGCTTTGGTTCTACAGGACACTCCAGTTGGAGCTGGCCCATTCAAAGGTCTGAATCTGGGCCCGGATGGTAGCTGAGCTGGTCAGCCTGCCCACTCTCCTGCACCCACCAGGACCACCAGGGCCAGCTCTCCTTTCTCTGGTGGCTGGAAAGGAAAGAACCTGCTCTCCTGCACTCAGGCCCATGGTCCAGCAATCTTTGCCTGTTTGGGGTGGGCAGCTGAATATGGTTTGTTAGTGCTACTGGTGCCCACATTCTGCCCCATTTTCTTGATTCCATGTGGGACTTGTATTAGATCACACCGAATTCCTAACTGGACATGGTGGCACATGCCTGTACTCCCTACACTCAGGAGTCCGAGACAAGAATTGGTGGAAGGAGGCCAGCCTAGGATGCATAGCAAGATCCTGTCTCTAAACAAACAAAACAGGGCTAGAGAGATGGCTCAGGGGTTAAGCCAGCTTTCAGTCCTCCCAGGGGACCAGAGTTGAGCTCCCATAACCCATGCCTAGTGACTCACAACTGCCTGGAATCCTACTCCAAGGGATCTAATGCCCTCTTCTTACATAACCTTTTTTTTTTTTTTTTAAGATACTGAATTGCTAAATCTGTATCCCATGTGCCTTATTTTCCTCACTGTTTCTAACTCCTTGATCTTTCCTATGTGTTTTCAAAGAAATTCGCTGCTTGTTCTTGTAGCTAATTTGCTCTCTGGCTGTTATCGTCATGTGTCAGTTAGCTCAAATTCTCAGTCCATCTCTTTTTTTTTCTCATTTTTCATGTGTATGCATATATGTGGTATGCATGTGTATGTGCATGGTTTTGTATGTGTTTTGTATGTGTGTGAGTGCTGCCAGGGACTTGCCATAGGAGGACTAGGATTACAGGCGCTGCATCCCCCTTTTGACTCAAGCTTGGATCCTCAGGCTTGCGAAGCAAGAGCTTTACCTGTTGAGCTATAGCTCCAACCCTTGAACATTTTTTTCTCTGTTCGTGTCTTCATTGGGTCATTTGTACTTTATTTGAAAGATGTCTGTTCTAACCACTTTCCCATTTACTGACTTTTCTTTGGGGGATTTTTTTTTCAGCTCTTTATATATTCTGGGAATGAATCTCATCAGACACCGTTAGCAAAGATTTTCTTCTATTATATAGATTGATTTTTCTATGCACAGTTTTAATTCAAGTCTGTTTGTCATCCATGCTATCCTTTATTGAGCTCTTGCGGTCTCACTCACAAGCTCATTGTCTATGCCTAGATCTTGAAGCATTTCTTCATTTTCTTCTAACAATTTTAAGGTTTTAGGTCTTAGAGTAAAGGTGTTTTATTTAGTCACCCATTCTCAACAGGCCAAGTTTGGTCTTCAGTATATATCCAGGTTGCTTTTTTTACAGAATGAGAGATACAGACCTAGCTTCAGGCCTGTATTGATAAATGCCCAGTTTTTCCAGCACCATTTATTAAAGAAGCTTTTTTTAATGTTTTTGACATCTTTGTCAAAACTCCAATAACTAACATGGTGGTGCTCAACTTTAATCCCAGCACTTTGGAGACAGAGGCAGGCAAATATCTGTGAGTTCTAGAGCAGCCTGGCCTACGTAGTTCCAGGGCACCCAGGGTTATATAGTGAGATCCTGTCTCAAAAGAAACAACAAAGTATTCAAAAGCCCCAAATCGTGGGGGGACAACTCACGCAACCGCCACAGATCCTGTCTGTGAAGACAACACACACAAATCAACATTTTTTCTAAATGGAAAATAATTTCTCAAGGCATGATGGTACAGACCTAGAATCCCAGCACTCAGGAGGCTAAGAAAGGGGAGTTGCGAGTTCAAGATCAGTCTAAGATCCTTAACAAAGTACAAGAGCACAACTGTAAGCCCCTTGAGCCACAGTGACCTGGCCCCTCCCCCGAGGACCTCTAACTGCCAGGTTCCACTCACAGAACACTCTAACTGCCCTAACAGCTGGACCCTGCCCCCACCCTACAGAGCAAAAAAATCTCTGGACATGAACTCCCACCAATCTCCACCCTGAACAGTTCCACCCCCTTCCCAAGAAACTGTATTATAAGCCCTGTGTTCTGTTGCTGTTGTTTCTTACTCAAGCAGAGGCAGCCACCCTCCTGGCCTTTTTCCCTCCCAATAAATCTCTTATGTGAGGTTTGGTGTGCGGTGTGACTTTGTGGTATTCCTTGGTGATGGCTCAGGTACCCCTGAACACATCCTCCAATTTGGCATGCCATCCCCCAAAGCTCCTGGGGCATCAATGCTGGTACCACTTCAGGCTCAAAACGTCCCAGTGAGTGGCATATCTGTCTGCTCTTGTCTCTGGCTCATTCGCCCTTGCCTCTTCTATACAACCAGGGCGCATCTCTTTTTCTCATGGCTAACCCTGTTCCTAGGGCCAATGTTAATCATCTATTTTTTCTCCTAGCGACCTGCCTTCTCCACCTCCTCAAGAAACAGATTCCTGAGGTCTCCAGGATGGCAGCTAAGCGATTTGTTTCTTCACCCACACCTTCCGCTGAGTATGGGCCCTTCAGTTCACAACTGGCCCCTCCCCACATAGTGCCATGCCCGCAGGACATGAACCAGAGCCCATGTAACCTAGGTGTCTGGGATATTTAGGTGGAAGCTCCACCTCTCTCTCTCTCTCTCTCTCTCTCTCTCTCTCTCTCTCTCTCTCTCTCTCTCTCCAGACCCCACCTTCAGAAAGCCTGCCAAGTGGTAGCTCCTCCCCCTGAGATGTTCAGGACCACGTGTATGGGGTATTTAAGACCTGGACCCTAGACCTGCCACATGATCTCTCTCCTGCCTTTCCTGAGAGTCACTTGAGAGTTGTTTTGTTCTATTTATTAAACCTGGTTTTATTAATTTGTCTGGATTTGGCTTATTATATTGTCAAAGAAACTCACAACAGAAAATCCAAAAATACTTAAATTTGGCTTCACCAACAAGCCAGGATAACTTTTCATCTGAGCTGTAATAAATACATTACATATGACTACCAAGTCCTTGCCTAAAAGCCTGAATTCATGATTCCTAAATTTTTTCCATTTTCTTTCATTGATAAAGGCTATCAGGGTAAAATACTTGATCAATATAACTGTTACAAGTTACTTTATTTCTAAATAGCCTAAAAGCAGTTTTCCCACAAATGAACAGTGATGGTAGATCTTAGCAAATAGGTAAGGTTTTAATTAACACATAATTTATTTTACCCAACTATGATGGTTAAGTTTTTATTTATTTGCTTATTTTTGGTTTTTGAGACAGGGTTTCTCTGTGATTCTCTGGCTGTCCTGGAACTCACTCTGTAGACCAGGCTGGCCTTGAACTCACAGAGATCCACTGTTGTGGGATGTCCTTCTGTATATGTGTTACTTTTATTGGTTGATGAATAAAGCTGTTTGGGCCAAGGGTTTAGCATGCAGGAAATCAGAACAGAGATAGAGAGAGAGAGAGAGAGTAGGTGGAGTCAGAGAGATGCCATGTAGCTGCAGAAGGAGACAGATGCCCTGAAACCTTACGGGTAGGCCACAGCCCTGTGATGATACACAGATTAATAGAAACTGGTTAATTTAAGATGGAAGATTTAGTTAATAAGAAACCTGAGCTAATAGGCCAAAACAGTGTTGTAATTAATATAGTTTTTATGTGATTACCCAAGTCTAGGAGGCCAGGAAATGAATAGCAGTCTCTGCCTACAATCTACCTGCCTCTGCCTCTCTGAGTGCCGGGATTAAAGGTGTGCCCCACCACCACCTGACTGTGGTGGTTCATTTTACATCAACTTGGATAAACTGTGATACCTAGCTATTCAGCAAAGCACTATTCTAAATGTCTGTGAGAACTGGAAGGGTTACTATTTAAATCAACAAACTTTCTGAAAAACACAGTTGGCTGACTTCATCACATGATCCAAAGGTTTGTTTGTTTGTCTTTGTTTTGTGAGATAGGGTTTCTTTGTAGCTTTGAAGCCTGTTTGGGAACTAGCTCTTGTAAACCAAACTGACCTTGAACTGGATCCAAGTCTTTTTAAAAAGACTGAGGCTGGGCATACTGGTGCATGTCTTTAGTGCCATTCCAGCACTTGGGAGACAGAGGCAGGCGAATCTCTGAGTTCCAGGACAGCCTTGTCTCCATAGTGAGTTTCAGGACAGCCAGGGCTACAAAGAGAAATATGCCCTAAAAATTAAAACAAAAAGAGGCTGAGGTTTGGAATGGAGCAAAATTCTTGCTTAGCATGTACAAGGCCCTATGTTCAACACAAACAAAACCTAATAAATGCCCCTAAAAGTCTTTCTGTAAGAAGTCTTCCCTGAAAAGCAAATTGTCTTCAAACTTAACTACAACATTATACTGTGCCTTCAGTGGAAGTGTCACAACTCAGGTGGAAAGGGATCCTGGCATTTAGGAGCCAAGGAATGCCAGGAGCTACAGCTAGGATGAAAGAGTGCCCTGGCAGTCAGGAACCAGGGAAGGTTTCCCCAGTGTGACAGCGCTGCTCCTACACCAGAGGTCTTCCCAGCGAAGTTGTTATAGGTGCTCCGGAGTTGGCAACTCTGCTTTCCCCAGCAAAAGTGTACAGTCCTGCTCTGCTCTGCTGCGCTTCTTACTTCCCCAGCCAAGCTGTAAGTTTTAACAACTCGGTGCTACTAGGGGAAGGCGTTCTTAGCCAAAGTGTTACAGTCCGGCTCCAGCAAAAGAAGGCCTTCCCCCAAACCGTTCAAGAGAGTTATTGGGAGGGAAGAATCCAGGAGACTGGTTGTCTCTACCAAGGTGAGGAAGAGCAGCACTAACTGAACAGGCGCAGGACTTATATAGAGCTTCTTAGGGGCAGGGTTTTCCCAAAGAGAAGAGGGATTGGTTAGTCTTTCCCTGCTCAGGGATTGGCTAGTTTAGTTGGTCAGGCAGAGAGAGATGGCTGATCTCAGAGCCAAAATTACTTTCTTTCACTGGTCTTTTTAAGCTTTTTGGCTCTAGTTTGGGGGCGATGGCATATTTCTTTCACTGACTCTGACTCTAGGGACCAAGTGTGTTTCTTTGGCACTGGTTTCAGAGTCAGGGCATGTTTCTTTGGTTCTGGGTTCTGGGCTAAAGTTCTTTCTCTGGCTTTGGTCTCAGAAACAGGGTGGGTTTCTTTGGCTGACCCTTTTACCCTACATTCAGCCTACACTACCTGCAAATTTTGAATTTACTAGCTTCCATAACTACACACGGCAAATTGTTAAACCAGTTTCTATGTACACACAAATAATCACACACATACACACATATGCCTGTGTGAACACACATACTTTATTGGGTGCTTTCTTTGGAAAACCTTAACAAAATCACCAAATTGTTCTTTTTGTTTGGAGATTGGGGAGATTGGGGCAACTTTGTAGCCCAGGCTGGCTTCAAGTTTATGATCCTCCTGTCTCAGCCTCCTCAGTGCTAGGATTGCAGTTGTGTACCACCATACCTGGCTACCAATAAAAATGTTGACATAGAAATATAATACTAGAGTAACCAAATGCAAATTTTCTCAGATCTTTAGGTCCACCTATGTGTTGATGCATTGCCCTTAGTATTCACAGGAATACAGTATGTATGAAAAGAACAATAGCAAACATATCTAACAAGAACCTATATTTATTTACTTTCAAGCACTATGCTAAAAACTATTTTTCCTTTGTTCACCAAGTTAATTAATCCCCACAAAATCCCTTCAAAAAAGTAATTTTAAGTCCCTATTAAAGAGACAAGAAAATTGAGGCTTAGAGTTGAAGGGTGCTGTTCAGTCACACATAACTACACAGTAAACTAAACCTCAAAGGTTGGCAGCTGGTGAGAGGCTCAGTGACTAAAGGCACTTGCTGCCAATCCTGACAACCGAGTGCAACTTCAGGACCCATATGATAGGAGAAGAAAACCGAGTCCTGGAAGTTGCTCTCTGACCTCCACATCATGGCACATATACATAAATACATAAATAACTTTTTTGAAAAGGGTATTTACAGTTTGAATATGAAATGTCCCCCCTCAATAGCCTCATGTCTTAGGGGCTTAGTAGCCAATTGATGGGGTTTCATGAAGGGATTGGATATTGAAGGCTCCAATCTCAATGGTTTAATCCTTTGATGGATTCATAGTATTAGGAAATCACTGAGAAAGAATGGTGGTGGTGCATGCATTTAATTTGAGCACTTGAGATGAGAGACCCAGTGTAGTGAAAAAATTAAAAATGCTGCAGGATCTCCAGCAAAAATGCTATAGGTCTCCAAGAGGTGGTAGCGGGCCATGTGGCAGGCAGGCAACAGTCCCTGAGAGCAGCCAGTCCCAGGCAGAGACAGCTGCCCAAACCCGAGTGGTGGCTGGCCCCAGGCAGGGAAACACATGGCAGATGGACAAGAGATAGAGACATGGATAGGCATGCCATGCAGAGTGAGGTTGGATATTTATTCAAGGGGTTATGGAGGGGGAAGTGAGAAGGGGAGAAGAGCAGAGAGAGAGAAAGAGAGAGAGAAGCTGGGGAGAAGTGGGGAGAGAGGCAGAAGCTGCCTCTCCAACAGGAAGACAGGAAAGGAGAGAGAGCTCAGGCCAGAAGCTGAAGATCAGCCTGCAACAGCAGGTGGGGGAGGGAGTGGGCGTGGCTTGTCTCTTAAAGAGACAGAACAATCATTACACCCAGGCCCTAGAAAATCCCTGATCCACAGCTCCCACACAGATCCTGAAGGACAGGATTTAAGCCACAACCCAGGGAAAGAAACACAACTTGAAAATGGGACTAGAGCCAGGAGAAGAAACACTTTGTCCCCAAACCTAGAGCCAGAGAAAAGTCCCTGAACCATGAAACTAGGACCAAAAGAACACACTAAATGCCTAGATTTAGGGCATATCTTTGCCTTGGCCCCAAGATTAGACTTAAAAAGATAGAAAGAACCAGAAAAAGAAATACAGTTTGGCCCCAGAAATGGAGCCATTTCTACCCCTGATTCAAAACCAGCCAATCCCTGAGCAGGGAAAAGGGATGAGAGCCTCAGGCAGTTATTGGCAGTTGAGAGTTTCCCTAAGGCCTAGAAACTTCATTGGAAGTTTCCCTCTTACTTCATTGGAGGGCAGCCAACCCCAAGCCCTGAGACTTAGAATTCCCCCGTGCCTCTGCCCCTATATAAACCCCATTTTTAGCTGCTCTGGGTTTCTGTTTCTCTCCTGCACTGTGCCTGGGGCTGCTGCTGTGGTCGTCACTGCTGCTTTGGACAGACAGAGGGACCCGAGTTACTTCATTAATAAAGACTGTTTTTGCATCAGCTTGGTCTTGTATTGATGATTGGGTTCCTGAGTTTGAACAGAGAAGCAGAGGCAGGCAGATCTCTTGCGTTCAAGGCCAGCTTGATTTACAGAGCAAGTTCTAGGACAACCAAGGCTACACACAGAGAAACTCTGTCTTGAAAAACCAAAAATTAAAAATCATGGGGGAGATCAAGACTAGAAAGTTGGAAAAAAAATAGAAAGTTGGGGCCCCAGTGTATCCTTGAGGTTCTATTCCCCCAACCACCCCCTTTCTGCAGCACTCTCTTCTCTATTTCTTGGCCACGGTGATTGTGAAATGTTCTGCTTTGTCACACTATCCCCAAAGCAAGAAAGATAAAACCGTGATCCAAGATAAGTCATTCCCTCTTGACAATGCTTCTGTTGGGATTTGGTCATAGCAACAGTAAAAGTAATGACAACAGCTGTGTATACATATATGTCAAACTTGAAAGATGATTAAGAACAATAAAATCAGGAATTAGGAGTGTGATTGTGTGCATGTAGTAAACAAAGTTTGAAAAGATTGGTGTAGGAGGTCCTTTTGTATTTGTATTGTTTTTATTGGTTGAATAAAGAGACTGCCTTGGCCTTTTGATAGGGCAGCCCTTAGGTGGGCGGAGTAGACAGAACAGAATGCTGGGAAGAAGGGAACTGTGGCAGATGCCATGAATCTCCTGCCTGAGACATCCAAAGATGTCAGAGCCAATCAAGTTTAAACTAATGTAACCGTTGCTTTCTTAGCCAATCTGATTTGCTGGAGATGACCTAACTGGCCCTGGAATTCCTCTAGCTGGGCTTAAAAGGAGCCTGCCAGCTTCTTTCGGGGTCATAGCCATTTTGTTGTGTGGTTGACTCCTGCATGCTGGAATTTGTTCTCAATAAATAAAGGCTCTTGAGAATTGTCTGTGTGAGCGGTGGTCTTTGTGGAGTGATCTGCAGACCCTAACAAATACATGTTTAATCTTTCTCAGTTGATGTTACTAGACTCAAGTGTTCCCATCCATAAAACTCTTAATGTCACTCAGAATCACCAAGTGCAACCTTTCATAGCAATCCCACTGATTTTTTTCCCCTTGTAGTTTTTCATTAGTAAATTTTTAACAGCTTTCATGATGTTTAGAAAACAATCTCTAAGGGCTGGAGTGTATCTCAGTGGTAGAGTGCCTCTCATGCATGAGACCCTGGGTTGGATCCCCAGTATTTCAACCCCCCCCCAAAAAAAGTACAAAGGAAAACAATACTAAGCACGAACAAGTGTTTCCATTTTACTTAACACTTAGGCAGATTATTTTTGCCATTCATATAATGCACAGCCAGAAAAAAAAGTGCAGAATACAAAGACATACAGTTATGAATATTCACAATAGGTTCAACGAAGCAATTTTTCTCATGTAAAGCGGCCATTGCTTTTAATGAAAGCATTTTGGACTTGCAGTGATGCTCAACGTCATCTTGCATCTACTGTCCTTTGAACTGGTTCAGATTGGTTAGCACATATGCAGCGGGGGTGAAAAGGGTCGTAAAAAACACGGCAATTCCAACAACCGATTCCTGAAAAAGAAGAAAAGTAGTATTTATGAGTATGGTTCCTCAACCTGTAGCTAACAAAATGGCTTATGGGCAGAGGTGCAATAAAACACCAACTCTGCGAGCTTTTATGCACAAAACTCTGGGTGTGTTTCCCCCTCCTCACACACATAGCTAAAGATCTTCTTGAAGGCCAGAGAGATGGCTCATCTGTTTAGATTTCCTACTGCTCTAGCAGAGAACCTAAATTTGGTTCCCAGCGACCCACATCACACAGGTGACAACTAGCTCTAGCTCCAGATCCAACACCTCTGGCCTCTTCAGATTCCTGCGTTCATATTCATGCCAGACACACATATACACACACACACAAACTGAGGACATCTGCTCCCTCCTACTCTCTCTCTCTCTCTCTCTCTCTCTCTCTCTCTCTCTCTCTCTCTCTCTCTCTCTNCTCTCTCTCTCTCTCTCTCTCTCTCTCTCTCTCTCTTTCTTACACACACACACACATACATACTGAGGGCATCTGTTCCTTCCTATACACACACACACACACACACACACACACATTCCGAGGGCATCTGCTCCCTCCGAGCCGTTAAGCAGGCTCTACCTCACCGCGGGCGACAGAGATCGGTGGCGTGGCTGTCCTGAGTGGGTGAGGCGACTGCCAGGCTTTAAGAAGAGGACAACATGGTGGTGGAGGAGGGAAGGACAGAGCAACAACAGGCGAGACATCGCGGGTCAGAAGAAGACCATTGAGGCAGAGCAAAGTCGGTACCACCTGTGTGGAATCAAAGCAAAGACGTTGGTACCGTCCTGGAGGAAACGGAGGGCGGGTAGTCCGAGCATGCGCGTCAACGCATCAACCGCACAGGGCTCCAGCGTTGATGGAATTTGCACTTTTGTTTTGTTTTGTTTTTGCTTTCGACAGGGTTTCTCTATATGTCCTGGCTGTCCTGGGACTCACTCTGTAGACCAGGCTGGCCACAAACCCAGAGATCTGCCTGCTTCTGCCTCCTGAGTGTTGGGATTAAAGGCATGCACCATCTCGCCCGGCTCCTATTTTCTTCTTCCTGTTTATCCTAATATTTCCTAAGGAAGCTCGTTAATTATATCTCTTTATTTTTAAAGTCTATTATATCGAGGTCTAAATCTTGCGCACGAGACTGATCTCTCTTGACCGTGCAGTAGGAAGGCACTACGAAACTAGAGAACACAGCCCAGGCTTAGTTATAAGAAAATGCTTCAAGGCTCCAGGTACTGAGTAGGTACTCAATAACGTGCGACTGCTGCTGTACCCAAATTTAAAGGCTCCTGTTGGCTCTAATGGCTTTGTCCAGCTACTCAATGATCCTTGGCTGTCCTTTCATGGTTACGAATAAGGTGAATTACTCGGGTTCTTTACTATTGGTATCTTAATTCATCACGCTGTTCAAATGCCGTAGACTGGATAGCTAATAAATAAACTTAGTTCTCCCAGTTCTAAGGTGGCGTTACTGGCCTGTGTGGGTCCTTTTTCTCATATAAGATACAAACCAAACAAGAACCTTTTTTTTCCTTTTGAATTAGGTTCTCCATAGAGAACCCAGGCTGGCCTCAAACTCACAATCCTACTGCCTCAGCCAGTCGAGGGCTGGGGTTAAGGCGTGTGCCACCACCTCTAACAAGACTGGTTAGTTCTAAAGTAAAGCTAAAAGTTGAATATTTATTAATCCATAATCATAAAAATCAGCACGAGCAGCTTCCTGTAGGCAAAAAAGCCACAGCGAAGATACACAATTCTGTGTATGGGGAAGATCTGAATACTCATGATCCTGTGCCCCCAAAGGAAAGAGATCTAGGCACACCTACTTGTCACAAGTGCCTATACCTACCTGCTTTATACCTACCCCAGCAAATATTTTATTATGCTTACATATTCAATGTGGGTACAGTGAGCCTCACTGAGAAACCCAGATTTCTCGACATTTTGGTGATTGATGGTCCTGATCTTCTGCCCCTGTGTAGGTTCCTGTTTTCCTGCCCATTTATCCGAATACCCAAATTCCTGCTCTCAGAGTCCAGTACCATGCCTAATTTATTTGTTCCTTGTAGCCTGATTGTTGCTACAGATGAGCCTCCAGGTTCACCATATCACTAGGAAGACCAAGAAAGAGGTGGTGTTGGTGTCTGGAGAAGACTTTCCCATGACTGGGATGCAAGTCTCTGCTATGCTCATCTCTCGGGTTCTACGTTAATGGTACAAGTTCTCCCTCACAAGAAGCTCTAAAAATAACCAATCGAGTTTGAGTTTGACAGGGAAAAGACTCATTTGCATGAATGACTCTCTCTCTCTCTCTCTCTCTCTCTCTCTCTCTCTCTCTCTCTCTCTCTCCTATGTGTGTGTGTGTGTTGCCATCAGGTTAAAAGTACAAATTTCCAGGTGTCCCCCCCCACACACACCTCTGGACTACATGCTCAAAGGAACATCCTCCTACCCAGGAAAAGAAGCCTATAGCCTCTGGAGGAACTGTGATAAACAGGAAGGCTATGAGAACAGGGAGAACATGGCAAATGGCAGTAAACAAAGCATAGCAACACAGAACGGCAGCAGGGAGGACGGAGCAAAGTCGGGAGTACAGAGGAGGATGAGAACAGCCAGGCTCTGGCAGAGCAAGGCAGCTCGAGAGTGGACACCCTGTGGTGGAGACATAGTCTGGACTCAGAGCTGCTGCACCATTCCTGCCACCTGCAGCCATCTTGATGGATGCCTACAAGCCTGAGTCCCCAGACACTACACCCATGCAAGGGTTGTGACCTAGACCCATGGCTTTTAACAGTAATGAGCAGCCAGTTAGTCCTCTCTTCACCATTTACCCACCATTCCTGCAGGCCTTGGGGAAAGTGAACAAAGGAGGGGAAGGAAGACAGGAAGAAAGAGATTGTTGAGGAAGCCACGCCCTTTTGAGGAAAGAGAGAGGTGGGCTTTAGGGGACTGGTTACATAGACGTGCCTTAATTGAATTAAGAAGGTGGTCTGGAGAGATGGCTCAGGGTGCTCTTCAAGAGGATCTGGGTTTGATTACCAGCACCTATATATAAGTGTACAATCATCTGTAACTCCAGTTTCAGGGGATGCTACACCCCCTTCTGGCCTCCTCACACATTGCACACATGTGGTATACAGGCATGGAAACAAAGCAAGCTCCCATATGCATAAAAAAATGAATAAATAAATAAATTTGAAACCCTAAGTTTTTAAGCTCTGTGTTTTAATCAAACTGGTACTAAAGGAGAATGGTAATTTTAAAACCAACCTGTTGCTTCTCGCTCAGCCTGTTTAGAGCCTTCCAAAGACAATGACTTTGTCTCCACTTAGTACAAAAGGAGGGTGGGAAAGGCAAAGGAAAGGAGACAGAGGAACCCAGATACTCTAAGGTAGATTTAAATTTAGTTTTTAGAGTTTTTGACAACAGATAAAAATAAAGGTGGTCCATAGAAATTACACAATGCTCATCTGAATCATCAGTGGATCAAGAAACAAAACAATATAAAGAATCAATGAGATAAATAGTTGGTTCTTCGAGAAAATCAGCTTATGCTGGAGAGGTTGTGGGGTAAAGGGAACACTCCTATATTGATGGTGGAAGTGTAAGCTGATATAGCACTTTGAATATCAGTATGGCAATTTCTCAAAAAATTAGGAAACAACTTTTCTCAAGACCCAGAAATACCACTTTTGGGTATATATCCAAAGGATGCTCAATCATGCCACAAGGACATGTTCTCAACTATGTTCATAATAGCATTGTTTGTCATAGCCAGAACACGAAAAGTACCTAAATGCCCCTTGACCGAAGAATGGATAAGGAAATTGTGGTACATTTACACAGTGGAGTACTACATAGCAGAAAAAATAATGACATCTTGAAATTTTCATGAAATAGATGGAGCTAGAAAACACTGTATTGAGTGAGGTAACCCAGACTCAGAAAGACAATTATCATATGTACTCACTCATAAGTGGTTTTTAAACCTAAATCAAAGAAAACCAACCTACAAATAACAATCCCAGAAAACCTAGATAACAATGAGGACCCTCAGAGAAACATACATGGATCTAATCTACATGGGAAGTAGAAAAAGACAAGGTCTCCTGAGTAAATTGGGAACATGGAGAACATGAGAAAGGTTGAAGGGGAGGAGAGAGGCAAGGAAGGGAGCAGAGAAAAATGTAGAGCTCAATAAAATCAATAAAAAAAAGAAATTACAGGATGCAAATGTTTATTGCTTTGATCCAGAAAAATAAAATAAAATAAAAATGGTCCAAAGCATCTAGGCTTGGGGTTATAGGCTTATAAACCCAAGTGAAAGCCCAAGAATCACATATGACCCCAGGAAGACAACCATGTGCTGTCTCAGAGGAAGCCCAAGGCTGAGTGATGTAGAGTGTATGATGTAGAAATGATGGGAGAAAAGGGTAGATTTTTTAATCTACTTTTATCCAAAAAAACAACAGTTAGTCTCAAAATATTTTATATGTATGAATTTTGTCTATTGATATAAGTTTAAAGTTAATTTTGTTACACTGTATGTATATTTCTACTCTTGGGTTAAGGTATTGTGTTTATACAATTCAATTAAAAATATAATGTATAATTAAGAAATACAAAAATATAGTTAATCATCTAGAAAAGTCAAGCTTAAAGTCATGTTAGTTATGTTTTCCAGATATGCAAAGATATATTTCATATAGATAGGTATTCTTCAAACATTTCAAAGATCTACAGAATATGGGTATTTAAAATGTTTTAATAACATAGACATTTCATGACAATGAGATTCCTGGGAAATCCCAATGATTTGGGATCCAGTGTTTCAGTAATCTGATACCTAGAGAGAAGACCCAAGTGTCTCTCTTTAGAATAGCCTCCACTTCCAGGATTGTTACATTAGTTAAAGTGGTTTTTTGCTTTTGTTTTTGTTTTGTTTTATCATTCCTCAGAGTATTACTCCATTTTTTTTCGTGTGGCGGTTGGATTAATGAAGACCAATGATAATAGGTATTTGAACAAGTTTAATGACAAAACCAGACTCACGAAACCAAGGTTCCAGCGGAGTACCCGGTCCAGTCAGGAAGGGGCGCGCAGCGTCTGTGCGCCCAATTTATCAGTAAACATACGCCCGAGGGCAGCCCGCCCCCAAGGGGAGGGCTTATCCCTACATCTCCCTCTTTTTGTCTAAATAAGACAGAACTAACCTAAATACAACTATAAACAATAATAATAAATAATAGATATAACAAACAATATTGAGAACGAAAGTTTTGCCAGACATTCTATCTCAAGGAGTCTAAATAATGTAGAGAGTAATTACAATTATATAATCTTCAACTCCGTCAAAGATCTGAGAAGGGAATAAATATTACTTTACAAATGAGAGATATCCAAAACGTGCCATAAATGACAGAGACAACAGACTACCTGGGCAATCACCCAAATTCTCGTTCGCAATGTTGAGTCAACCAACTTTGGCTAAGGCCTAGCATAACTGACATACCATTATCAAATGCAAGGAATTTTCTTAGAATTATCCTACCCTGTCTTGGCAAGATAAGACAATCCTGTTTCACATCTTTGTCAGTAGACGAGGTATGGGCTTCTCTTAACCCAAAGGCCAATTCTGCCAAGAAGACAAGCTCCTAGTGGAGTGTCTTTGGTGCTCAACGTTCTCTCGGGAGTAGAGTGGTG